>NC_056522.1:80868419-81241320 GCF_019175285.1 Sceloporus undulatus | reverse complement strand
CCTTTATTTATAAAGGTTATATAGCAAACATCCTTGTGAAAACAGCCCTGTAACTAATTTCATATTTTTGTCATCTCATTTTAATTTTAATATTAAATTGTTCATTTAGTATTAGCTTTTTGAGTTTATTTTCATTTGGAGTACAATCCAAACCACATTATTACCAATGTATTCACAGTGGCCCACTTTGAAATTAAAGGCCTTTGTAACTCTCTTGTTTCAGCTCTCCATTTATAATGGAATGTGGGGGAAAACAGCTTTAAACAAAATAAATATTGAAGTCATTGGTATGAAAATCCTTAATCTGTCCCTCTGTTGTATTTGTTTTTCTTTAGGTTTCATGGCAGGCATCCAGAGAAATCCTCAGTTGTCTCAATATGCATCTCAACAATCTGGACCTTCCATGTCCCCACATCCTTCCCCTGGAGGCCAGATGCATTCTGGAATTGGTGGCTTTGCACAGAGTAATTCCAGTGGTACTTATGGAACTCAGATGAGCCAGTATGGGCCACAAGGTAAAATAATGAACCAATGAATTCGTCATTGTTAAATAGAAACATTAACATCAATTTTAATCAATATTTAATCTGTTTTATAAGACAGTGGTTTATTCTGCTGAATAATTATCATCAGGATACTAACTGAAATTAAAGCCATATCCATTGTGAGTGAAGATATTCTTAATTTTTGTGATGAACTTGCCTTCGTTGGCTAGGAATTTTGAAGAACAGATGACGCAGGAGTGCAAATCAGCCTCATTTAAACAAACATGGTCTAACTGTCTTTTAGCATAAAGTGTACTGATTTCATATTTGCTATGCAGCCAGTTGGCACTCTTTAGGTGAGAAATTTTTAGTATTTTTAGGTAACAAGAAGCTTCTGTGTATTCAAGAACTAGTGGATAATAAGCATTCGCTTAGTTCTTAATATCCATGTATGATAAATTGGCAGTGGTAGAGAGGAACCTTCCACAACGTGGCAGATGTTTCACACCGAGCAGTAGTCATAACTAATGCACTTAGGAAATAGGCCTGGCTTAAATCCATGTGACTATAAACCAATAGTATCCTGAAAGAGAAATTTTCTTTGAACGAGGTTGCCTCTTTTGTGCAAGCATGGATGGTTTGCTTTCTTAGTTCATTAGCAATCACCCTTTCATTCTGAAAGAAATATAGTGCTTCCCTAGCATAAAGGTTGTTCCTCTGACTTCTGATTTTCACTCCTACCATCCAACTACTCATCTTCCAGATGAAATTCTCCACAGAAAAGAAAGACTCCAGTCTAGACAGTTGAATTTTACTGAAGGGGGAAAGGGTTTCAAGGACAATATTAGGGTAACATTGTTGCCATGCTGCCATTTCTTGGCAGATTTCAGTACACCTGTATTTTTAATATATTTTAGTATACAGGTACTGGCAGAGTTTTGAAATCATAACCTTAGGCTGACACGCTTTCCTTATTATACCTTCCTATCTCCTTGATCACAATGGCTATAGTTTGTTGTCACAGTATATGAAAAGTGTAGTTGCAATAAAACAGTGGTTCCCCAACTTGGATCACCACATTTTGTTGGAGCAGTACCCCCCATTGTTCTTGACCACAGCACATGCTGTTTGGGAATTATGGTTGGGAACTCCATAATCCCAAGAAGTTTGGGATTATATCATAAATCATGGATTACATCATAAATCATGGCTTACATCTAAAACAGAATTTAAAAACCTGACAAACATGAAGCTTGTGGTAGCTATTATCATGGCTTGTGATAACCTTTAGTGGCCCTATTTAGATATAACAGCAAACAAGAGGGAGGAGGAGAAGGGGATATGGCAATGTAACAATTTGTCATTACTTTTTATAGTTAAACACTATATAAAATAAACATTAAACATTATTGAGTCACTTTTAAAATACAAACCCCCCCCCCCAAAAAAAAAACCAGCCAAGAAGATTCTCCCAAATGACATGGAGAAACAAGTAAAAATATGGAATTAGGATCTCAACAGTACTATGTAAGTTATTTATTCCCCTTCTTTTACAAACTCTTCTGTCTCCATGTAAATCTATATTACATGTTCTTTTCATTGATATCCTGGTGATGGGGATGGAAGGATAAGACTTCAAAACTTTAGTTGTCCTTAAAATCCTGCCAGTGCCTCTTCTTTGTAGAAGTTCATCTCTTTGCTTCTGTTTTCTGAACTGTGACTTAGGTACACTATTGTTTGGCAGCAGTTTAAGGATTAGTTTTCCAGATGACAAAAGCCTTTTTGGTTTACAAAAGCCAATTTCTTGATTTGTAAAATCTAAGACCTTATAACTTGGGCTGCATCCACACTGCAGGAATACTCCAGTTTGACCCTACATTAACTTCCTTGGCTCAGTGCTAGGGAATTTTGGGAATGGTAGTTTGTGGCACCAGAGCTCCCTGACAGAGAAAGCTAAATATCGCACAAAACTATAGTTCCCAGATTTCCATAGCATTGAGCCACAGCAGTTAAAGTGGTATCAAACGGGATTATTTTTGCAGTGTGGATGCAGGTCTTCTATAACTACCAGTAGTTGATCATGCTGTAAAGAAGACAAAGCAACCACTAGGCTTTATTTATTATTTATTAATTAATCAGACTTACATTCCACCTTATTGTCCATAGCTGGGCTATATCCATGTTAATAAAACCATATAAAATAACTTTTAAAACCACAATAAATTTTTCAATTTACTAATAACAGCTTCTAACTTTACTGAAATTGTTGAGATTTTAAGACAAAGCATAGTTTCTAGGTAACATGCTAGATATTTTTCTTACTTAGATGTCTTGTTCCTCATTCTCCCACTTTATGCTGCAAATGCCTGTGCAATGCCTTTCTGACCCTGAATCAAGAATGGATACTATGGCGGGTTACATTTTGAAAAAGGGGCATCTCTTCCAGACGCCCCTTACCTTGTTACGGACAGAGTCTGTAACAAATGGCAGCGGCTGTTCCACACGGCCGCCACCATTTTGACGTAGCGGACACTCTTTTGGGCGGTCTGTAACGGGCCCAAAAACATTAATTTGTTAATGTGTGGGGATAGGTCTGAACTGAAGTACCATATCACAAATATATTTTTGTGTCATGTGCTAAAGTTGTAATGTATGTGAAGTGTATTCTGCTCCCTTTGGTGATCATATTCTAAAGGTACATTAAATAAGTGGCTGTGAAAATTACTTTCTTTTTTGGCATGATTTGTTTCACTTTAAAAAATGATAAAATCAGACCTCCATATCCATGGATTCTGCATCCACAGATTCAGCCAACGATAGTTTGAAAATAATCTCACACACACACACACATTAAGAAATCAAAAAGCAAACCCTGATTTTATTGTGCCATTTTATATAAGGTATGCTATTGTACATAATGGGACTTTACTGAGCAACCATGGATTTTGTTATCCACAAGACATCTTGAAACCAACCCCAGAGGACATTGAGGACCCACTGTACTTATCATGATGTGCATATACATGTACCATTCAAATTGTATATTTAATTTATGAAGCATTAAGTAGCTTACACTCATTTTAAACATATAATGATCCCAGTCCAGCGTCCCCTTACATGTGGATATGCCTTCAAGTAACCTGTTGACTTATGGAGATCTTTTGAATTTCATAGTGTTTTCTTAGGCAAGGAATACCCAGAGATGGTTTTGCTAGTTCCTTCCTCTGAAATATAGCCTACAGAACATTATTCATTAACAGACTTCCATCCAAATACTAATCCGGGCTGACCCTGCTTAGCTTTCAACATCAAATGAAATCTTATGCTTTTAGCATATTTAGGCTCTTAACATCCCCTTAACATAGCTTAAATATCTGCATGTGGACATATGCTACATGAGCACTATCCAACCCCTGTGCAGAATAACAACATTATGTGACACATGTTAATAACTAGGTGCCATTGCACAATGCACTGCACAGTGCACAACCACAGAGCAAAGTATAGGATGCTCAACCACAACACATAATGACAGTGAGCAACTTGCTGACAAGGTTGGAAATATGAACTACACGTAGACCACTATAAGCAAAATACATTCATTGTGCAATAGTGATGTTTGTAGCATGCACATGTCTCTAATATACATTGTATTTGTTTGTTCCTAACATAATTTTGGCCAATTTATAGCAATAATGTGCATTTCTTATTTTAACATCTAGAAATATGCACTTTGTTAGCAAGTGGACAGTCTCTGCAGCTAGCCATCTTACAAGAATGCAGAAGAATTCACAAGAATTCTATTCCCTAGAATCAGTGCTTTGTAGCATTAACATTCCTTTTGTAAGGTTCATTTTTTGGTTTATATAATAATCCAGTTGCCCCTCCTTTTTCACGGAGGATCCGTTCAGGACCTCCTCATGAAAATGGAATTTTGCTTATATTCAAGCCCCCTTGGCTTGAATATAGGTGCGGGGGTGTGCCACAGGCATGCGCCCTATTCTTTCCCCCTCCGTCCATCCCTCGCATGTAAGCGAGGGGCACAAGTCTGAAGACTGCATGAACGGAGGGAGGACTGTATTTATTTTTCCTGACTGCCTAAAAATGAAGTACAAAGAACAGGCAAGAAAATAGAGTTGGTCAAAATAGGTGTACAATGTACTGTACATAAATATATAAATTTATAATAGAGAGAGAAAAAAAGTTTATATTCACTGTACAGCAGTGGTTCCCAAACTCTTGTTTCTCCAGATGTTTTAGACTTCGGCCCATTACACACGGGCCTAACAGTACGCACTCCGCGCGTACTAGGGTTAGAAAGGGGTGTCCTTTCCGGACGCCCCCAACCCTAGCATGCGCGGAACACGCACAAAATGGTGGCGCCCTATGCACATGGGCGCCGCCATTATGACGTCACAAACACGCCACCTCCAAATGAGGCTTCAAGCCCCAAGGACACCCCTTTCCAGGCTGCAGGGAAGCGGCCGATCGTGGCCTTGGAGGCTGCCGTTCTGGCAGCTGAGGCCCCATTACAGCGGGGAAAGGGGCAGGTGCAGGAAGCCCCAAACGGGCTGTCTGTAACCCGCCTTCAACTCCCAGAATCCTTGACCATTGCTTAAGGTGGCTGAGACTTCTGGGAATCGAAGCACAAAACCCCTGGAGCACCAGAGTTAAAGTAACTTCAGTTGCCTTTCTGAATTTGATCCTTGTCACACAGGTCTGCTGAATGTATGAAAATGAGTTACCTAGGCATGAGCACATCAAGAACTTCAAAAACTTTTTCTTTTAAGCAGGTCCCTGGTAGAGGGTATCAATACATCTGTTGTCTTCCATATCTTTCATATCTTCTGTCCTCTATTCTAATTCCAGTTTGCTTGCAACTTTCCTTCCTCCTCTATGTGAGGCTCCAAAACTCCTGGATTTGATTCTAATTTGCAGAAATGAGTTGGAATCTGAAATCCATTGGCTGAAGAGAAAATGGGCTGCTTGTTAATGTTCCAAGGCTGCTGCGCCAACCAGTACCCACTTGAAAAGTGTGGGCTTCTTGCACTTGGCTGCCTGACATGTCCAGCTGATGGGGACTGGCTCAGCATCTGCTGCATTCATTGAATCTAATGGTGCATCCATCTGTTTGCTGTCAAAGCCTTTGCCAGCAAATTACTAATCTATTAGAGAAACATGGAAATAAGTTTGTATTTCTCATTCCTGGCTTTCAGTCTCATTTGTTGCTTGTATTTGTTTATTTAGGTGTTGAGAAAAAATCTACATTCTTTTTTTCTTCTGCATGGTTATTGTGTTCCTGTCATCCTAGCCTATTCTTTCCATACAGAGGATTTTTCCTGTGTTTGTGGGTGCTTTCTATATTATTCTTACTAGACCCTTGGCCCAAACAAGGGAAACTGAAAGTAACTGTAACTTAAATGTTAGAATTTAAATGTATCAGAGTTAGCATTGCATGATGCAACCTTGTTCTGCCGGTGCTAACCTGTTGCTCATTAATTATACAGTAAGATATGAATTGTTTCCAGAGCTTGGGAAAGTTAAACTTTAGGATTACAGTATCCAGAATTCTTCAGCCAGTGCAACCAGTTTTTCATTTTTTACAAAAAAAGTAAATTTACAAAATCTGGTTGTTTGAGACAGATGTTCCCCTCTGAGATATCAGTTGCAAAGCCCAGAGTCAAGGTGGGACTTCTTTGTCCTATTACTGACATAAATTTTCTTGCCTGAAGCCACAAAACTGTGTAAAAATCAAAACAATATATATTTGATATCTTCCATAAGTCATCTGTACTGTGAGTAGTAATATATTACTTTTGTGTTCAACATTCAGCATACACTATCCATTTTATATAAAGAAACTGGAGGGGGGGAAGCAGTTTCTCATATCATGTCTGAAAAACATGCTTTCAGTCTGAATGTGGTTATATCTAATAAAATATTATTTTGAATTGCCCAGGTTCTCAAACAAAGGCATCTAAAATATAATATATAGTTCAAAACTATGCCAGCAAAATATATTTATTAAATCGGTCTATGTTTATCAGAAGAAATTTTTGGTAAACCAGGTACAGATAAGAAAACTTGTATATTCTGTGTAATTGTATATTTGTATATTTTCTGTGGTCATCTGAATGCTCTTTGTTGTGCAGTGATTTAGTAGGAGTGGGGAAACTTTTTCAGGAGAAAAGACAAGTTACATCTAGTAAGCAAATAAACCACAGGAAAAAAATGGCTGTTGTACATAAAACATCAGTGGAATAGAACATCATTGGGAATGCTTGTTTTTGTCTTTAACAAATAGAGTTGTATAAAAATAAAATGTGATTCTTGAAGATGTCTGTAGACATAGAAGGAACATTAAAAAAAAACCTGTAGTGTATTACAGTGAATTTTTATTGTGGCCATGGGGTTTTCTATTGGAAAAGCACTGGAGAAGGGGGTGGAGTGGAATCCAATAACAGAGACTGTTGGGGAAATTATTTATCCATTGTACTAGAAATTGTTGTTTACCTGTCTATGCCCTGATGGAGCAGCAATGTTCTGGAAGTATGAGTTAAGAAAATTTAACGTTTAGAAAATAGCTAATTCTGGATAGTAGTGTTTCCATGTAACCACTTGGTGGAAATGCAATGTACTGTGTTTTAGGTGAAAGCATACAGTGTTGCTTAATTTTCTTCAAAGACACAACAGAGAGCTTGTAATGCATAACTCAGTCAACAGTGCAGGGGCTGACAGGAAATTCTGGCCAAGTTATATCTACACTTTCACGCAAAACAATTACACAGACGCTCAGTGACAAAAAGGCATGAAATATATCCATTCTGTTCTCTGTTTCTTACAATAAGATGTATGGGAAGATTTACCACTCAGACCTCCTCTGTACTGTACCTACCCCAGCTATATCTTCTTAAGAGTTCTCTTCCTTTCATCCCATGCTGGTTCTGCTTTTTTCCACTCTTTCAGGCAGGCTCCTCATGTTGCAGGGTGAGGAGATAGAAGTTGTGCTTTGTTTCCATGTTCCACCACCAAGCTACCTAGGGAGGCAAACACCACTTGTAGAAATCTAGATCTGGAGAACCCCAGTACTAAGCAGATATTAATCTGTTAATAAAAAGATATTCTACAAACACACACACACACACTTAAATCTTGCAAGACCTGAATTGTGTTATTGGATAATAATTTTCTGGCAAGAGGTTTCACTGAATGAAAAGTTGTAACTTTATTTTCCTCTTCTATATTGTTCTCTTTAGGAAACTACTCCAGACAGCCATCGTACTCTGGAGTGACCAACACAAGTTACAGTGGCCCAGGACCAGGTATGGGTATCAATGCCAGCAGCCAGATGCATGGACAGGGGCCAGGCCAGCCTTGTGGGACCATACCTCTGGGACGAATGCCATCAGCTGGAATGCAGAGCAGACCATTTCCTGGAAATATGAACAGTATGGCCCCAAGTTCTCCAGGGATGTCTCAGCAGGGAGGCCCAGGGATGGGACCACCCATGCCAACTGTGAACCGTAAGGCACAAGAGGCAGCTGCAGCAGTGATGCAGGCGGCTGCAAACTCCGCCCAGAGCAGGTATGCATCCAGGGGAAAGGCTATGAAACCTATAACAATATACATGTTTACAAAATAAAGAAGTTTGTGCAAAAAGAGAATTGAATAATGGGTTGAAAGAAACCAAAATGAGAACAGTAGCAGCTGACTGTTTTAGAAACGGGGGGCAGGGTGTGTGTCTGTAAATAAAAAATTTAAGAACAGCTAATTGTACAGTTTTAAAGTGATATAAAAAGGAAAATTACCTGTGGTTAGCCCTTCAAGTTTTCAGAAGATACATTTAAATATACTCCAGTAGTAGGATAAATTGATGGGGAAAAGAAGGGGAGGGAAGCAGTAGTATTGGACTCATAGTTCTCATTTGACATTTTGAGAATATTTATCAGAATCCACATGGCAAATGGAATGTGTGCCAATTTTAAAGCTGATCAGAATGCGTAATTTATATTTACTATCCTGAGAGCAAGATAGGGTTTCAGTTGGATTATTAATATCTAGTCTTGAGATCTCTGCAATATAGGGAGCCTTTTCCTCACCTTTTGAGATATGACCACAAATTTACCCACCAGCCCTAATATCCACATGCTACTTTCTCTGGAGTAATATTTCCAGAACCCTGAAGAGAGTAAATAGGATTAGTGAGTTCCAGTCTATGCCTGCTGTTCTGAGGATTTACGGACATTCTGTGTGCCCTCCATGGATCTCTCATTTTCTGTAAGCACCTATGAGAAACATATACACATCATCTTATTTGGAATCATGGCCTATGTGTATATTTCTGTGTAGTTAATTAAACTGGTGTTTTTATAGGAGGAAACGGTATTTCATGATTATTTGCAAAATATTGAAACTGTTAATATGCATGTGTATATTATGCACTTGCATAGATCGCATACATATTAATATCCAGAAATTGTATGTAGTTGGATTTAAAAAAAACACTGGCACATTACCATGAATTTATTATACTAGAAATGAATGTAATACCATGATTATCAGAAAGGAAATAATATGTTTTTAGAGTGCTGATACTTGGTTTTATTATTTCAGGGATCCATATATTGTTTTTACTGTTAAAAGAGTCAGTAATGGTTATATGTGTCAGAATAATAGGATAAACACCCACTATCTCTCAGAGAAATAAGATAGGCACCCATGAAATTAGGTAGACCCAGTTAATGTTCTTGTTTTGAGAAACCAGTATTGTACAAAATAAAAAGGAGTGTACAAAGAGAATACTTTTAATTTAAAAAGCTAATTGTCAATAAATTGAAGTGCATGGTTGTAATTTTCATTATAGATTTTGCATAATGCACTTGATTGAAAAATAAACAAATAATTGTTTGCTTTCTCACTAAAAATGTAAATCTCATAGGCATTTTATGGACTTAGTTTTCATTATCTACCTTTCCTTAATCAAAATACAACATTTCTAAATCCACCCCTTGTGCAGTGCCCCTCTACTAATCTAATGGCTATAGGATGATTGTGCAGTCATTAGATCTTTACAAAAGAAAATTATAAATAGCATATTGAATGAATCCTTATTAATCCCAGAGGTTTGGAAATGTAGCATTTTTCACTTGGGTTCCTAACAGACAGAAACTTATGTGGCTGTTTGCTCAACAATGAGGGCCCTACATGCTTCTGTATAGAAGGATTGTAGTTGACAAGGTGGTTCATGCTTGTGGTCTAATACAAATGCAAAGAAGCTGTTCTTCTGTTCTGCTTTAGGCCACCATACATTAGGTCACCTGCTTATCCCAGCCAGTCTGGGGCTGGCGGACGCCCCATGTTTTCTTCACAGCATCCCAACTATGGCAGCGCTCAGGCTCCCATGATGCATCAGCCTGACCAATACGGGTAGGTAGCGATGAAAACTGGACTTGCTGTGGGAACATGACAGATCCCCCCCCCCCCTAATGTTCTATGCCATTTGGCTACTGAAACCCCTGCAGATTAAGCATAATACTTGCATCTGGAAAGCACCTTTCTTTTCATTTTTACTAACTCTATCAAATATGATTTTTAAAGTCTGCATGTCACCTGTACTGCATGGCTTGTGGCATGGCTCTTTTTCCTTCATGCTTGAGAGGGAAATGAAGATCTCCATCAGCTGAAAATGAATTAAATCTTGTGTTTTTCTGCCTCATTACATTACTCTTCCTCCATTTTTTGTCATCGATGTTTAGGAGCAGTACTATGAAACACAGATATTCCCATGGTTGTGTTGTTGTTTATAATCACATTAAGCCTCTCCCACAAAATAAAACAATCCATTTTTCACAAGAGATTGACTTCACAAGCCATGAGAGAAGTTAATAATAGAGCTTACAAAAGGTGGCATAATATCAAAATTGAGACAGTTACATAAGGCAGGACAACTTGCTAATTCCTCTGCCAAGAAGTATGAAACCTGAATTATCCAGTATGAAATTAGCCAAAATGCAGAAAACAGTTTTCTAATTAACCACCTTTTCCTCCTACAATTTCCCTCCTCCAGTTATTTTCATTAGATTACATCACTGTGAGAATGCTTTCCACCACCCATTTTCAAAATATTCAGTTACATTTCACAGTTAATTCCTTGTTTCATTATTGCCCACACTGTCCAGTTGTGAATCTCAAATCTCAGTATTTTTTCTAAGAATACAGGGAAATAATCAAACCTGGTCTTGATAATATGAAATATTCAGAAATTTGCTGTCAGTCCTGAAAATTTAAGACAAGCTGTTAGAATTTTCAGAATAGATTTTCACTATATGGTTTGTAGTTGCTGAAAATTTTTGATCATCTAGGTGCCATATTTGTCAGCCTTTCAGATTTGCTCTACAGACACAGTGCTAGTAGTACTGGCCTGTTACAGACTGCCAAAATAAAGCTGCTTCGGGTCTCTTTGGAGGTATGCTATTTAAATGATGCATGGGTCCTAAGAGTCCGGAGGTTGCACCAAAGCCACACTCCATTCCTAAGCACCGAAGTGCAGCTTTTGTGCAGCTTCCGGATTCTTAGGCTGCATGCAACATTTAAACAGCATACCTCCAAAGAGACCCGAAGCAGCTTTATTTTGGCAGTCTGTAACAGGCCATTGTTAGTATATTATTAAAATTATAAATGCCAGGTCTAAATAATTAAATTTACAGTAAGAGTTTACTTGCATTTACAATTGTGAAAATACATAATTTTTATGGCACTGAAAGAAAATAAAACATTCACCAATAACCCCCTCTGTGCGAGCTTCCCTGGAGAACTCACATTAGCCAGAGGGGTGTGTGTGTGTGTGTTGTTTTGTTTTATAAATTGGTTTTCAAGTCTTCAGGGTCAAATAGTAAACTGACAGAAGAGGCCAGTGTGGAAAGTATGGATTTCTGTTTTGCTAATCCATAACAGCTCTTCCTAAAAAAAACCAGATTCCTCTTCAGACTCAAAAAGCTACTTTAACTTAGCCTTGCCGATTCATATTAGGCAACTGTGTAAAATGAATTTAAATGGCATGCATCAGAGCAAACTCACTTCTAATGAGACAGAAAATCAATGCTACCTAACCAGAACTTGGATGATCAAGATTTGAGATTTTGTCAGTTATATTATCCTATGTCCTGGTGTATACAGCCTCCTCTTTAATTAAAAAGAAAGGTTAAGATTTAAGGGAGAAAAACATAATTCAGCTACAGTATATCTTGAGAATATGCATTAGCAATTGATTTGGCTTTGGTATCTTTTATTTCTGATTAAATCTTCTTTAGAATATGCAAAGTCTTGATTTAATAGTCCATGTGAATCCCATGCTGGGAGAAAAATGGGATATAAATTAATTAAATTGATAAATTTTGTGCATACATCCTGTTTCCCAAGTGAAAACCAGGGCTAGCAACTGTATAAATCTCTCACCCCACCCTATTATAAGGAAAGATCTCCTGGAACACCTTGAGTTGTAGGCACTTGCCCAGATTTCAGAATTGTAGTTTACAGTGTTTTCTAATGTGTTTCGATTTCTTTTGTATCTAAGATCTATGCAAGTTACACAGAACATTAACAATTATTGTGAAGTCGAAGGCTTTCTTGGCCAGCATCCATAGTTTTTTGTGGGTTTTTCAGGCTGTGTGACCATGTTCTAGAAGAGTTTATTTCTGACATTTCGCCAGCATCTGTGGCTGGCATAATTCTCTGAAGATGCCAGCCACAGATGCTGGCAAAACATCAGGAATAAACTCTTCTAGAACATGGTCACATAGCCCAAAAAACCCACAAAAACACTATTTACAATTATTGTTAATATTATTTTATGCAGTTCTTTTAAGTTTAGGGATGGAAGGAATATTTTGAATGGCAACTGTTTTAAGAGTCTGTCTGCTCTTTTATATAATAATATTGCCTACTAATTTATTTAAAGGATTGCTTCTCTTTAATGTGTTCAGAACATAGTGCAAAAGAGGAACAGTAAATAACCTAAGCAGGTTCCCATAGAGCCTTATTCTTTCCCCACCTCAGCAGTGTCCCATCAAGAATTTCAGTAGCTGTATATTATGGATAGGGAGAATATGCTCACATATGACAGATCTTTGCAATTATCATGGAATTATACAGTGAGTGCACCATAAAAATGAAAAATGGTAACAGCAAGTGAGCTTTAAATTTTCTCAAT
Source organism: Sceloporus undulatus (assembly GCF_019175285.1). Classification (NCBI taxonomy): domain Eukaryota; kingdom Metazoa; phylum Chordata; class Lepidosauria; order Squamata; family Phrynosomatidae; genus Sceloporus; species Sceloporus undulatus. The sequence goes on along the minus strand of NC_056522.1, from coordinate 81,228,627 downwards.
TGGTTGGGTCTGAAAAAATAATAAAGGCAACAATTAAATTTGGGATTAAATTTTAAGAGTATACCAATGACTAGAGAACATAAACAGGCGGGTTCAATTGAACCCATGTCTTCTTTCTGGGCTTCCTTTAGATACCTGGTTGGCCACTGTGTGAACAGTACGCTGGAATTGATAGACCTTTGCTCTAAACCAGTTATGGTCTTCTTATGTTCATGTGCCCTATGCTAGAACCATGTACACATTTGCTTAAAAAAAAAAAGATATCCAAAGGAAATGCAACCTTTTCTCCCAGTTACACTCTAGCAACTAAGTAGTTTCCATCTTTAGCTCACAAGGTGGCAGAAAGTCACATTATGGTTCTGTTTGTTCTTCATATATGTTAGAGTTCATTTCTGATGTAGGTGTTTCATGAAATCACTCTGGAATTCATGTGGTCTTCAGGTTCTTTGGTGCTATTAAATGGGAGGATACTGAATGACTTTTGCCTAAGACTTTTGCCCAAGTCTTTTATAGGTAGATGCTTCTTCTTCTTTCACAAAATCTTCTTTCTGTGTATGGAGTGGAAGTGATTTTTCTGCCTAGCTGCAGCTGCTTGCCCTATGGGGAAAGCTACTCTGAAGAATCCCTGACCTACTAAAAGCTCAGGGGCTGCAGTTAGAAAGGAGAAAGTGATCAAATATTGTAAATAATTTAATTCTCTTTTAATACTCTCTTTTTTGTGTATTTTTAATTGGGCGGGTTACAGACCGCCATTTAGGATGCACTCCACGCGTCCTAGGGTTAGGAAGGGTTGCCCCTTCCTAACCGGCCCCGTTCCCAACACACGCGGAGCGCGTCCTAAATGGCAGCACCCATCCACATGGGTGCTGCCATTTTTATGTCTTGGACGCACAGCGTCCAAACGTGGCACACCATAAGTGACGCCGCAAGGGCGCGCTTCGCCCCTCGCGGCACCACTTCCGCGTTTTGAAAACGAGCGCCATTTCAGCGCTCCTTTTTCGCTGCGGCCAGAAGCCTCGTGGTCTGGCCGCTGGGGCTTCCCTCCGCAGCGAATGGCGGCGGCGGAAGACCACCCGCTTTAGGGCGGTCTGTAACGCACCCAATATTGTTTTTTTCAATTATGAGCTGCTTTGAATACCATTTGCAGGGGGGAGGAAGTAGGATATAAATAAATATAGAGTTGGTTGTCTACATTTGCAGCTTTGGCTTTTTGATTTGACTTTTTTAATTTGATTATTTGTGGATTTGATTAAAATGTTCCCTCTAGGAATCCAGAGCAACTTTGTCAAAAGTTGAAAATAGAGTTGTGCTGGAGGACCTAGAGATCCCTAGGGAAAATACTTTTTTGGGCATTTGTAGCTCCTGCAGAGTGATTCTATGGTTAGCCTCTGTCAGAGGTTGACCATAGTGTTGCACTGGAAGATCTAGAGATTCCTAGAGAAGTGTTCCCTCAGGTTAAAAAAAATAGTCCTTTTTTATTTGTGTTTTTTCCACTTTCATGGGGGTCCTGTGCCTCTAACCCCAATGAACGTGGAGGAATGATTGTAATAAATAAATAAATAAATATCTAGTCTTCAAGCAGATGGAATCTTGCACTTCTCTATCTGGGTTGAAAGCTCAATGTTTCATTGTAGGATGAACTCTTACAAAGTGGAGTCATTTCCACACTCCATTATGCTTCCCTGAGCTTCAGCCTCTACAGTTATACAGATGTTCTGAGCTTTGTGCACATTTCTGTGGGACTGAGACCCTGTCAGATCTATGGGATTTGTTTACTTTTTGAGTTAACATGGTTGTCATGCCTCCAGAGCATCTCTGATGCTCTTGAGACATATATTTAGTTAAGATTATAATAGGTTTTCTATGTAATAGTTTAGGAGGGGAAATAAAGATCTACAGCTTTAAGAAAGACAAGGATTGTGGGAAATCCCAGGGTCTTATACTGTCTCCCTCTAGTTAGCTTCAGTGTGTAGTAAGATTTCAGCCAAGTCAGACCTGGAGAAAGTATTTTCCTTTGACAAAAAGATAAGTCCACAAGAGAAGAAAGATAGTCCTCAGAAGAAGAAAGATAAGAGTCCACCAAAGAGAGAACAAGGTATTTAGGAAGGACTATTGAGAAAAAGGAGATCAGTTTCATGTTTTTGCGTTATAACCAGTAAAGCTTTTAGAAACTTAAGAAATTTGTGGACAAGTCTTTTGTTCTGGCTGTGTTCCCGAGAGCCAGAGGCCTTACTACACCCAAAGTCCATAGCATTGCTCTTGGGACAAAACAATGGTTGTTGGTTCTTTTTATGCAGCTCATAAAATAGCCCTGATAAAATAATACGATTACTTAGTATGCATCCTGTTTTGTTTGGAAAATGGAGTTGGCTGTTCAGTCGAGTGCCCAAAATGGTAATGAAGTAGCATGGAAGAGTCAGCAAACTGTGGTGTATTGTTGCTTCTACTTGGGTGAAATTAAATTCAAGTAATAAACACACCATGTTACACATTCTTTTCTGATTCACACTACTGTAAATCCAGAGTAACCGCCTTGTTCTTCATATAGATAAATGAGTTCAAAATATAGATTCTCTTAGTGCTGTAAACTGTACAGCAGGTCTGAATGTATATAATCTTTTACTTATAGCTGAGCCCTCCATCAGCATTTTTCAGTGCTATCTCTGTATTTGTAATTCATATTTCATATTGCCAGTGCTAGCAAAGCACTTTTTCCATATTTTCTCCAGAGCCTTGATCACGCAAGACTGCTGATGGACTGTGAGCTTCTGGCAAGGAAATATGGTTAACAGGCATAATGCACGAATATGTCAAAGAGAAGAAAATGGGGCCAGAAATTTCAGAAGGTGAAATATTTAATTTTTTTTTAAAAAAAATCTTTATAGGGCTAGATTTTGCCATACCAAATCTAAATATTCTCACAGCGCATGCTGAACTGCCACTGCATTGTCTGCATCTCTTGCTCATTTGATCTTAAAAGCTGGTATGATATTATAATAATTTTTAAAGCACACATGTACATATTATGCAGCTGAAGGTGTTGAAGTGCACCATAATTCTCAAATCACAATAAATAATTGTATCTTTTCCTGCATTTGAAGTCTAGGGCTTATTTTTGTTTTTATCCTCCTCTCAGAGTGCAAGATGATGATATTTTTTTCTTTGTAATTGTTGTACATAACAAGATTAAAATATATTCATTCATCAATATACATGGAGGTATACTCTGGTTTCTCGTATACATGGAAGGGCAGTGCAAGGAGGGCAATTGTAGATGCAACATTGCCATAGTGAACTAATTTTAAAGTAGTCTTTTCTTTATTTATTTTTTAACCTGATTTGGAAAGTTCAAGGATTACCTTTTAGGAGAAACTACAGTTGTCAATAATGATTTTACTGATACTGTTGGTAATGAAAGAAGTAACACTTGAGGTGGGGGGGGGGGGGGACTCATGTTAAATATTCCACCATTCTTCTGAAATATTAAAGCAGTTCTTCTTATGCACTGAATGATCCGCCTCTCATTCCCAAATTTTGGGTTCTGAGAAACCTCAGTAAACAAATCTGAAATTCGTCCCATTAGTATTGCTTGGATGCACAAGCAATAACTTCCAATCAAGGCAACTATGTGTTTGCTTCCAAAAACAAATCCCCTAGTAGACTCAGTTGGATGAAATGGAGTTTGCTTCTTGGCCTAAGCAATTGTGTAGCATTACTATGAACTGTTAAACAGCTGCTGCTCTCTGCCTCAAAGCTGGCTTCCATTCATTAATGGGTGAGTTGATTCTTGTAGCTGTAAGTGGCTTTCAGGCTAAAGACAAAATATATATGCTAGTTTCTACTTTGTTTTTTAGCTGAACTGCAAGCAGTTAAAAAAAAAAAAGTTGCATGCGATTTCTCCACCAGAAATACTCAACTATTTCCTTCCAGCTGTTTTTTTCCCCTTACTTTAAACAGGAATATATCACTTTTTAAAAAACTGAATGCATTGAGAAATTCAAGAACATGCGATATAAGGCAGTTTTGACAGTTAAAAAAACCTAGCATTTTAGAGATGGCAACATTGTGGGTTAATTTTGCTTATTTAAATTTATTTCCCATCAGGTCTGTTTGTGGAGATCCACTGAATGGAATGAGTTTTATACTGAAGGGTTGTAAACTTTCAATAGGACTTTATAATAGGAGTGCACCGAAATTCATTCCTGGAAATCAGCCCTTTGCACTCTGCCCAAAGAATATGATCAATGAATTGGTTAGTGCCAATTAGAGTAGACCAGACCCATTGAATCAGATGTTGAACAGTGAGTCAATACATAAGTAAATCCAGTTGGTTCAATGGATCTACTTTAGTCAGGTTTAACAGTAGTGTTTAAGACTCTATGGAATGATTGTGGAAATGTTCATTTGGCTCCGTGCTTGTCTGCACTGATGAAAAATATTGCAACCAAAGCCAGTGCTGGCAGTCCTCACGATGTCTGGCTATTTTGAGGGAGGATCCACAGGTTTGTTTTGCCCTTAATCCAATTTTGCTCCGAAGTAAGCAAAATCAGGGGAAATCCCTGTACTTCCCAGAACCCCAGAGTGACCTTGTGTTCTTTATCTGTATTGACAGCTGGATTGGATCCACTTCAGACCAATCCAGTTATCTACACACTAGGAGCCACACCATCCCCCTTCCCTATGCTGAGCAGTGCAAGTAAAGGGGATGGACTGTTTTCAGAGCTGCTGCCATTGCTTCCTCATGAGCAGGTGCTCTGTAAAACCTGCCTTGTGTACCACCACTTCTGCTGAGGACAGAAATGTGCACCCAGAATTCTTGATGATCCAGGCCATCATTTCTGTCCTTTACAGAATGGCAACATGCCAGGCACTGAGTTCCAAATGAACAGATAAAGGATTGCACTGTTAATCTTACACTACACTGTTGTGTGCTCCTGAATTTGAGGTTTGGCTTCATTGACGCATATTGTCCATGGAGAAACTTAGTTGGGGATCTCTTGATTCCAACTGATTTTTAATCTGGATTTTATTTAGATTTATATAGATAGAATTTTAGAAGGGGGAAAATATTACTTTTACCTGTGAGGATTTTTTTTAATATAGTTGTTTAGGAACATATTTCCACATATGTCCTAGGATGGTGATTAAATAACAGATAATTCTCTGGGTATCAAGAAAAGATAATGAGGTCTTTTGCTAGCAGATCTTACAGGCAGGGAGCTTCCATAAGTTAAATAAGTAACTTTTCTCTGCATAACTGTTACAGCTTGTTAAAGAACTCAGTTCTCAAAATTGGAATGGAGCTGAAAAAGATGTCATCTGAAAAACTGAAAAATAGTATGAAGGATTAATAAAAGATAGGTCTGCAGTGGGTAATATTTTCTGTCTCAGGATCTTAGTATGTACCATTTTGGGGGCCTGGTAAAATATAAGTGGAAATTGTAGATGTGGGTTAAATTGAGGTCACAAGGGCAATATCTGTCCTAGTGCATCTTGAGCGTAAAGCAGTAAAGCCTTCATTTTGACGAACTTCTCAGGGTGGTCAAATGAATTCATTAAGTGTTGCAAATATCTGCAAATATAGGTCATTTTGTTGTATGTTGTTTGAATCACTTAAACCATGTGTTTAAGTGATAATTTCCCACAAAATTTTATCTTGTTTCTTATTTTGACACATTGAAGCGTTTGGTTTATTTTATCTTCTTTTTATTTGTATTGATTATTTTAATACTTCTCTTCGGCTGGAACCATGGTCATTGAACAATAGTGTTCCAGTTTCTGACCCCATTTTTGTCACCATCTGCTCTTTACATGGTCTTTATATTAAACAGGGATATTCTTGAGATTATATTTTGGCACTGTGATTGATTTAGAGTATACTACTTTGTTTTTACTCTGATATTTGATGTTAGCAGTCCATGGTCTGTGCCACAATCTGCTCCAGGTCTGGTTTTTGTAGAGAAAATGGATCTTCTGTATCTTCTTCATATTATATAGTCTATTTCAGTGCTTCTTAAGATATCTGATGTGAGAGACCAGCAATCCCTCCCCATGTGCAATGGATTATTTCTTTCTTTCCTGTAACTACTTCAGGGACTGCCAAAGACGGCTCAAGGGCAGAAACCAGTCCACATACCTCCACTTTGAGTAGCAATTGTCTGTTTGATTTCTCTATCAGCAGTATGATGTCCACCTGCTGAATAATTTCTTTGGTTACCTAAATAATGCTTTTGTAGTGAACAAACTGTTGGACTCACAGAATTCAATAAGCCACTCTCCAGCTTCATTTCTTGATCCTAGGCCAAATGCCCCTACATCATTTGGTTCTGCTCTATCTCCTACTTTTGCATTACAATTACTTATGATTATCAGCATGTCCAGGTTTGGTATGTTCAGTCTTTTCATGGACTCCAGCATTGAATCTTTCAGTTTCTTCTTCTGATGCCATAATTGGAACATAATCTTGGATTATGATTATATTGACAGCTTTTCCCTAATTATTTATATTATTCAGAAAGCCTTTGATAGAATAATAGAATTGTAGAGTTGGAAGAGACCACAAGGGCCATCCAGTCCAACCCCCTGCCATGCAAGAACTCTCAATCAAAGCATCCCTGACAGATGGCCATTAACCTCTGCTTAAAGACCTCTAAGGAAGGAGACTGCACTACACTCCGAGGGAGTATGTTCCACTGTTGAACAGCCCTTACTGTCAGGAAGTTCTTCCTAATGTTGAGGTGGAATCTCTGTTCCTGTAGCTTGCATCCATTGTTCCGGGTCCTGTTCTCTGGAGCTTCAGAAAACAAGCATTGCTCCCTCCTATGATAGCCCTTCAAATATTTAAACAGGGCTATCATATCACCTCTTAACCTTCTTTGCTCCAGGCTAAACATCCCCAGCTCCCTAAGTTGTTCCTCATAGGACATGGTTTCCAGACCCTTCACCATTTTAGTTGCTCTCCTTTGGACACACTCCAGTTTCTCCAAATTGCATTGTATTCCCTGACTGCTTTTGTATTACTTTGTTATTTACATTATTTACTGTTTTACCGATTTACAAATATGCTTTATAATTTGTTTTTCAAAACAGTAAATCTGCTATCTGTTTATATAATACTACCATTGTGGTTGTATACACTGAGAGCCAGGATGTTAGATTTGGATGTAGAAAATCCAGGATAAGTCTCTGTTTTTCAGATGACTTTATGTAAATCATGTTTCCAGTTAACCTACTTCACAGGGTTTTTGTGCATACAGTCAGCCCTTGACATTTGAGGCATTGGCATTTGTGAATTCGGTTATTCACAAGTTTCCAATGGCTCTCCTGACCCCTCCCATGCCTGGGACAGCTTACTGGAGCTGTCCCAGGCATTGGAGAGGAGGTGGGAGGGGTTTGTTTATTCGCAAATTTTCCACATTTGCAGGGGTCTTATTCCCCCTAACCCCCATGAATGGGGAGGGCCAACCGTATACAGCACACCCCTTGGGCACAATAGTGATTAAGAACAGGATAAATACAGTTAACAAATGGTACAGTTTGTTATACAGTTGGCCCTCCATATCCACAGATTTTTTATACACGGATTCAAGCATCCACGTAAGTAAAGTGCAGGTATGTAGTTGGACAGCAGACCATGCTAAGCCTACATGACTCAATAAGTGTATCCTTTTTTAGAACCTGTACTTTATATAGCTTTTTCTTTCCCATACTGCTACTTCATCTGTATTATGTTTGCTATGTTGGCAGTCACCTTAAATTTACTCTAAAAATCCCTGCATTTGAGATGCTGGCATGAACAAATCAGTGTTTGCAATATTCTGCCAGGATTCTGAGTTCAGAGTGAGTCTAGGAATCATGTAAGAAACAGGATAAAGATAGAAAACTCACTTGAAATGGAGGTTTCTTTCTCTGAGAATAAATGATCTTACAAGAATTCCTTGAGGGCTTACTCACAAAGTCCATGTATCTGAAAGCCTGGTTAAAAGCACTTGCCTTAAGCAAGTTCTTATTAAAGTACATAATTGTTTAAATGCTGTGGGGTTATAGTCCATGAAAATATAGTCAATGGAATTAGATCATTCATGTTATTTTATAGATTTTAAAAAGAATTCTACTTCAGTTAATGTTAGTCAAGGTTAAGGTTGCAATTCTAAAGATGCTTATCTTGGAGCAAGTACAGTTTGCATATAAGCATGCATAGTCTTGTACCACACATCCCCATGAAAGTGGGGGATGAAATAAAGAGGTAAGCCAGTTAACAGCAGTTGGGTTAAACCAGGACCACAATGTAAACTCAGATCTGCTAGGATGTGTCAATGTAGATAGTATAGAAATAAAACAGGAAACTCGCCTACCATCACCAATGGACAAGCTGACCCTGGTTCTAGGAGGAGCAGTGAGCTGACTATCATTCCCCCCTCTAGGTATAAGGAAGCCTTCCTCTATTAACCTCTCCTGGTCAAAGAACTCTGAATAGATGAGGTGAACTGATCCCTATCTAACTCATAGGCCCCACAGCCTTGGGAATCTCCCCCAATGTCCACCAGTCCTATAAATCCCCAACGCAGTAGCACAAGGCTGGATCCAGGTGTGATCCAATTGACATGTCCAAGATTCCCCCACACCCATTTGCATTCATCTACTCCTTTCAGAGGAGGCACCAAAGGATTTTTTTAAAATCCTGTAGTTGGGCTTTTTTCATGACTAATTGGAGTGGGACTACTGTCTTTAAATCTCCAACTACCTGGAGTGGGACTTGTGTCTTTAAACCTCTGTGGAAAAATTCCCTATATAAATATTTTCAAATACAATTTTTGAGGATTCTTAATTTAAATGTTTAATTTATTATCATAGCTTTTCTTTGTTGTTTGCCATGATATGTCTTACACTGGAGCTTGTGGGAAAACCACCCCATCCTATCAGCAGGAAAATGTTAGTGGCTTTGCAGGCAGGGATTATTTTTAGAGATCTCATTCCTGTCCATTTTGAGATTATAATCTGCAGCACATACATACACATATGTACTTGATGTCTCAGGAGTAAGCTGAGACATGCTACTGCATAGTGGTTTTTCATTATAATAACAGCAAATTAGCATGTATCTGACTGTGGTCTGGCATGCATGGTCACTAAGGAAGCTGTCTCAGGTTAATTCTGTTTGCACAAGATCAAAAGTATCTCTGACTTGACAGTCTCAGTCATTAGTGTTCCATAACATAGTAGTTAGGCCACTGACAGCCAGAAAAGCAAACCTGTGCTCTAGTACAGGATTTGTTTATTTTTTTGCAGGTGCAGAAGGATTCAAAGTCACTGCACAGGTTTTCTGCCCCCTATGACTGTGGTTTAGTGGAATGGGCAGCTCTGTCCCTGCAAAGGGACAGTGCCCATACAGCTGCCAGCTCTGTAGTTCAGTCGAACAGTGGTTTTCATGTAGAAGGTCCAGGTATAAACCACCCTGCATCTTCAGTAAAAGGAGATCAGGTAGCAGGGCTGAAAATGGAACTCCACATGCCCACTTCAGGAGCTTCTGGCAAGTTTGGTCTGGCTCACTATAAGGCACTTGCATGCAGGAATTTTCAAACAGATAGCTGTGTTGGCCTGTTTCAGTATAAAAAGAATGACATTGGTGAATGGAATTAAATTTTATTTATTTATTTATCCATCCGTCCGTCCCACCTTTCTCCTGACATGGGATGCAAGAGAAGTAAAGAAGTTTAATGGCACCTTTAAGACATACAAATACCTTATTGATCACTTTCATAAATATCTATATATTTTTTCAGATGTCTTGACAGAGTACCATATTCAAGCATCAGGTATATATGCACAACTGTATAGACATGAACATCCCATGTCTGTAGTAGTGCACATGCTGTTCTTAGAATTTCAGTTTGCGCATTCATGTCTGTTGCAGTGTTTTTCTAACTGGCTTTTTTAATCCTTAGAAATGTAAGCTTTTTGCAAACTGTAGTTACTTTCTGACACTATTATAAAGTTGATAAAGCAAGAGTTCCCCCCCCTTTCCCCCCTTTCTGTCACACCCACACAATCCTAAACTCTGGCACGCAGTTAGTTTCCTTGATAGCAATCTCTTCCTAGGAAGTTCTTATTGTGGCAAAGAGGAAAAGCCATAGCAGAATTATATGTGTGAGGGAGTGTAAGAAAATCCCAGCAAGACAATATGTTTGCAAATCTCACCCCTGAATTATTCTTATTATAATAACCCATTTGATGTCAGGGTATGACAGATTATAAGCTTTTTATGGCTAGACCCAGCTCGAGACTGATTTAAATGAAGTACTTCTGGTTATTGTACAGGTCAGTGTGTTTAAATAACAGCCCTTCAAATCATACTTTGACATTTAAAAGAGAAAGGAAATATTGTCATGTGGCAGACCTGGCACAGATAAAACCAAGCCAGTTTGGGCCATGCACTGATTTGTGAGCATATTCCAACAGACATTTTCATGGTTTGTAATCAAGTAGCCACCCTTGCAGTCTGTCAGCCATTAAAAAAATCCTGCTTGAAATGTTAACACAAATTACCCTCTTGAGATGCCCGCATCCATTCTTGGGTGAAACTGGTGTAGGCTAACGAATTAGAGCAATGGGTAGCAAAAGGAATGGAGCAAATACAAGCCTGAAGGACTTGAGAAAATGAAGGACATTAAAGATATAAATGCAGACATGAAAAGGTCAGACTGTGCCATCATGCTTCCATGCAAGGAGCAAGGTGTTTTTGTTGTTTCTGCTGTCTGAGAAATTTAGCACCATGATAGGAAGTAACTTCAGCAGGACATTCATAATCATCCTACCACAGTAGCACTTGATTCCACACTCAAAATACTTGTTATGTGCATGCCTTGTAGAAATGTCAAGATTAAGTGCATAGTTGCATCCCTAACTATGAAGATAGGTTTGGCATGGACATTAGTCACTGCATTTTGTGACTTCTTAGGATTGTTTTAGTCTTATCTGTACACTTGTTTCCTTAAATTGTTCTAAGGAAGGGCTCAAGCCCCTGAAGCTCACAATTAGGTTGGGGGGGGGGCTAGGCCCCCTCCCCCAAACTTATCAGACAGCAAGGATCAGGACCACCAAGACTCTTGTGTAGTTGAGACCCCTGAAGAACTACCAGTCAGAAGTGCCCTAGTTTGTAGCCATCTTGCCAGTTGCCTAATAGAATCTTACATATTTCTCCCCTTCCTTGAGATACTAATTTTATCCTTTAAACAATTTTATAATATTTCATTCATTATTTTGCCATGTTAATCACTTGGCTTTAGTTGCTGATATTACTCTTTCCCACTATATTGTCTGTTTTTCCTGTTTTCTAAAAATATACATGCAAATATACAACATTCATAATGACCTGCTTGCCAGTCTTCTGCTCCTCAACCTTAAAAACTGTTCTGGGGTCCCTGTGTGCTAGAAATTCCATGTAGGGTATAGTTTCTGAAGTAATATTTCTTGGGGATAGTTCTCCAGTGGCATCATTCCAGAAGTATGTTTATGGAGGCAAGCTTTACAACATAATAAGTTCCCAAGTTGTTTACAGGAGTGGTGTTCATGTATTAAGTCTAGGACTGGGAGCAAAAAAGAAACATAATTTATGTTGTGCTATATAAAATCATTTTCAAGGGACAAAATAAAGAACCAGGAAATGAAAACAATTTCTTTCTTATTTCTAACCCATTACAGTGGACCCATGCTATACAGTCGGCCCTCCTTATACATGGATTTGCCATGCGCGGATTTGAGCATACGTGCATGGCAAATTCAGGGAAATTGTCCCCAATGGCGGCGCACGTGCACGCGCACGCGCACCACCATTGGGGACAAAAGTCCCTCTCCTCCCCTCCTCTTTCCCTCCCTCCCTCCTACCTATCTACCTACCCTCCTTCCCTCCCCCTACCCGCTTACCTGCTCCGTTGCCGCACTGCCGCTGTCACGGTTCAAGGGCCGGGTGCTGCTCGTGAAGGCCAAGAGGCCTCCAGGCTGCACCCGGCTCCTTTGCAGTGGCGAGGAGGACAAAGCTTGGCCTTGTCCTCCTCGCCACTGCCGAACAAGGGCCAGCTGCAGCCTGGAGGCCTCTGGGCCTCCAAGCTGCCCCTGGCCCTTAAACCGCGGCGGCGGCAAGGAGGACGAGCCTTGGCCCCATCCTCCTCCTTGCCGCCACGGAAGAAGGGCCGCGGGCAGCCTGGAGGCCTCTTGGCCTCCAAGCTGCCCCTGGCCCTTAAACTGCAGAGGCCGCAATGATGTGGGAGGCGGCGGCGCAGCGATGGAGCAGGTAAGCGGGAAGGGGGAGGGGGAAGGAGGGAGGGTAGGTAGATAGGTAGGTAGGAGGGAGGGAGGGACTTTTGTGCCCAGTGGCGGCATGCGTGCATGAGCGCCACCATTGGGGACAAATGAGACTTGAGCATACGCGGATTTTGGCATACGCGGGGGGGGTCTGGAATGGATCCCCGCGTATACCAAGGGCCCACTGTACTTTGGGGTTTGATTCTAAGATCCCCCGTGGATAACAAAATCGTGTATGCTCAAGTCCCATTAAATATAATGACATAGCAAAATGGTGTCCCTTATAAAAAATGGAAAATCAAGGTTTGAGATTTGAAATTTATACTTTTTTTTTAACATTTTCAAACCATGGATGCTTGAATCCGTGTATAAAATATCCATGTATAAGAAGGGCCGACTGTACTTTTGGAGACATTCATATAAGCATTATACTTTATTCTGTTAATGTAACAGTAATGTCTTATTTGGCTAAGTTTAAGGAATATTTTTTTCAATTCAGAAGGGCTGGTTTACATTAGCAGCATTAGATGTAGTGCCAGGTTAAACATTGGTAGGATAGTGTCACTATAAATCCAGTTATGTGCCTCACAGAGTTATTTCAAATGTCTGAGCATCTGAAGCAGCAAGAGCTTATTAATTCCGTTCACAGACTAGAAGTGGGTACCTCCTATTCAATACAAAATTTTATTTTCCCCCACATTATTAAGTCTAATCGCTTGCTCAACCTAACCTAAGGTCAACATCTTGATTTCACTGCTCAGAAAACTCCCACTGGCTTAAATTTAACCAGGATATTATCTTCAGTGTTTACACCTTTCCAGTGTTGAATGTGGCTCATTGAATTTTGTTCCACAGTTGAATGGTTAAGCTTTCATCTGTAAATGCCACAGTAGGTTTAGAAACTGGTTTAAACACCTCAACAACTAATCTTAATTTAGCCTCACATAGTAATGGAGTTTAGGTTGCAGGGGACAGAATGAAAGTGTATTTTCATGCTAAGACCTTCAGAAAGAGTGAATCAAATAGCCCTTCAGTGAAAACAGCACTGACAGAAGCATATTTTCTTTCCTTTCCCTTTTTAAAAAAAAACTTAACCCTAGTAACCAGAAAATGATGCTGTGACCTTAAGCATATATAAATATATTTAGTACTTGCTGTGCAACATATTTATTGGTGTTTAGTGGCCTAGAGGTTAATCAAAATGAGTCTGGTGATCTCAGCTCCATTCTTAATGGACTCTGCTTCATACTGTAAAATGGATGTAGCACAGTTTGTCACTTTGAGTTATCATTCTACTCAAACCAAGAGCACCATACAGTCAGAATAAAAAGATAAAATTCCTACATGCCCTGGGTCTTGAAAGCTGCTTGTCACAGGATGCCATAGGGTAGCTGAGTCATTTGGAGATCTAGGTTGATTTAACCATAAAGTTGTTGTGCATGTGCCTTCAGGTTTTCTGTCAATTTATTGCAACCCTATCAATTTCATAGGGTTTTTTCCAGCAAGGAATACTTAGATGTGGTTTTGTCAGTTCCTTCTTCTGAAGTACGCCCTACAGCATCTGGTATTTATTGGCGGTCTCCCATCCAAGTACTAACCAAGACTGACCCTGTTTAGCTTCCAAGATCAGATGTCAGCTGGTGCCTCTAGGGTATTTAGGCCCTTGCAATCTCAATAATTTCCCAGGAAATAATATCAACTATATTATATAAAAATAATGTTTTGTATAGTTCATAAAGAGATACTGAGAAAATACATGAGTCCTATGAGTAAATATATCCAAAGTATTAGGCAAGCAAGAGTGGGATTTTTTGTGTTGCTACATAAACTAATACTTCAAAGAACAGTTGCCTGATCTGAAGTGCCCCATGCTTTGACATTTCTGTTCTTGAAGAGGCCTTAAATATTTAAGAGCAGTTAATAAAACATTGGCCCGATACAGACAGGCAAAATGGGGTGTGGTGGTGGCGATAATAGAGTTAGGCAGCCTGCACCATCCGCACGCTCCCTAACCCTAGTGCATGGCGGCGGCAGCAGCATCATGACAGCCTCCTGTCCACACAGGGGCCGCCATAACGCCGGTGCTGAGCACCCAAACGTGGTGCACAGGAAGTGGCATCATGATGGTGCCATTTCCTGGTTGAAGTGCCGCAAGCTTCATTCCCATGTGGCAACCAGAACCAGATAGCCGCAGGAGTGAAGCCATGGGAGAAAGGGGGCAGGTGACCCCTTTCTCCCATGGCTGTGCCTGTCGGGGTGTCCTGGGGCATGAAGCCCCAAGGACACACCTTTTCGGGACCATGGAGAAGCGACAAAATGGTCCATGGTCCCGAAAAGCACCAGATTGGGGCCTCTGGGCTGCCGGTGAGGCTACCCTGCCCCCAACCCAGCGAGAAAAGGGGCAGTGTGTACCATGCCATTGAAATGGGTCTATTTCATACCTTCCCTAGTATGAAACCTATTGAGATCCTAGTCACTTCCTTCCATCATTGGACTTTGGTATCCAACTGGCCATCCACATATTTGGCATTTTGGTTGAATCTTGTTAGACTCTCAATTTTATGTGATCAAATCGATACCAATGACTCATATCTCAACAGCACTGAAATTCATTGCATTCAATGCAATGGGATCTCAATACACCTTTTGTCATAGCAATATCAGGGTTTGTATTACTCCTATACCTCTGTATGACAAAAAGTAAAGCAGTTGTGCTGTCCCTCTTCAAAGTGGTCCCCTGAATAGCAGCTAGAGAAAAGACTGGCTTTGTTCTACATTTTTAGAAACCTCCTATACCCACAAATGGAACATAGCTGGGTAGTAGGCCCTTGTAAAATATCAATATTCTCTAATGCTGGGTTAGACAAAAGCCAGGCATCTGGGAAAAAGAATAGACCACCATGGGTTCTTGGAACCCCCCCCCCCAGAGAGCCCCCCCCCCCCCAATCATTTTTCCAATTGGAATGGAAAATCTCATAATGCCCCTCACACCCTCTAGAAGGTGTGGAGACAATTTTGTCATGTCCCTCAAGGTATTTTAGAACCTGAAGAGGTCTTTTAAAACTAGGAATTTGCAATTTTTAAAAGCCATCACCTGAGTCAACAACATCCTGGCAGTGCAAAAATGTGACAAAATGGCATTTTTAGTTAATAAATAAATAAATAAATAAATAAATAAATTTCAAAAACCCAGGGAGGGCTTAGGCGCCTCAAAAACTACCTTTGGGAACTCCATGCATTGACACATTATACCTCATCTGTCACAGCATTGGACCTTATCACACTATCAAAATCCTGAAGAGAAGCGGGATTTAAACAAGAATTACAATTTTTAAAAACCCGCAAACATAGGAAATTTATCACATGACTTCCAAAGTGAAATAACGTGAAGTTAAAGCGAAGGTAATGGAGGAAAATGGCAGCTTTTTACTTTCAGGAAGTTCCAAAAGTAAAAAGCTGCTGTTTTTCTCCATTTTACCTTTGCTTTAACTTCACGTTATTTCACATTGACAGTAGTGTTGGGTGATAAACTTCCTGCATTTGTGGGTTTTTTCTAATTTAAATCTCATTTAAATCCCATTCCTCTTCAGGATTTCCCTAGGGTGATAAGGTTCATTGTCTATACCAGGGGTTCGCTAGGAAATTAATCCATCATTATTTTACTGATGCAAAATAAATCTGTGTCCCTTCCAAGTATGCTTTCATCATGATTTTCTAAGTTAAAAATATCAAAATACAATCAGCCACATTATTCATTCATTCATTCATATATTTATTTACATCCTGGCCTCTTGCTCTGGGACACAAGGAAGCTTACAAATGTTAGAAAATATATAGCCAAAAGTATAATCATAATCTTCGAAGAAACAACATCAGTCAAGAGATAAAACAGAGTAGATGAGATGATTTTAAGATCCCTGAGGTATTTTAAAAACTTGAAAGAATAAAAAGATGTTTCCTGGCTCTTAGGAAATAGCAGTGTTCCCAGTAAATACAACCAAGAAAGGGCATACCAGACACAGAGAGACCATCTTTCAAATTGTGGCCACAAGCAGAGCAGGAACAGAATCTCTTCTCTCAAAGTGCAGACAGGACAGAAAAGAAGAGAACGTTCTTTCAGGGATTTCAGTACAAAACCATTCACAGTTTTGCAAGTTGATACTAGTAGTTTTGGTCTTCAAAACGAAGAGACAGGCAATGGAGATATTTTAAGATTGGCAATATTAGAAAAAAATAAGTTATACCCAATTTCTGTGTTCTTTACCATTTAACTGAACTGTCTGTATCATTTGTATTCTTTAGCCCTTTTTGTTTATTTATTTTCTATTTTTAAAAGTTAGTTGTACTCCACCTTTCTGCCAACAAATGACACTCAAGAATGGCTCATAGTGTTCAAAATGAAATGAAATCAAAGTATAATCAATAGATGGCAAACCTATCAGGAGAAAGAAAATAATACTCATCCAGTCAAAGCCTGTCTTAAGCTCTGTCTGCACAGGCCAAATAAAATGGCACCCATCCTCTCGGAAGGGAGTCCAGATAACAGACAGTCCGGATGGCATTTGGCCCATTCAGTGCCAACCCCAAGGTGTAGCCTTCCTAAAATGGATCTTCAGAGAAGATCCAAAGACCATTCTGACACCAGTCAGCTTTGTAAAATGTGTCCTGCTGGGCTACCTGGCACAGCCACTACTGCTCATTCTGAGGTCAGAATAAGGCACCCAGACATGTGCTTGATGCTGGGCACCATGTTCTGACCTCAGCTCAGCCAACTGCAGCGGTGGGCAACACCTGGACACACATGCAAATAACCACAGAGGATCAGAATGAAGGGAGAAGATTGGGGCACCTCTCTGTTGCTCTACCACTGGCCGGCAAATAACTTTTCATTCAGACAGGGTTTTGAAATCTAAGCTGGACTGTTGTGAAGGTGGTTTCTGCATGGGCTGCTCCCAGAATATCCTGGCCCATGCAGACATCACCTTCACAACAGTCCAGCTTAGGCCCGGTACAGACCCCCGATTTGCGGTGACCTGGGGCCAATTCTAGGGTTCTGGAGCGTGCAGCGTCTGCATGCTCCGAAACCCTAGAATGTATAGACGGCGCCATTTTTACACAGTGCCATCCATACGAGGCCCACATGCATTACACAAGTGTGGCACCGTGTCCACACCTCTGGGTGCCATGCTTGCATTGTGGATGCATCACAGTGTGCCAATGGTGCACTGATGACGGTGTCCCCATATGCCAAGAAGAACATGTTTTTTCCTGGTTCTTTTTGGTCCGGAGGGACGCCGCATGGTTTGAGTGCTGCAGGGTCCCTCCGGAACAAAACTGGGTGCCTCCAGCCTGCCCCTTTGAGGCGGTCTGGAGAGCCTCTTAGATTTCAGAACCCTGTCTGAATGAAGAGTTATTTGCCAGTGGTAGAGCAAAAGAGAGGGAACCAGCCTTGCCCTCCCTTGACAGCAGGCATGTGGACCAAATTTTGTATAAAACCAGCATATATTGTTGTTTTTTTAAAAAAAGGTTTTTATGACCCTCAGTTTTACAGGCCTGTGTTATTGTTTGTTTCACTTTCTATTGTTCTATTCTAGGGTAGGCAACTATGGCCCTCTGGTTGTGTTGGGCTGCTAACTCTCAGCAGCTCTAGATAATATTGTCTGGACAAGGGTCTATGGGAGCTAGAGTTGACCAACATTTGAAGGGCCACAATTACTACTACATAACCCCCCAAATTATCTTAGTAAGTCTTACTAATTGATTTAAGTACTCTCACAATTTCAACTGTATATAGAACTGAAATTGTAAAGATAATTTCCAGGCACCTTTATTATTGATGTCATTAGTGTCTGTTGTTTTTTGCTTATAGGATCTTATAATTCGGTTTCTAGATTGGTAACTATGCTTAGTCTATTGCAGAAGAAACAAAGGAGACTGAAAAATGTATTTATTGGTTATAATCCCAATGGAACATGTCAAACATAACACTGAATCTTTGATTGTCATATTATTTTGTCACCAAGAAGAACTCTATAGATTGACTCTTTGTATCATACAGGCAAAAGGGTCTTATTTCAATACAGTATTACTGTACAGCTACTAGCAATAATTTGATGTTTCTTGTCCCTGCCCTGAAAACCTCCATGAAGATCCAGAAGTTTTTCAACTGGTGGTCTTATTTGTTATATTAACTAAGAGGATCGAACTACAGTACTTGTCATAAGTACTTGTTTATACATACAAAAGGATTAGTAATTTATAGATACACAGATGTATGAAAGAAGGAATTTAAAAACTAAAATATTATTCAGTATTTAATAAAACTATGATAATAATCCTTTTGTCCTGCTTCCTGTGCCAGATTTGAAGGATCTGATAGTTCAAATAATATCTAGATAGATTTTTTTAAAAATATATTTGTAAAACATAATCTAAACTGCAGAGAAATAATCTGGCACCTTGCAGTTATCAAATTTGTTATGGCACAAACTACACAAATGTTATTACCTACTGAAACATGGTGGTGTCATAAGTCAACAGGTAACTTGAAGGCGCGCAAACACACACACACACACAAAATGGTGCCAATCTATATTCTCTTTAGAATATATTTTTGTTATATTAAGACTTGTTATAGACTTGTTATATTGTGTTTTGTTATATTTAAGATGAAATACATCTTAGCCCCCACAAACCACTCTATAGTCAGAAAAAATACTTACAAATATGCTGTCTTGTTGTTGGGTGCCTCCAAGTCATTTTTGACTTATGGCGCCCCTAAGGTTTAGATGCAATATGAAACTCATTCATTGTCATTAATAATTTCTGATCCTGGTTTTCAGCAAACAGTTATTTACTATTTTAATCTCAGTAGTTAAACCATGCTGCTACTATTGCTGAGAAGTTATTATGGCAAACCAAGATTTGATACTCTGTCTGAATAATACCAGTATCCAAATTGGGCTATCTTGTCATGGATTTAGATGAGGAAAATAGTGAAAATAGAAAACTACACTATTTCTAATGTGTGACGATAAGGCATTTGCTAATTCAGAACAAGTACATTGTTACAGGGAGGAGACAGGTTATTCTACTTAACCTTTTGCAACGTAACTGTTTTGACCATGTTTTTAGAACATTTTTAAAGGTACAGTATTTACATAAGAAAAGGATGATATCATTAAAAGCTTCCAAAGTTGTTGCCAAACAGACATACTGGGTTTTTCCCCCCATTGTCATTTTCCTTTGGAGAATTATATGGCCATGCATTTAAATATTTTTCTCCCATTTATCACAAGCTTTGTCAAAGAAATGACATTCTGTGTCTGTTGTCTCCTTCATATCAAAGGAAGTCCTTTGCCTCTTTAATAGAAACGAAGAAAAGTTTGCCATCCACAAAGTTAAGGACAAAACTGACTTTGAACAAATGTTCTTTATCTATACCAGATGTTATTTTCTTTGAAGAAATTTCATTTATTAAAGGGGGGGGGAGGAATAAACCTAGAGTTGGCTGTCCCCTTTTTCCTGTTTAAACAAACAAACAAAAAAAAACCCCAATGCAAATATAATAATAAAAAAGATCTTCCTGTGTAATTTTGAACATTCAGTTGCGAAAAAACCCCTATATATTACCGTCTCATCTATATGTCAAGAAATTTGTGCTCAAAAATTGATCCCACTTATATATGGGTCAATATGGTAATGTCGATGGTAGCTCATTCAGTAACAAACACACACACCTTCCTCCCCGTTTTCCCTAGTCTAGCATGCATGCACACACACACACATGCTTTCTCTCCCTCCTGCCATAGCTTCTTTGCCATCGCTTCTCTCCCCCCAACTGACTCTTCACCCCTGCCTCCTCCTCACCCTATGTGAGAAGACAAGTTGGCCACTGCAGATAACTGGACAGGCCAGCAATAAAGACATTCTGTTCCGGGCAGAATCAACTGTAGAAGTAGGTTCTTAATGGGATTGAAGGGGCACAGGGTGCCTGTGACTGTTTAACCCCATTCCAAGGAAAAAAATGACTGCAACCGGGCTCTTTGGTGCTTTCTCACTGCGGCAGAGAAAAAACCTCGGCCCACTGCTGGGGAAATGCTGAAGAGCCACCATGGGCTTGAGGAGCCTCAAAGTTTAACCCTCAATTTATCCACAGGTCATACCAAAATCCCATTACTTTGGCCTCAGAACTTGTCCTCGACTTATACGTGAGATGGATGTATAGTTGAGTATGTACGGTAAATGTTTCACAGTACAGTCCTAAGCATAACTGCTTAAAAATAAGGTTCATTGAATTCAGTGGAACTTAACTCATGCGTATATGTAGGACTGCACCTGAATTCATAAAAGCTTTTTTAAATGCTTATGTGGTTTAGGGGCAGGGGAAACAATTATACCTGTTGTACAAAATATAGTGTGGAAAGGAAGGACAGGAGATCCTCCCCCCCACACCCAGCACCACCATTCTACTTACTGGGGATTACCTATATTTTCATATCATCTTTAGCCCTACACAAACTTTTCTATACCCCAGTGTGTAGATCCTGTGGTGTGGAAAGTGACAAATGTCATTTCCTCCTAAGACCAGCTGGTATGGAGATGGGTATAGCACACTTCAGTAATGTACAATTATCAGCTGAAGCAAGGATTTGCTTTGCTATTAGAACACCAACACAGCAGATTAACTATAGCAAATTGTGACTTATTTTTATTTTGGGTGTAACCACCTTTACTGCCATGGTTCTATCCTACAGAACCCTGGCATTTGTAGTTTGGTGAGCTCTCTGATAGACTAGGTTGAATACTTCACCAAACTACAAATCCCAGGATGCTGCAGGATATGTCATAGCAGTTAAAGTGGCGTCAGACCGCTTTAATTCTACAGTGTGGCTACATCTCTAGTTGCAACTAGGGTTGCCATAAGTGAGGACCTCGAAACCGGGACAAATGTAGGACAAATGCAGGACAACATTTTCAAATGTAGGACACATTTTATAAAAATGGAGGACACGCAAAAAATTGAGGCTTTTTTAAGAAATGTTAATATAAATGCATGTTTCTTAGGCATGATCAAAATGGAGGACATTTTGACATTATTCGTAGACAGATCACGGATATGTACTTCCCTTTCTGGCCACCCCCCTCTCCCCATTCCAAACAGCACATTTGAGCATTGAACATGGCTTTATTTTAACATTGCCTCTTGCCTATTTCAGAGGCTTATTCCACAAACAAACCCTTTGGTTTTTCTTCATTTTGACTTGTTTTGTCTGTATTCCTCCCCACTAAATAAAGGAGACATGAAATGGAGTTAATGGGTACAAGTTGTTAAACAAAAATTCTTGTGAGACTCTGTAGGCAAGAGGTGCACCATCTTAAGAACTGCCTTAAGCACACTTAGGCTGCTGCCACACTGCTTTCACTCTCATCACTCCATCCTATGGAATCCTGGGATTTGTAGTTTGTTGTGGTGCCAAGGCTGGGCTTTGAAATCTCAGGCATAAGAGAGGCAAAAGGCTTGGGCTGCATCTACACTGGAGAAATCATCTGGTTTGAGACCACTTTAACTGTCTTGGCTGAATGCTATGGAATTCTGGGAATGGTGGTTTGTTCCAGCACCACAGCAGAATGGCAGTTAACCCCTGGAAAGCTCTCTGACCAAGGTGACCAATGCCCTCACCCCAAAATGTAGGGCACCCAAGCAAAAATATTTAGGACATGGCCAAAAATAAAAGCTAAAAACACCCATGTAATTATAAATCCATGCTTCTTAGCCATGATCCAAATGGAGGACATTTTGAAATTTGACAGAAGAGGCATATCCTGGAAAAGGAGGAGGATGCCTGGTCACCTTGTCTCTGGTCCAAAATGCACTGCAGAAATAAAACAATGCTGGACTGAAATGCCCAGAGTTCCTCACCAAAGCTGCATCCACACTGAGGAAATAATCCAGTTTGAGAGTGACATAACTGTCCTGGGTTAGTGCTGGGGAATGCTGGGAATTGTAGTACATTGTGGCCCCAGAGCTATCTCTGACAGGGAGTCCCATAACCCTCCAAACGTAGTTGAACTGCAGTGCCCAGAATTCCTCCCCAGGTGCATCCACACTGAGGAAATGGTCCAGTTTGAGACTGCTCAGTGCTGGGGAATCCTGGGAATTGTAGTCTATTGTGGCCTCAGAGCTGACAGAGAAGTCCCAATGTCTCCCAAACACTAGCATTCCCAGGATTCCCTAGCACTGAGTTAAAGCAGTCTCAAAGTGGGTTATTATTCCTGCAGTGTGGGTGAGAGATATAAAAGCTAGGGACTGAATTCATTTGGAGGATCTCTGTGTCCAAAACACACTGCTTGGACTGCCAGGGCTCAGTGCTATGGAATCCTGGGAATTGTAGTTTATTGTGGCATTGAGCTTTGGCAGTTAAAGGGGTCTCAAAGTGCAGAGGGGGGGGGAGAGAAAAGCCAGGGAGTGTGAATGAGCTCTGAGAGGAGGAGGAGGAGGGAGGGAGGGAGCCAAGGGAGGTGGCCAGGACCATCAGCCTCCTCTCTTCCACCGAAGACTGCTCGCAAGAGGCTCTGCACCCACCTCCTCTGTGGACCATTCAGCTTCCTTTTGTCAAAGGAGCTCTGGTGCCACAAGAAACTACAATTCCCAGAATCCCATAGCACTGAGCCATGGATGTTTAAGGGGGAGGTCAAACTATTTCTGCAGCCTTTGCTACCCCAAAGCCTTCTATTATTTACCAGCAACTTGCAAGGCAAAATCTCTTCCTTCACCAAGCCATTGAAAACCAACCCAAGTGGAGGGGGGCTGATTGCTTCTTTCTCATTGGTCAGCTTCCGGAGAAATTTACATATTACAAGGAAAGGTGTTTAGGGCCTCAAAAACGACCCTGTGATAAAGAATTACGACAATACTGACCTGGTAGACATTGAAAAGAGGAGGCATTTAGGCTCCCAGTGAAACAGGAACTATTGATGGCCTTTTTTTTTTTTCTTTGCTCACTGTAACCTGGAAGGTCAGGCCTTTTGCAAGACATATATACCAAGTGGGCTGGCAATAGCTCTGAGTGGCTGAATGTCTTGAAGCCCTGCTCTCTAGGCTAAGCCAGGCAGGGAGGCGGGGAGGGTGGCACACAGCCATGGGGAGGGCTGGAGCTGCCTCCAGGGCCTTGCTGGGGGAGGGAGGTCCCGGGGAGGGGCTAAACTGGGGCGGGACCGTGTGGGAAAGTCCCGCCCCCCAGGCGGGATATGGCAAGCCTAGTTGCAACTGTATTTTTGCACTCAAGCATGGGGAGAAGCTTTTGTGGAATTTCCTACCCCATGGTCCAACATAACTTCACTGGCTTTGGTTTACTAGTCACTTTCAGTGAGGAGAAATACCATTTGCTGTTCTGCTACAGATAGTAAAACATCTGAGGCCAGCTCAGACTGAGGTGCTAGTCAAATTTGATTATTTTGGATAATACTGGACCTGCCTCCTTGATTTAAGAGACAAATAGTGACAGAGTGGCATCCCATCATAAGTGTAAACTTACTTAAAAGCCGATTAGATGCGCAGCTAACACCATTTGATAATGGCTGGAAATTCCTGTAGTCAGGATAAATATATGTTTAGAGACACATTTGTGACTGATATTGCATCCTGCAGTCGTTTCCATCCAGGGACTGGATATTCTACTATAGTTTCTTTGGTGCCAGAGGCTATTTCCATTAACACAACCACAACATACATAACACACAATACATGCACATACACATTAGACCTATTATGAGGTACCACATAAGCTTTGGGGGCAAGGACAAAGGCAAAGAGCAGTATCTACTTGATTCCACTCAAAAACTCCATTAAAGCTACTTCAGTCTAACCTATTATTGAGCCATCAAGAGTCTATATGGTATAGCTATGTCTAGTGCTTATAGTATTCAGTTACCCAGAGTGCTTTAAAGCAAACTTGATAAGCATACATTTTTAATTGCTTAGCTAAAGTAGTATACGTACACTCCATTAGTGTATCTGTAGCTTTCTTTTCAGTTCTCTGGGGGTGTTTTGATTTGATTTGATTTGTTTTGTCGTCATTGCTTGGTTTTTTTAGTATGGAAGACAAAGTAGAATCAAAAGAACTTACAGGTTACTCAGGCTTCTCCTGCTACACCAATTGCAAGCACTCCTTTCTCTCTTCAGTGCTTCCATCACTCTGTATATGCTGGCCATTCAGCAACTTCAACTGCTTTACATAATGTTAGGTTGTGTCCATTTTAAATTAATGTGTGCTCCATTTAAAGAAATGCATGATCCTTGATTGCAGTAATGACCCTATTGAGTGAATTAAACAACTAATACAATAATAATTAATAAGCTCCCAACAAATAACTCCCCTCTCCATGCAGGCAAAGACTAACTGACTGATTCTTTCTTAGGCTTTTGTGATTGCCAAATTATGAATTCTGTTACTAACTAAACTGTCCTGTGCAGTAAGAAACATAATAAGAGCTTGTGCACGTGTGTGTGCTTTCTCTTCACTTAGGCAAGGCAGTTTTCCTGTCATCAATCAGAGCGGCATTATGGGAACCAGCTCTCCCTACACCCAGCCAATGAACAACAACTCAAGCCTGATGAACCCTCAAGCTTCACCTTACAGCATGGCACCTAACATGGTGAACAGTTCCACAGGTAATCGTTGGTAACTTTTCGGGAGCAGCTGCTTTGGAAAGGTAGAAGTCCTTAAATGGTGCAGAGGTTTCCTCCTCAGAAGCTATGCACAGGTTCTGCATGCCTTATAGTAGTGCTGGAAGAATTCAGTTTCCAGATGTTGTGTCCAGTCCTTGGATGTATTTCTGTAGTATCTTTAGATACTCTTTTTTTCATTTCGTGAAAATGGTACATTTGAAGACTGGTTGATTTGATTGCTATCTTTTAAAGCTATCTTTTGCTAAAAATGTAGCAAGGGTTTTGAGGCTGCTGTGCCTGCAGTTCAAGAATATTTTTAGAGATCAAAATAATTGATAGTGTCTCAGAT
The DNA here is from genome assembly GCF_019175285.1 of Sceloporus undulatus. NCBI lineage: Eukaryota > Metazoa > Chordata > Lepidosauria > Squamata > Phrynosomatidae > Sceloporus > Sceloporus undulatus. The sequence goes on along the minus strand of NC_056522.1, from coordinate 81,203,308 downwards.
TGGAAATCTAGACAAAAAGTTACTAAAAACACTCACTGAATTTGGAAATTCAGAATGAAGTATAACTTTCTGGAATCCCAATTTGCTCATACACACACACACACACAAAAATTGGTTGTCAAAAATATCTAAACACTTTTTTGCACTTATTTTTTCACACAGAAGTACAAGGACAGTTCACTGTGGGATTGTTTAAATGCTCGTTTTCATCTGATGCAAATACTCAAGTTCCATAGCAACAGATTTCTTTTCATGCACACCCTCATCAATGTTCATTCATTAATATGTCATAATGTACAGTTGCATAGTAACTAGATTTACTTGAGTTATGTTGGAGAAAGACTATCCAGGCATGTCTTTTCTGAAAGGGAGAGCAGCAGCCATTAAATCTTACCAAGAGGCTATAGGAAGAGAGTTCTTATGGTACATCACTCTGGGGTCCAGGGAGCCAAGGAAGAGGCCATTAGTTTCTGATGGCCCTCTCCCCATTAGCTCCTACTAAAAAACCCCTTCCATTGCATTATTTTACAGTGTAGCTCTTCAGGTATTTTCTTACCAGGGTGTATTTTTTCCTATAAAATGAACGGATCATTTCAACCTGTGAAATGGTGTGTATTCACTTAAACCTGAATTCTGAATGTTGATTATAGCTCGCATTGACATTGTAACAAGGAAGGCCACCATTTCATTATATAACATATTATTATAACTACATTTTTCTACAAAGAAGGAAAATCTGCAGATTTAAAAATTTCATGTTATACCATTACCTTTATTGAAAAGACCTAGGCTACAGACAGGCATTTTGCAGCATCCTCCCAGCGAACTAAGGCTAGATGAGGCTGGGCATTTATATGCCCAGCAGCCCTCATTCGCAAGGACGCCACCATCATGGCTCGCCACTGTCCACACGGGTGGCGCCATGGTGGTGCAAGCGTCATTCAGTGCCCAAACAGCACTGACCGGAAGTTATACGATTGTGGTGCGCCAATTAAGCCCCTTCCAGGAAGCTGCTTTTGGCATTTTTACCACGCTGCAGCAACAATGCGGGGCAAAGAGGAGTGGCACGGAGCCACCCATCTGTCGAGCCCCTTAATTAAAGATTTAGAATCCATTTGGACCTTAAATCCTAAATTTTGAGAGCCACCTCCCACTTGTACCCAATCACAGTCTTGTTCAACCTTGCAAAATTTCTCTTGGAAGCCATGATCTTACTCAAAGGCCATTGGTTTTGGAGTTCCTGGTAACAAATTCAGGATATTTTTCATATCGTAAAATTGAACGCAAAGAGAATAACTGTATGAGATATTAAATCTTTTGTAAATGGCAAGTCTGCCTGTAATAGTAGAAAAGCAGGGGAGAAAAACATGTTTCAAGGGCATACTAGAATGCAATGCAAACCACAAAGGCATCTCATTTGTTCTTTTTACTTTTGCTAATAAAAAATACCAAACTATAGAATAATATGGTGGGCAGGATTTGGGCCCTAATAGTCCAGAGAAACTTTACTTCAGAATACTTTAAAGAGAAGAGTGGCAAGGAGTCAGTTCATACATCATGGTTTTAGTGTAGAAAATGTACACATTCAGCCTCCCTACCCATTCTCATTTTGCCTGTTTTAGAACGTAGAAGAGAACACCCTGTTAGACAGACTTGTAGGAATCTCTTATCCCTTGCCTTGCCTCTCTGATGCAACTGTTGTCGACAGACACTGACCTCTTATCTGGAGTGTTTGGGGGGTGATTCTTTAAAGGCAATACTCTAGCGCTTCTCCTCCCTTAGAAAGCAAAGTCCACTGCCAAGATAAACAAAGTCCTGTTACCTCTAAAGATCAGGTTGTTATTGCTCTTTCTAACAGTGACAGGTCTGTTCGTGGTAACCATTTTGACCCCTTTCTCCTTATCAGGAGAAGCAAAGTTAGGAGAGAAGGTATTCCTCCCAGCTGCTGCAACTTCATCTCCTCCTTGGCTGCTGGAAGAAGAGATTATGTTGTCCTCTCCTATGTACTAACACAGGCAGAGACTCCCTTGAACACAACCATTCCTTCTTTGAAAGGATGGTGTGGAAACCAGCTGGTTCTGGCTTTGCTGTTTATAATGAATCTTCTGAATATTGGATTTCATGAGTGTGTTATAGCTTGCTGGATAGTCTCATTATAATTTACATGATTTAGCTGTTTCTTAAGCAATGTGTGTGTGTGTGTGCGCGCGCGCATGCACGCGCACACGCACACATGTGTAGACTAAAATGAACTGAATCATACAAAATTCTAAACCAATTAGGGTGAGGGAAATGTTGATCCTGCAGATGTTGTTGGCCTGCAGCAGATACTACCTTTCACTGTTGGCCATGCGGGCTGTGGTTGATGGAAGGTTCACTTCAGCAACATCTGGAAGGCCACATGTGTGTCAGCTCTCAACCCCAGGGAATTTTTCTCTGCACTTACCTGCATTCACACTGAAACTCCTGCAGCCTCTATGGCTCCCTTACACATGTTCTCTTGAAGACTCTTGTGCTTACCTAACCTTGGTCCTGTGTAGTTCTTTTCCTGAAAAATGGAATTGTTGTCTTAAAACTTCATTATGGCTGGCGGGGGGGGGGGGCAGTTTACACTCCAGGAAACAATTTCACAGAGGTATTCCTGCTTGTCTAATTTATCATGGTTTTATATTGTGTTTTCAGCAAGTATAAGGGAAAGGGGGGGCTGTTAATCAGAGATATTTTTTACCATAAAAAAAAAATGCTTCCCTTAGTGTTCAGCAGGAGGCTATTTGTTTGCCCTTGCAGTACACTTTTCCTCCAGTTGAAAAGGAAAATCTGTTGGACAGGCCATTAGGTAATAGCTTGCTCCCCACTCTTCCTGTTGTCCCAGGTAATACTGTGTTTGGGTTATGTAGTTATGTGTTTTGTCTGCCTGGGTGAAATAAAATTACTTTTGAGCATTGAAACTGCACTATAAATTCTGACTTGCTGTTTAGCAGCAGTAATTTTTTGCCCCTTTCCCTCTGGCCCCCAGAGCTGCAAAAATAACCAACAACAAACAGATGGCAGAGTGCCCTGAGTAAGAAGATTTATGTATTGCAAAGGAATAACCAGTTTAAAGGAAGATTCACAGAAGGATTTTTTGTTCAGATAATTCAGCCATTCATTATTTCATACAGTGGAAATCTGTTCAGAGGAAAGCCATTTATCCTAGCAGTCTTTTGTATGGGGTAGTCATAGTATTTTTTTATTGTGTTATACATTCCAAAATATTGGATTTTAAAAATAATTTAACCATGTACCAGAGCTTTTATTTTTCTTGCTTCCATGTTTGCTTGCTTGGTTTTTGTGCAATTGTGAGGTTTTTGCCTACATATTTGTTTATTCTGAATTATCCATGTGAATTCCTAATATGATGTACACTAGGAGTAACACTTCTTGTCATTTATTAAGCCATTGGCCCTAACAAGAACTGCTAAATTAAAACAATGGCTTTAAAAATAAAAACATAATCAAAATAAAAACAGGGAAACAATTTCCCAAAATGCTGTACACCATAATAAACTCATATTTTACATGAAATTCAGCAGCCAATATCCATACTACAATACCTGAAAATGAAAGAAACCTTAGTGTTTTCAGGTTCTGAACAACATTTGCCACAGTTGTAGTAATCTTCTTTCCCCCTACCCTATTTACTTGGAGGGATTCTGGTTTTCCACCATGTAGGTTTGGCTACTATTCATGAACTTTCAGTATTTATTAAAGTAATCTGGATCTGGTCCACACACAACTAAATAATGGTTTATCACTACTGCATAAGCTAAAATGTCCCCATAATACCTCAAAGACAAATTCTGGTCAGGTTTCAAGCAGGCCAACTTCACTGACTTATAACGAAAAGTGAAACAGTCAGAATTCCAATTTTGTGGGAAGGAAGAAGTAACATGAAAACCTGATGCTTCACTCAGCTCATTCAAGTTCATCCACATAGTACTAAAACATGGGTTAGTAATACCTGTGAAGCAGATTCATATCATCAGGTAACATCCACACAAAGTCAGTGGTGTAAGCAAAATGTGCATTGTGATAGTTTCCCCAGAATTAAGTAGGGCATTTGTTGGACATTCAATAGGTTCAAGGCTCTCAACCAAACAAGTGGAACAATCCTACTGAAATGCTGAACTGAACTTAATTCAGAACAAAGATGTTCCTGAGGTGTTGCTTAAATTCTGTTGTGTATAGATATAACAACTTTCAGATCAAATAATTAAAGAAGTTATGTACCTTTTAGCTGTTATCATTGCATTTCTAAGGAGACGATATAAACATACAGTCAGTTACCTAAAGTTGTTTCTGAATTATGGTGACCCTAAGGTGAACCTTAGCGGGATGCAATGGCTTAGTAGTTAAGATGCCAGTTCTGATGATCGGAAGGCTGGCAGTTCGAGGCCTGAGTGCTGCATGATGAGGTGAGCTCCTCTCACTAGTCCTAGCTTCTGCCAGCATAGCAGTTCAAAGGCATGCAAATGCAGGTAGATAAATAGGTACCGCTTCAGCGGGAAGGTAACAGCATTCGGTGCAGTCATGCTGTCCACATGACCAACAGAGCAGTCCTTGGACAACACTGGCTCTTCGGCTTAGTAACAGAGATGACCACTGCCCTCTCTAGTCGATTGCAACTAGACATTCATGTCAAGGGGCTACTTTTACCTTTTAAGGTGAACGTATCACAGGAGTCTCTTGGCAAGATTTGTTCTGAGATTTTCCTTTGCCTTCATCTGAGGCTAAGAGAGTGTGACTTCCCTAAGGTCAACCAGTGGATTTCCTTGGCCAAGCAAGGATTTGAACCCTGGTCTCCAAAGCAATAGTCCAGTGTTCAAACCAGTACACCACTCTGGTTCTCACTTGAGTGATACATGAGTTTAATTTTTTGTATATTACACATAGCAGCAAGCATGAACACAGATACCTGCACATCACATCAAGGGACTGTGAATAGATTAAATGGTATTTGGTAACCAGTCAGCTCTTTAAAATTACAGTGTCCCTGCAATTATTTGTAGGTGAATTCACATTACATCCAACCCATCCAACAGCTGCAAGATACTAGCATCCCTCATAGTAGAGGTTGTCTGGCATTTTCACAAAATTTGTGAAAAACCCAGGATATTTTGGTTAGCCATCTAAGGACTTTGTGTGAATTTTCTGTTCAAAGAGTCTCCTCATCATGGGCTCCACCAGGAAAAAAAAGCAGCAGAGTACATGACAACCACCGTCACATTTTTAGTTTCATTATCAACCGGGGGCAAAAATTAATTGTCCTCCATCTAAAGGTTGCAACGCCTGGATTGGTTATCAAAGAGAGGAGGCTGTTCCTATTCTCAGAATGCACAAACAAGCTTCTTGAGAGTTGCTGGCTGATCACATTCGACAAGTAAGCATTTCCAGTATTCTTGGTTCATGTCCATGGAACTGCAGCCATGGAAATCAACTCAGTTTTTTGGTCTGGCTTCTCATTTAGCCTTCTCTAATGGCTCATTCTTACCTACTGTGTGACAGTCACCCAGAAACCTTCCCTGTCCCCCCTCCTGCCACACAGTTCCTCAGGATCCTTCCAGTGAGGAAGAGCTATAAACCCTCTGTCCAAAGTTGTTCTTCTAAAGAAGACTAATTGGATCCATTTCACAAGACAAGCACATTGTCAGAGCATTGTCATAGAAGACTAGACAATGATGGAGAACTTTCACCCAGTCAGTTGGATAGAGCTCACAGTACAAATATTTTTGTCTGCCATTACAGGGAAGAATGTTCTGGTCATGACTGACAATGTGGCAGCAGAAGCTTGCATCAATGGACAGGGAGAAATGCATACACCAGGACTGCAAAGGGTTGCCACTTGCCTACAAACCTGGGTGGAAACTCACTTGACAGCCATCTCAGCAGAATACATAGGGGCAACTTGAACATACAAGTGAATTGGCTGAGCAGAATCCAGCAAATATCAAGTGACATGAGATGCCAGTCATCAGCTCACTCCTGCAGATGGCAGCCTTTACATGTGGATGTAGTGTATCTTGATTTCAGTAAGGCCTTTGACAGGGTTCCTCATGACAATCTTGCAAACAAGCTAGTGAAATGTGGGCTTGACAAAGTAACTGTTACATGGATTTGTAATTGGTTGATTGGCTGAACCCAAAGGGTGCTCAACAATGGCTCCTTTTCATCCTGGAGAGAAGTGACCAGTGGGGTCCCACAGGGCCCTGTCCTGCGTCCAGTGCTATTCAACATCTTTATCAATGACTTGGATGACAGAATTGGAGGCATACTTATCAAATTTGCAGATGACATGAAATTAGGAGGAGTAGCTAATACCCCTGAGGATAGAATCAAAATTCAAAATGACCTTAATAGATTAGAAAGCTGGGCCAAAGCTAACAAAATGAATTTCAACACGGAAAAATGTAAGGTACTGCATTTAGGGCGGAAAAATAAAATGCATAGATATAGAATGAGTGACACCTTGCTGAACAAGACTACATGTGAAAGGGATCTGGGAGTCCAAGTAGACCACAAGTTGAACATGAGTCAACAGTGTGATGCGGCAGCTAACAAGGTCAATGCGATTTTAGGCTGCATCAATAAAAGTATAGTGTCTAGATCAAGGGAAGTAATAGTGCCACTTTATTCTGCTCTGTTAAGGCCTCACCTGGAATATTGTGTCCAGTTCCGGGCACCACAATTTAAAAAGGATGTTGAGAAACTGGAGCGTGTCCAAAGGAGGGCGACTAAAATGGTGAAGGGTCTGGAAACCATGCCCTATGAGGAACGACTTAGGGAGCTGGGGATGTTTAGCCTGAAGAAGAGAAGGTTAAGAGGTGATATGATAGCTCTGTTTAAATATTTGAGGAGGGAGCAAGGTTGTTTTCTGCTGCTCCAGAGACCCGGAACAATGGATGCAAGCTCCAGGAAAGAGATTCCACCTCAACATTAGGAGGAACTTCCTGACAGTAAGGGCTGTTTGACAGTGGAACACACTCCCTTAGAGTGTAGTGGATTCTCCTTCCTTGGAGGCCTTTAAACAGAGGCTGGATGGCCATCTGTCAGGGATGCTTTGATTGAGATTTTCTGCATGGCAGGGGGTTGGACTGGATGGCCCTTGTGGTCTCAACCAACTCTATTATTCTATGATTCTAGCAATACATAGGTTTCCATCTACTTCAGCGTTGTGCTTCAAGTAGCAAAGTGTCATTCAAAACCATCAAGTCCATCTTTGTGGAAGAGGTAACTGGGTAACCAACCTTACTCGTGGTGATCTCTCTCGCTTAATAGTAAAAGGAGTAACATTGCCTGGAAGGAAATGTTCATCGTTTACCTGATAGAATGATCCTCAGGACTGACTGATTCTTCCTCAGCAAGGTCAACTCAGAATTTTACTGCTGTCAGGACATAATACAGCCAAACCTTTGCCGTAACCCTTTCCATGCCAGAGAAAAGCCTTGGCCCAAGACAGATGTTTATACGTACATCATTTAAGGTTTAGGTTGGACACATACAAGGCATTAAACACTTGAGGAATCTGCTTCTGTTCTATAAGCCAAAGATGCACTATTAACCTCTGAGTGCTGGATAATGTTTTTTCTTGGAACAAGTCTCAGGCATTATTGTCCTATGTCTCTTCTCCCATTTCTTCCCAAAATTTTAAAGAGAGCTGCCATTTCCCAATTGATGACTTAGTTGACTATACATGATCTTCTTGTTGCATTTCAGTCACGGTTTCATATAGTTCACTCCACTGAAACAGCCTTGCCTCTTGTAGTAAATTATATTCTCATGACTAAGATTCAGTATCAAACATTTGTGTTGATCCTGTTTGATCTTTCTGCACTTTGGATCATCAAATCTTGCTATTGACATCATTGGGAATAACAGGGAACACTTTGTCATGGTGTGTGTGTGTGTGTGTGTGTATTGTTTGATCATTTCTCCTCTGATTCATTCCAGGAATCTCTGTCAAAAGCTTTTCCTTTAACTGCAGGGGTACCACACAGATCAGTTTGGGGTCCTTTTCTTTTTTCATTATATACCCATCCTCTTGGATTTTTTTTTATTATTATTATTTCAGGTTTCAATTTTCAGTATCACATTTGTGCAGATGACTCACAGATTTTCCAGGCTTCAAATCAATTGATCTGTCTGTATGCAAGTCTATGATGGGCTGCTTGTTGAGCATTTCTTTCTGGATGACCACCTTAAGCTGAATGTGGAAAAAATGAGATCTCAGTGTTGCAGCTTGACCATCCAGTAGCCTGTCTTTCATGTCCTCCACTGTGTGTACAGTGTTGCACAGTGGTTCCTGTTTTGATGAACGTCAGAAGAACCTCTCTGAGTCAGCCAAGAACTTCACAGTTCTGCTGGGTAATCATTTGTCTCTGCATCCCCGGGCAACAGCAAAGGAATGTAATTTCCATCTCTTGAACATCTATATGATCTGTAGGTTTGTCCAAGCATTGGTTGTGTCACACCTGGAGTATTATAATAGCCTACGGGTGGATTTGCCTTCTTGGTTTCCTTTTCCTTTGGCTTTAATTTAGAACAGTGCCATCTGGGTTTTAAATCTCCTTAAATATTTATAAGTGTCTTCCTCTTGTAGAGTCCTTCACTGGCTACCAGTTCAGGCCAGGACCTGTTTCAGAATGTTGGTTCATATACCTAGGGCTCTGTATTTAAATCTCCCCCAGTACTTGGCTAACATGGTATGAACCATCTAGCAATTTAATATCGACATGCAAAAGAGTACTGTCTGTTCCTCTGTCAAAGCTTCAATTCTTTCATGATCTGGCTCTGCATTTGTGTAACAGTCTTCTTTTGAACCTCCAGCTGGAGGAGTAACTCACCCATTTTCATAAGGAACTGAAGACCTTCCTGTCTGATTCATCGGATTAAGCTGCTTAGTTGTGCCAGAGGTTGCTCAGATGGGTAATGGCTGGTGGGATTTTGGGGATTTTAAGTATATTTATAGTGTTGTGTATTTTTTGTCTTTGTCTTTGGCTGTATATGTTTGATGTTCTGCTCTTTTAGTAAACAGGGTGTTATAAATCAGCAGCAGCAGCAGCTGCATATAAGGGGATTCAGCAGCATCTAAAGCTTTGATCAGCATCTATCTAGAGCCCATTTGCAGGGCAGCCACAAGGGCTACCCCCTCTGTGTTTATCCATCACTACAGAATCAAAATGTATGCATTAGGCAATGCAACTTTCAGCATTCAGATGTTTCAGCAAGTCACAAGCCCCTCTTTTCACCCATTGAAGAACACTGATAATGGGCATTACTTTCCTGTGGGCTCCTTCCCTCTACTGACTGAAAGGGGGAAATTGGACCTTTCGTAGAGTTTCCTTCCTGAAGCCAGCAAAGACAATAGTCCTGCCCTCACTGTGACTTTTACTCCATTAAGGCTTTCCTTGGGGTTGGAAGTCATATCCACACAGAACGTTCAGACTGAAAGGGCTTCTTCTGATTCTCCATCATCCCACTGCACCTCCTCCAGCTGATCACGTCTCAAAGACTGACATTTATTTCATAGATTAAAGTGTTTATTTTTTAGAGAATTATTTTTTGAGTTAGCTTTTAGCATTACTTCTGATGTACTAACTGAAAAGGCTTCCTCCTCTCAGGCAGATGTAGAAGTCTGCCTCTTGACCTTGCCTTCTTGAACAAGAGGAGTTTACTATCTTGATTGATATCACAAGTCTAGAGTAATTAATGACACATTGCCTTGTCAGTATTTATCCTGAGTTGGCAGCACATGATATGAAAATACCAGGCAGCCATTATTAGATCACTACTATCTATTCATGGGGGGGGGGGACGTAGGTGGGCTCAGACAAACAGGAACTCCATGATAATAGTTCAAAAATTTCACCTAGCTCTTGTAGCTACACAGAATGGCAATTATCTGACCACTTGATTAAGGCCAACATTACCAAGCTTCCACTTTTTATTTGTTGAAGCAGTTGCACAAGGGATGGATGGTGATACTGGCTACAGTCACATGGCTGGAAGCAGTTGCTTTACCACGGAATATAGGCAATTATGTGGTCATCTTTCACATAAGTGAATTTTGGGGGAAGGGTCGAAGGATCCGATGCAAAGCTTAAGCTTAGATGGGTGTGAGGATATCATGTAAGGAGCTGCATTCACCACCCGCAAATCTTGAGTGAATTGCCCGTGTGTTTATTCACTGAAGAAAGGTCATTCTCCCTAGCTATTGCATTCTTTATTATTATATATGTACTGTACTAGGATCAGATTTTGGCATTGGAAGCATGTGCCATGGTTCATATCTGGAAAGGCTGTCTCTGCTATGAAGCAGCTAGTCCATAGTTTTTTTTAGTCTGATTCTTACAAGTTGCCTTTCAGGATAAGAGTTGTTATCCCAAGAAGAGCATATTTAACATCAGTAAACATAATCAAGATGGCAGCACTGCTTTACATCATGAACTGAACTGGGGGGGGGGGGGAAATAGTACTACTTACTTTTCATTCATTCTGTTTACTACATCCCATTTCCCTCTTAAGGAGCTCAAGATCATCCAACCTTTTTGCCCTCACAGCAAACCTATGATGTGAGTTAGGCTGAGAGATGGTGAATGGCCCAGGAAAATACAACAGTAACAGGAAAGGTTCCTTAGGCTATAGGGGGCCAGAATAAAATCTCTTGTGTAGAGATAGAGGCTTAAATCTAGTTGCTAGAATAGACCCATTGAATTAATGGGATTTACAGTTAAAGTCGTTTACCATTCAGCATTTAATTCCACGGGCCTACTCTAGTTGAAACTTTTAATTGGATTTAGGCCAAATTGTTAATCTTCAGTGAGCGAACAATTATTTAAATAGTGTCACTATTGATATAGCTATTAAATAACATTGAATATTAAACAGTACAGATCTTTAATATAGTAAATAATTATGTAAATAGCCAGTGTGAATATGAATGTGGCCACTCTGTTCTTCAGTTATAGTGCCAAAGGAAAACAAATAAGGGAAATTTCTCTAAAGAGAGAAAGCACATATTAAAATTTTACTTCGTGAACAGAATGGGTTGTTTTTTTTTACTGCTCGCATTACTTACCATTAATTGTCCTTTTTCATGTTGATGAGACATAAAATCATTGTTTATACATGATGGTGATGATACATAAAATTATTGTTACATTTACACAAAGAGCCAATATGGTAGAGTGTTTTTAGTGTTGGGCTCAAAATTAGGGTTCGAATCCATGTTTGGCCACGGAAACTCTCTGGCTATGATTGGACTAGTTACACTTTATCAGACTTAGGGCAAAGCAATAGCAAACCTCTTTGGAATAAATAATAATAATAATAATAATAATAATAATTTATATCCCGCCTCTTCCGATTGAGGATCGCAGCAGGTAACAACAAAGAAAATACAATATACAACAATAAAAACAACAAGCCCCACAAAACCCCAACCCAACCCTCCCTCCCAACTATAAAATTAAACAGTAAAAAAAAATGTTTAAAAAGTACATAACAATACATCAAAGTTAAAAACAAATCACAAATAAGAAAAATAATAATCATGCCAAGTAGACCTTATGATAGAGGGGTGAAGAAGACTGGTGACTTGGAAAGCTCTCTGGCTGCTCCAGCCTCGGTTGGCTGGGGATTGTGGCGACTGGACAACCCACTCTGAAAGCAGACCACCTCTGTGATCCCAAATGAGCCACTGACAAGGGGCAGTTTTTTACCACTTCTTTTCCTGGTGGCAGCCTCGGAGCAGCTTCCAAATGATCTAAGGGTGTGCGTCATCTGTACACTCCCAAAGTGGCTAGAAGCTGCAACCTTTGGCCATGTGTTTTGGGCCAGAGCTGCCTTAAGTCAGAGGTGCCTCAAGGGCTGCATTCATACTAAAGAAATAATCCCATATAACACCACTTTAACTGCCATGGCATCATGCTATGGAATTCTGAGATGTGTAGTTTTGTGAGAAATTTAGCCTTCTTTGTCAGAGAGCCCTGGTGCCACACTGTAGTAAAAATGCAGGCAAAGACACTTAAAAATGATCCAATTCAACTTTTATAATCAATACTTGTGATTGCCTTAAAAAGTATCAAGGTGTTGTTGTTGTTGTTGTTGTTGTTGTTGTTTTTACTTTTGCTTTTAAAAATTTAAATGGGCACTGATATTAAATTTGGCTTAGCAGTTCTGATCTTGTTCATTTCAACTATCTCCCAAAGCTGTCTCCCAAAGAAAGAACAGCTGCACTGGTTTCAGCTAATTCGATCTTCAAGGTTCCCTGGAGAGCCAGTGCATCCCCTCCATTTCTTACAGTTGCCCACACTTGCTATTGAGTACTAACAGTAAAAGAAAACTGTTGTTAAAGTAGTACAGATCTGGATTGGTTGTATTAACGGTCTGATTTGGTATAAGGAAGTTTGTATGGATCAAAAGGAAGATATGTCTGGATATTCTTTTAAAGTTCCAAGTTAATTATGCCCTGAATATTTAAGACACAAGTCTGGCCTCTCCTCGAAGAATCCTTAATTCCATGTCATGTTTTTTCTGACCTGCATTTGTCAGTTATGGCTTTAGAAGATCATTGCCATTCCTAAAACAGACCAGTCCCTCATTCTATCTCAAGGAGGCTCGCTATAAAAGACCATAGTATTAAGAAAGCAGATCCCTCCCTGTAGGGAAATGTAATATGATACTTGTTAATAGTACAGGGAAAGGCAATGAATGAACTTTGCTACAGTATTTTACTATCTTCTGATACTTACAGCTAAGCCTTTAGCGAAAAAGGGGGAGGAAACACCACCACTATTTGACTGCAGTTTAACTCATATTGTATCTGCCTTTGAGTATGCTGAGTTTGGTGTGGTATAGTAATTTAGGACCTTGACCCATATTTTCTTTTTTAAAATTATTCTAACTCAACTTCTTATAATAAAGCCTGAGGCTAGTTCTTGGAACCTCTTCACTCTACATTGCAACAACTTTTCAGTCACCGATTTCACTGTTATCATGTGTTTTTATGTTTTACATCTTTCGTTCTGTACTTTGTGGGCAGGATCATTAGTGTCATTGTAGTTGCAGAAGGATGTGCACGTGTGTGCACCTTAATTTGCTGAAGTTGTGACAATGGTGTTCTTTCACCGTTTGAAAAGGGGTCAAAATATTGCCCTCGGTTTGTCATTGGACTAGAAAGCAAAGAGATGCTAGCTTCAAATCACTCAGGAGTATTCTTGTAAGAAAGACCTTACAAAGCAACATTTCAGCAAAGAACAGTGAAATACGTACAGATGTTATAAGAAATGATAGGAGTGCTTCAAGAAAGCTGGGCTTTCTTTTTAACCATTTAGAAACTACACTAGCACTTCCTTTTTAAGATGACACACTGGTCTTAATCCAGCTGTGGGCCACCAAATTGACGTATTCTGATATGGGAGGTGATATGTGTACAGAAGCACATCAGAATCTACACATGGAAGACTTCTTATACACAGTCTTACTGACTGAAGCAAATATTTTAAAAAATGGTATTTCAAAGGCATTGTACTATGCATAATTCTTTGGATCACAATTGATCATTCAGCTTTTTAATTGCAACTTTCCAGTCTCTCCCCCCCCCCCGTGTGTGTGTGTGTGTGTGTGTGTGTGTGTGTGTGTGTGTGTGAAATCTGTGAACAACCAGATAGGCTTCTGATTAATTTACAGATTGAGTCTTCCTCATCCGGAATTTGGAAATCTGAAATACTTTTTTTTTTTAACTAATGTTTTCTCATGGATGGCTGAGACAGTGACACTTTTGCTTTCTGATGGTTCAGTGTACACAAACTTTGTGTCATGTACAAAATTATTAAAAACACTGTATAAAATTACCTTCAGGCAATATATATAAGGTGTGTATGAAACACTAATGAATTTTATGTTTCGATTTGAGTTTTACCTTCAAGTTATCTCATTATGTGCGTATATGCATATACAGGTATTCCATAATATAAAAAAAAATCTAAAATCCAAAACACTTCTGGTCCAAAGCATTTCAGATAAGGGAGACTAATATGTACCACTAGTGCAAGTTTAATTAGGAAAGTTTGCCATGACCCCTTACAAAACTGCATCTAATGAACTTGCAAAGAGTTCAGATTGCCACCATTGTGTAGTTCAGGTAGGGATAATATGCCAGTAATTTAACCACAGATTACTCAGAATAGCTTCTTGGAGGATATCATGAGCTCTATCTTGTTTGATCTAAAGCTAGAATGCACAGGTTGAATCACTGCTTGATGGTAAGTCAGTACTTAATGTAAATATCTTTGATTAAATAGGCTTACTCTAGTCTAAAGTAGCAGTTGGACTGGAGTCCAGCAGAAAATATGGGGCACGTTTGGCCTTCCAGATATTGTGCATGACAACATCCACAATACCAAGTGGGAATCGTAGACCAACACCCAAAAGATCTGGACAGCCAACTATTCTTATGTCTCGTATGTCCATTCCTAAAAAATATTGGAATGTTTGGCTAATTCTAGCAGCATTTTTGTCCATTATCTAAGAAGAAACATCTTGTTCCCATTTTTAATATATTTAGACAGAAGCTATTTTCTGCATTTTGATCTCTTTTATGCCTTATTTGGATTGCAGCAACATAAAAATAACCTCTCGCAGTCCAGAGATGTGTATTGAGGGCATAGTTAACTGTAAAGTCATATGGCACATGGCTGGGCAGGTTTTTTGGCAGAACCATTCTCCCAACCTGCAGTAAAGTGATGTTAAGGATATTAGCAAATTAGCACCATGAAGCTTGCCAGCTTATTCGCCAGAGTCTTGCTTGCTGTCTCACTGCTTTAATTAAAACTAATTATTTTCTAAAACATAGTAATACATGAATATGTGCAATAATCATTTTGTAGTGGGCAATCTGTGAAGTGTTTTTAAAGCTCCCCCCTTCCCCTTTGGCTTGTACTCCCACATGTTGGCTGCTGAGTAGATTGCTACGTTACCATTTTGCAGAAGAGCATGCCAGTCCAGTAACAATCAGGCTGAAGTTTTATTATTCTCTAATATCCATCACATTTTGATCTCAATTATTAGTAAGCCTTTTCATTCTGTTTTTTAAAAACAAGTTTTGCATAGGTTTTTTGGGTGTTTTCAGGCTGTGTGGCCATGTTCTAGAAGAGTTTGTTTCTGACATTTCGCCAGCATCTGTGGCTGGCGTCTTCAGAGAAAGCTTTGCATAGTTACAAAAGTATATAAAGTATAAAAGATCTTTTAGTTAAAGTGTTAATATATTCAGTAACAAACACAGAACCCCCTTGCTCACATACTCTAGTCAAGTGTAGATTAATGTAGTCCTGTGTTGTTGTTGTTTTTGTTGGG
The DNA here is from genome assembly GCF_019175285.1 of Sceloporus undulatus. Lineage (NCBI taxonomy): Eukaryota > Metazoa > Chordata > Lepidosauria > Squamata > Phrynosomatidae > Sceloporus > Sceloporus undulatus. Next base: position 81,187,918 of record NC_056522.1, on the reverse strand, counting down.
TGGAGTCACAGAAGTGAAAATTTTAACTAATAATAATATTGAATGTTGGGCTTCTAAAAAGAATTAAGCAACAAGATGTAACCAACAAATTCAAAGTAGGCCACAATTAAGAACAAGGATTAATCTTATAATTTGTGTGCTTGCCTACTCATAAGGGAGTTCTATTGAGTTCAGTGGGCCTTACTCCCAAGTAATTTGATATAGGATTGCAGGTCTTGGCTGTAGTCCTAAACATGTTTAGTAAGGATTCCAATGCCATGTAACTGAGGAAGTTGTATCTGAGTTATCTACTGGCAAAGGCCCTCCAAAATGAATTAAATAATAACAGAGGTGGTGTGTCCATGAGAGGTGACATGATCAAGGAGAGACTTTCACACAACGGGGACAGAAAGGCAGTGTGTACAGAATCACATAAGAGAGGAAGAGATACGTGGCTATCACTGCAGGAACAAAGCTTACAGGCAGAGATATGACAGCTAACAAGGACCAAAGGATAGTATGAGACAGAGGAGTGGAGAACTTCAAATGTAATAGCTAATGTCCAGCTAGATACAGGAGAAGATATAGGAAGAGGCAGTAGAGAGATTTGAGGGGAGAGCTCCCATAGTCTACTAAATGGGAAATACTGATGGCTTGGGCATGGAGTTTATGACAGAAGTGAAAATGTATGATGAAAAATTTACAAGAGGGGTGTGTTTTGGCAGGGAAGAGCTGAAAAGAAGCTTGTCTGAGACAAATCTTAATATTCCATAGAGCCTGATGTAAAAATCAACATGAGCTTCCACCTTTTTGAGTAAGTGGACACAGTTCTGTATTGCAGAGAGAAAAGGCATAATTTATATCTTCAGCCTGAATGTTCCTTTTGCCATTCAATCTCAGGTGGCAAATTCCATGTTCACTTTATACAGTAATTCTCACATCTTCAAAATCCTGGGAAGAAAATGAATGGTCGTTTGGCACACCTCTGTAGAGTGACTGCATAAGTGTTATCTGAACAAAAATTATCAGTATTGAGTTGTTTTCCCAGCTGATCTCTTTAAGAAGGAAAAGAGCAGAATGCCCATGTCAGCCACAAAGCTATTCTACAGAATAATTTACAAGTGAAGAATGTAACTGCAGTTGAGTATGTTTCAGGCCTGGGATTTAGTAACAAAGAGGCTTAGAGAAATATTATGTGGTTTTTATGGTGTAATCATAAGGATTTCATTGTGCTTCAGATAACATGCCACAGGGGCCAATTCAGACCTTAATTCATTAGAAGAAAGGTGATGTGAGAATAATTCACACCTCTGTTCCATTAATAAATTAAATTTGAATTATTGGCCCACAGATTTGACCCCATAGGGAACCCATAGGTGCAAGAGCTCAATTCAGAACACAACTCTGCTTGTTAGATAGACCTGTGAGCCTATGATAGGGACGGTAAGGAGAGGTAGGAAGGAGTAAGCCTTGTGCCGTTAGCTTCCACTTATAAAATAACCATCCAAATTTGCCAAGTCAGAAGTAGCTTCTCAGAATGTTCTTCACTGAGATCTGACTAACAAAGAGTGATCACTCAGAACTAGACAAATGATGGAGAATGTATTTCGCCAGTGGAATCCACATCTTCATGAGAATCAAATTACTCCATTTCACCTACAATTCTACTGTTAGAAAATCTTCCTTGGACCTGGATAATCCAGGATACAGTTTTATTGTATGTACGTATATGTACCACCATAGTAACTGATAAATGCTAACAAGCACGGTAGGTTTTCAGTAACATCACTGTTTCAGGGTATGTGGCTGAATTCTTCATTTAAAATTGATATAGGTAAATAATTCAAAAACATTGTAGTAGTGAGGAAGATGCTCATACCTGAGACCATGAATCCAAGAATTAAACAACATGTGGCAGTCCACAGATCACAGATGTTGGTCATAATTTTTCAACATTAATATGATGGACATACATGGGTTGGATGTACATTTCTATATATAATTAAACATGTTACAATTTGCACATGCAGAAAGTTTTATGTTTCATAAGTGTTTTAGGTTTGTAAACTGACTATATTGAACCATTAGTTCAAGAACATTTTCTCCCTACTCGCCCTATAACATATTTCTGAAACTCTGAAATATGAAGGACTTCTAGCCTTCCATTAAAAAAAAGAGTACTCGCATATGCTACATTTCTTGTCTCAGTTTTTAACAGAAGGAAGTCATCCTTAATGCTGAACCATGTTTCCTGTTTTTGATTAGCACCAATGGGTCTTGCAGATATGATGACTCCTGGTGAGTCTAAACTGCCCATTCCTCTCAAGCCAGATGGCAAAGAAGAAGGTCCTCCTCAGTCCGAGAGCAAAAAGGTATTTCCTTCTGCTGCATGCGGTGTTGGTTTGGCACAACAGAACTCTGCTATGTTCTCTCTCATTCTTTGATTTGAGCTCGCCCTTTTCTGTTCTATACCTGCATGCCCTTTTTCACTGACGTGCTATTTATTTGTTTGTTTATTTTCTTATTTTTGTTATTTTATTTTATTTTCTGCACTGTATGGATGTGAAAGTTACTAGTTCTTATGGCATTTAACTCACGGGGCAAAGAAACATCAGCAAAATCTTGTCTGGCATTTCAGCTAAGCCGCTGGGTGGGTTAAAAGTGGATCCTACCTCAGTCTTGATACTTGCAGCCATTTTTTTCTCTATCTTCAGTTCAAGCTTCCTGTTTTGGCTGTTTCAGCAGCAACATATTTAATAGTTTGCTTTCCTGCCTTATTTGATAAAAAAATAAGGCGAACAGCTTTATATTTTCTCTCTCTCTCTCTCTCTTTCTCTTTCTCTTATCTCATAAGGGGAAACCCATGCTTGATACTCCATTTAGCTTGAAGGAAGCATGGTGGCAGAGTGATTTCAGCCAAGCATCCAGCAAACTTTCCAATTTATATTATTAATGTTGTTTTTAATACCTTTATATAATATATTTATACATGTATGTTTTTTCTCTGTGTATGTCTCTCTCTCTCTCTCTCTCTCTCTCTCCCGATCTCTCTTTCTCTGTTTGTATTTTGTAAATTTAAAGAAAAAAATTGGTTAGTCTGTTAAACTGGATGTATTTTTTTTCATTTTTAATAAAGTTTGCCCTGCCTTTGTCCTTTTTTTTATTCCTCTACCACAGGATAGCTACAGCTCTCAGGGTATTTCTCAGCCCCCAACCCCAGGCAACCTGCCAGTCCCTTCCCCAATGTCCCCAAGTTCTACTAGCATCTCCTCATTTCATGGAGATGAGAGTGATAGCATTGGCAGCCCAGGCTGGCCAAAGACTCCATCAAGCCCTGTAAGTGGCTCTGGTTATTGTTTTTTCTTTTTGTTTTAATACTTATTATATTTTAATGCTTGCTTGTTTGCTTTACAGAATCTTTTCTTTGTTTTTTATCCAATAAAGATTTTTTTCTTTCTTTGTAATGACAGATGAGACTAAATTCTGCCCTTGGTTATATATACCTGCAGCTCCTCTTTCCTTGAATCAGCTTTAGTTGGGAGCTCAGCTTGCTTTGCTGAGGGCAAAATTTGGTCCAGCCCTATTTGGGGTTTTAAAAAAAAACAGATTACATTTGTGTGTATCACAGAAGTTTGCTTTATATGTAATACAGCAGATGTTGTGAAGAAAACATATTTCTCATAATGCATCAGCTTACAAAGCATGCTAACTGTTGATAAGGACATTGTGTCTCAGTTACTGGGTCCAAACTCTTTGCAAAATTGATCCCTCCCCCCCGCTTGGAAGTTACTTAGCATTACAGCTCAAAAGAGAAATAAATCTCTTGCTTAGTAAGTATGGGATCTCATAGTACATTACACTTCAGTACAATCATTAATTTCCAAATATCTGAATATATTTGCTATCACAAATATATAAATCCAACCCCTCAGCAGTCCTCTACAGCACTGAAAACCAACTCCTGGGTGTTTCTCAGCTGTCCAGAGCAGGTTTTCCTGGGAGCATGGTAAGAAGGGAGACTGCCTCACACCTACCCCGTTGATTAAAAGCAGTTCCATCAGTAAAACCACCTTAGTGCAGTTACTTTTTTAAGAATTACTTTTCAAACAGATGGTATCCGCTCATTCTTGAAAAACTGAAATATAGTCTTCAGACAGCCATGTTGACAATAAATTATTCAAAAGATTTTGGATAGAAATCTTGGGACAATTTACAGTACTTCACTATTTTAATTACATGGATGTTACACTAGAAAAGATGTTCAGTTATATAGGAAGTGTTACAGCATAAAGAATGGAAAATTCTTCTTCATTACAGTAGAATTTCTTTAGTGACAGCCTGATTTGTCCTTCCTTTAAATAGAAGGACATTCTGAAATGACAAGTAAGAAAAACAGCCAAGGACTTTTAAACAGACTTTCAGATGTCTAAAATCCAGTAGATTTTCAGTAAAACTAGTAGTTCTGAAAAATATGCAGCTGCTTCCAAAACAGTGGCCCTGTGTCTAGATCCCACCTTGGTACTACAGTATCTAATGCTGCAATTTGCCTGTATCCTATTACAGGTTTCCTATCCAATTCTATGTTGCTAGGTGCAGTTGTCAGAAAACATGGACTATTGGAAACATGGGACTAACAAAATGCTTGTAGTAGTGTTGGGTGTTTTGGCCCTTTCCTCTACAGCTCTCTCTGGCACCAAAAATATGCTCCAGAGGGATCCCAAGTCTTCCAAAATTATTTTAGGGACTTTAGGACAGAGGACTGCAGGAAGAAGACTTCTCCCTTATTTGCAGAAACTATTTCAGTGCGTGAAGGGGCCACATTGTATGCTGGCCATGTTGCATATACCTGAGGGTATATATATCTATATAGATCCCTTACCAATCCTTGGGGGATTGAGGGATTTGGGTTGTATGTTTTTTAATCTTTGTAAGCCACTCCGATTGCATCTTGTAGAGGGATGGGATATAAATAAATTTTATTATTATTATTCCACTCTCCTCATGTTTTTTATTACTAAGAACTCACCTTTTCAGCCATTTTGGCCATGCTGTTTGAGCTTCCCTCAGACTGTTTTAGGTCTAGGATGGGTGCTTTTCCTCAGCAGAAAGTTTAACAGAAGTCGCTTCAGTTTTTAAAAACAGTCCCCTTTACCTAAAACAGTCTAGAGGAACAGGAAAAAACCATGATATTAGTCCCAGAGGCTCACGATGGGCATTTTCAGTAAAAGGAAATAGGAAAAAACTAATGAGCAAGGGACCACCAACAGGCCTAGGGGCTACATGTGACTGGTGGGCTACATTTTTCCCTCTTATGCTCCTTACACAGCTGCTGATGCATTGACAGCTAACCATTTCCTCTAATTTCTAGCTTTTCCCATAAAGATTAAGGAATACACAGCCATGATAACATTTAGTATTTCCAGTCAAATTATTTACAAAAAAGTAAATTGTATTCTTGTGAAGTCGAAGGCTTTCATGGCCAGAGTCCATACTTTCCTGTGGGTTTTCCGGGCTATGTGGCTGCATTCTGGAAGAGTTTATTCCTGACATTTCACCTGCATCTGTGGCCTTCTGAAGATGCCAACCACAGATGCAGGTGAAACGTCAGGAAGAAACTCTTCCAGAATGCAGCCACATAGCCCGGAAAACTCACACTATAACTATAAATTGTAACCTCTTCTCTCTGAACAAAGTAAAATTACAGAAAACCAAAACAAAAGAGTATCACCATTTTTCAAATAAATTCAATATGGTCTAGAGAATTTTCTGAGATCTTTCCCCAAAGCCCTTTTTATCTAGTTTGAAAACATCAACAAGAACAGAAATGAACTGGTGAAAGACAGATATGTGGAAATTACCAATAGGATTCAGCCTAGTTGACCAACAGTGAAGACAATGACTTTGAGTTTCAGAAGGCATCTGGTGGTTCCCACTAAGCACATCTAAACAGACAGTTCTAGTAATCAGACTTCAGTTGCATTTTCATTAATATTTTACTTTTTTCTTAAATGGAGCCAAAGATACATTAAGTGTATAGACTGTCAATCCTTTTAAAGATTTCTGGAAATGCAGAAGAACTTTAAGGTAGAAAATACGTATTCATGTGTTCTATAAGCTATTATTCCTCCCCAGGGAATATGTTAGAAATGCATGTTTTGTTTCCACATAAATTAAAGAGAACCACTTTGGACTTTTTGGATGGGGGATGTAGGAGGAATTAAGTTTTATTTTCAACTGAGTAAACACACTTTATTTGAGATATAGTTCTTAGAAATACGTCTAAAACTTTTATAGTACACACATCAATGGTCTAGGAGACTGGAAAATAAATAATTTACATTAGGTATTGGGACCATCTCTCATCTCAATCTTTTGATCTTAGTGGATATTGGGAAGGAGGGAGTTCTTGACCAGGGTGCTGATCCATATACTATGAGTAGTAGTGTACTGATTTTGGGCTACCAAATAAAATTATTGGCTTAAATCCAGTTCTTAGTCCCAACTAGAGTAGAATCATTGAATCAATGGAAACTTGGTAGATCAACATTTATGTAAATTCTACTGAGACATTAGTTGGAACAAACAGCTGATTTAGGCCACTGGCAGGTTTTACTAACCACTGCACTTATCAGATGTTGACTATTCTAATCTTTATGTCAGCTAGTTGTTAACTATATCAAACACTACCCACTATTTAAATTTAAATACTAAAAGAACTTCCAGCATTGACTAAACTCTGAAACTAACATGGCTAGAGTTAAGCAACATTCTACAGTCATCCCTTCCCTTACGCGGGGGATCCGTTCGAGAACCCCCACGTAAAGAAAAAAATGCAGATATTCACGCCCCATTCAAGTGAATGGGGCTCAAACCCATGGCGGTGCATACATCATGAGTGTGCACACCATTGCCTTTTCCGGCACGTGGTGCTGCTCCTTCCAGATGACACGGGTGCACTGTATCTCCATATTAGGGAGGAACAAAACAGTTCTGACTGGGATGTGGGAGAGAAAAATGGATGACAGGTTGCCACTTTCAAGTCTTGGTGGCTTGCTAGGACAGAGGTTGAGGAGGGGAGCATTATTGTCTCCCTTTTTTACCTGGCAGTTCTTTGCATTTCTTTCTTTCCCTGCCCCCCCACTCTGTGAGAAGAAGAAATTGTACCAGTTCCAGGCTACTATAGTTGAAAGGCCCAGTCCTGCAGTGCTTAAAGGAAAGAAGAAACTTTCTGTCTAGAAGATCCAGAGCCACTTTTGACTTGCCCCCAAACCCCCCATTTTGGGACCTTGAAACTGCAGTAGATCTGTGCTCATGGAACCTTCTAGAAGCTTAACTGTGGCCTTCAAGGTAGCTATTCCTATATCCATCTACCCCTAGTGTTGCTGCTACCTCATCCTAACTTTCTCCAGTCAGTACATCTTCTCATAGATACCAGATTGCATAATTAATTATGGAAAGAATTTCAAGATAAGAACCTAAGATTCTTCAGTTAGTACAGCCACTTCATATTATCTATCTGCATGAATAGGTCAACAATAAAATCCTATGTTTAAGAGAATATTGAGTGAATATGCAGACTGAAAAGATTTTAGTCCTTTATTGTAACTATCCCCAAAATATACAAAAAACATTTCCTGCATTGTTATCCTAATATAAAATCACTGCAACTGATATTGCATCCCACAGACATCCCCCCACTTCCCATAGGTTTTAACTCTTCAACTACCCACAAGGGAATTTGGAGATAGCTGCAAGGAAATATTAACAGATCTTCACATATCTGGTCAATGTATAAAAAATAAACTGAATCTGGGTTATCATATAGTGGTTATCACTGTTCAGTAGTGTAACACCATATTTTTGGATACTTATCAGATAATGCAGGATAATCATGCAGTTAATTGTAATAATAAACAGTCCTTCCATTGTGGACATGCTCAATAATGTGCACATTAAGAATGATAAATATTATAAACTGAAGATGTAACCTGTTCTTTCAAGAGTTATTTCCCTAATATACCTACATGTATGTTTGCAGAGATAAGCCGCATATACACATGTAAGAATAGTTTATTATATCATAAATGATTATCAAAACTTAAGAGAATATGGAAAGAGCAAGCAAGACTGAGATAGTAAATGCACAACTGCTGCACAAATACATGCTCAATTTTGCATGTTTTAAGAAATACTTAATAAATCATATCAGTTTTACTGATAAAAGGATACTTCTGGAAATCTTTTTCCAGAAGTATCCTTTTATCAGTACTGCTGGATAACTTTTACCACCACAAATAGTTGCTTTACTTAAAATTACTCACTGTATATCAACAGAACCATCTGTGGTAGCATTTATTATTTTAACTGTTTAGGCCAGCACAAATTGTTGGATTGACTTTGATTCATACTATTTTCAATTTTACAATATAATAAATCTTAGAACTGAAGAAAATATGTGTTTGAGGTTGAATCTGGCTATACAAAACTACTGCAATTTATGCTTGGCTGAGCAATGGCATGTGCAAAACCTGGAATTTTTAATGTCTTTAGCTGTGGGGTGCAGACAGTTTAAAAAGAAGAAGAAGCAAGCCCTCTATGGAAAGATTTTCCCTTTTTCTTCTAAAAGTTAGTATTTTATTTTAGAAGAAAATTGCACACACTTCAATAAGCTTGACAACCTGAAAGCTCCTGCAGTGAGAAGTCCTTCTTACCTTCTGTAAATTGCAATGTTTTCAGATTATGTTGTCAGTTTGTGGCCAGTTGCCAACTCACTGAAAAGCGACTTTTCTTTATGGAGACAGTGCAAGTGCCCAATAAAGAAAAACTACTTTCCTTCTTTGATGATACAGTGTTATATGAATGAGCATTTCACTGTGTAAAATTGAAAATCTTTGTTTGGCCATTAAGTCTAAATGTTTCTTGTAATAGGCAATTGGTATGGCAGCACAGTGACAAAATATTAAGGGCTGCATTAAACAGAGATAACATTTGCTACCATTATATGATGTGTGACATCACTAGTGAGAAAGAACAAAAATTAATTAACAACACTGGTATTGGCTGCAGTTATTCAGGGCAATGAATCATTTGTTTGCTTCATTCTGAGTTCATCTTCAAATCCAGGAAGCCAACTTTATATTTCAGCTTGATGTTGATACATCCAAAATAATGTTTAACAGTGTCTGCGATGTGTGCACTCTATTTCTTTTATACTTGTAAAAAAAGCATTCCCTGATACAGTTTCCTGCATAACTCTTTTTATGAACCCTCCTAAATTAAACATATGTCTCCATTTTAGGCCTAAATTCAATGTGGCGGTGGAACCTTCTTCCCTCCCCTCCCCCTTGTTTCCCAGCAGATTTTAAAGGTGCATATGGGCTCACAATGGAAATCAACCTTCCCACGGTTACTAGATTCCACTATTCTACGATGTTGGCATTTGCTCATCCTCTCCCATTGCAAAATTCTTCCTCTTGCACCTGATAAACCATCTTCATCCCTGATATTTAACTTCATTTAGCTAAATAGGCTATTTTATTTAGACCTTTATTTCAAAATGTAACAGACAATATACATGCAAGATGTTTTACAGTGAATAAATTAAAGTAAATAAATAAATTGCCTTATTGCTTATAAGGCAAAAAGTTTTCAAAGGCTGGATGATGTAGTTAATTAAAAATAACAGCTAATCCAAACAAACATTTTAAAGTCCCATTGATTCGAATTGGATACTTTTAAGCACAATTAAATCTCTGGAAAATAGCTGTGAGATTTATATATTTTTATAAAAATGGCTGCTGTTAGCTAATGCTTCTCCAAATACGAGTCCAATAATACACAAACCTTTGGGGTTGGATGGAATTTACACCCATCTCTGCAAGAGGCCAGACTCATACAAAGTTTGTTTTAGGCAACATATTCTTAGAGTTGTGGCCTCTTTTGGAAACCAGTAGATTATCATTTGAAATATGAAACTGGAAGAAAGTTATGTAGATACCCTGGACTGCCAAAAAGACAAATAAATGTATTTTAGAGAAATCAAATCTCCCTAGGAGCCATGATGAATAAATTGAGACTGCCATACCTAGGACATAGCATGGGAAAACATGGCTCCCTAGAAAAGATAATAATTCTTGGTAAGGTAGGAGATAGTAGGAAAAGAAGACAATCACATTATATGTGGATAGACTCAGTCAAGGAAGACACAACCCTTCAAGACCTGAGTAGGGCTGTTGATGACAGGGTTACTTGGAGGTCTCTCATTCATAGTGTCACCATAAGTCAAAGTGGACTTGATGGCAGTTAACAACAAGAGGAAGATTAAGTTGCTGGTTTATAGGAGAAAAAGCAGGAACAACTCAATAAAATCAAATAGAAAGTAGACTCAGTCCTATAGTAAATTTTGGAACTATAAGTTGGATCCAGACTTTCCTCTCTGCAAGGATTCTTCCTGTTCATGAAGGGGTCCTAATCTAGCAGAAGCTTTCCCCTGGAAGAAAGGAGGAGATTGCAGTTGTCTCTAATTCCTCCCTCCCCTTATAATTCCAAGCACCACCTCCCATTCTGTTTTAGAGGAACCTGCAACCCGCTGCTCTGAAGACATATAGGGAAAGAGATAGTGGGTCTTTTATGTCTGGTCCAGATGATCAAATCCTGTCTTAAATCTTCTGGTTTATTAAACCAGGAGACATGCTGCTTTCGTGCCCCTGCAAATAGTCCCTTCATTGCCACTTAGTTCCTGCCTTCACACTAGAAAACAAAAAAGATAGAAGCTGCAATTAATTATAGCCTTGCATTAGATGTAAGCCTCATAATAGGTTAACAGCCAGTTCTTTTTTTGTTTTGTTTTGTTTTGTTTTGTTTGGTGAATGCATGAAGGTAGGATCAAAGGAGCTGTTTGCAAATGTACCAAGCTTATGCATATTCTGGTTTATTGAGTCAGCATGTGATCTCATGTGAACACAGCCTATGAATGACTCAAGCCAGTTAAAATTTTAAAAATGAAATAGTGCTCAGAAGTCTGAAAGAATACCCTAAAACCTGCAGAATATACTCCCGGCACCTACTTCTACCAGGTAATCTTGCAGTGCTGCTCCCTTTTGATAGCCCATGTACTGTCCTCTCATGTACCTGAATTAAAGAGAATGAGTTTCCCCCCCCCAAAAAAAAATGCCAGTGTTGACTGACTTCTACCTATTTTTCAGTTAGCAGTGGCAAAAATTTAGATCTGCAGATATGTTAAGATTTCTTTCCCCTATGTGTAAGGTATTTATAGCTGCTCTTGTTTCTTGTGGCATCTGTTTTAAGGTGGAATTTCAAGTGATCTTTTTGTTTCAGAGGTTCTTTATATGTAAAACACTATATAGTACAGCAGAATTATTAGTGGCCTCAGGTATTATCAGAAACTTGCCTTCTGAGATCCAAAGTTCATCTGAATGGACCAAACATAAAATTTATAAAATGTAGAGTTTGGGCCCTTTGTTTTATAAATTAGAAACAATTTGCAGCATGTGGACTGAATGTATTGTTTGTGCCTGAACTAGTAGCCTTCATTCCTGATTGTGGTGTGATAGTTTTAGTTGAACATCCTTCCTTTATCCACTGTTGTGAGTTTCTTACTATCTTTACCCTTCTCATCCCTACCCCAACCTTCTTTTAAACGTCTTTTCTTTAGAAATCAAATTCCTCCACCACAACTGGAGAGAAGATCACAAAAATGTATGAACTTGGAAATGAACCCGAGCGCAAAATGTGGGTAGATCGGTATCTCAGCTTCATGGAAGAGAGAGGAACACCTGTTGCCAGTCTCCCTGCTGTAGGCAAGAAGCCACTGGATCTTTTCAGGCTCTATGTCTGTGTTAAGGAGATTGGAGGTTTAGCCCAGGTGAGAGATTATTGCCTGATAACTTTAATATTATAAATTCCTCCTTGCAAGCAAAGAAGGGCACACACTTCAGATGTCAGTACATTTACTCTGATATAAGGCTTCTTACACTGAGTCATGGTAGATGCCCTTAAAATAAAACAAATATACTTTTGCACAGAGTGCTTGCTCTTTTCTTAGCTAGGCAGGTTAAAATAAAATGCAGAACCTACAGCAGAGCTTTTAGAATCCAGGTCAACGCATATGAACGTGATGTGGTTGTCTTATTGGTTCTCTTACTGGTTGATCAACCCAAAGCATAGAAATAACTTCTGTCAGTACAGCATCCTCCCTCATATCTGGATAGATAGATAGATAGATAGATAGATAGATAGATAGATAGATATGATGTTTCTGTTAATCATAACAATAATCTATCATGAGGTATGCATTCTTTTGTAGTCACAAACATGAAAGTATGGATTGGCATGATTTTCCATTTTAAACTTTCAGTGACCCACACTGTTCCTCCACCATCTGAAGTGGAAAGCAAAGTGCTGACCCAACACACACACACACACACACACACACACACACACACACAACCATCACACCACCATGGCAGTACATCCACACTCACAAGAGAAGTAAGGCATGGCAAGGGCACCTGCCCCCAGACACATGATGGTGGTGAGAGACAGCAGCTGTATGTGCAGCCCCCTATCTATCTTGTGTCCAGAAAAGAGGGTACACTGTTGGGGGTGGGTTACTGTGCCTCTGAGAGAAATACTGAAGAGAGGAATGGGGAGAAGGAGGCAACTGCAGTGTGTGCCCTCTCCAGGGGTACAGAGCTAGTTGGTTTCTGAATGCCTAGTTCAAAGAGTTTTCAGAATCAGGCTCTGTTGGAGGGGTGACTAGGAAAATCCCTTGTGAACATAGGCAATTTTCAGTCGCACCTCCCACACTCTGGGACTGCACCTGTTGTTGTCTCACTGGGGTGAGGGGTGTGAGCCAAGATGTCCCAGCTCTCTAAAGCTTCACAAAGCAACAGCAGTTCTCCAGAGCAGGAGCAGCCCTACCATGGTAGGGCAGGAACCAAATTTGTTGCTCTTGGTGCCACCTCATGGAGGTTCATAATAGGACTGTCCTAGTAAATTGAAAAGTTGAACAAGAAAAGTATATTGTACTGAAAATACTTGCCATGCCCTTCTTAAAGCCAGTTTCAACAACAACAAAAGATTTTGCATGTTGGATTAAATAAGGCCATTGTTGTGACACATGTGGATATTGTTATCTCAAAAGATGGAAAAAGAAGATGTAGTCTGTAGCTGAGTCACACTTTCCCTGGGTGTGAAAGGTAAAGATGGTAACATCATGGAGGGAAGAGAATGATATACAGCGAATCTTTATGCTGGTTTGGTTGCAGCTCATCATAGTAGCTTCTTAAACCTCATGGAGTTATATGGCCCTGAAAAACCCAGGCCTGGCAAAGTCTGATTTGCTTCTTTGTTTGGTTACTGGAATGCATTTCTAAAATTTGGCTCTTATCCTTCATAGCATTTTGGACTTTGTTGCCTCCCATAGAGTCCTGCCATACAAATTTTGGGAGTGTCACTAAGCAAAAAGAGTTCAAGTCAAATCAAGTTTATTGCTTATGGCCAATGGCCTTTGCATAAAACAACAATACATACAAAATTCAAACATATCATATTTATATCAAAAATACAAAACTTTATAGATTTAAAATTTAAAATAATTGTTATACCCAATGTAAGTTTCTCAAATTTCGACATCACCTTTACAACCTATGGCTTACTCTGTTATGTATTTCTTCCGAATTTTTTTGGCTGCTAGGGCATACAAGACTACTCTCCAAGTCACGTATTTGTCAGAGTCCACAATAAGGTGGAAAACTACATCTTGTGGGCTCTGACCATAGCTAGATTCAATTAAGGGTGTTACAAAACGTTCTCTTGGTTCTCTATAAAGTGGGCAAAACAATATGTAGTGGACAAGGTCCTCTATTTCCAGGCATCCATATATGCATAAACGATCCTTTATTGGGATGCCTCTGTGCCTCCCATCTCTGTATGCTGTGTCCATCATATTCAATCTTAGGCGGGGTATAGACCGCCAGAAAGAGGCGCTGGAGAGGCACCTCTCTTTGCTCCACAGCAGCGCTGCAGCAACCAAAATATGCAATGCTGCTGTGCAGCAACAAAGGAGCATTAAAAAGTGGCTCCTTTTTGCGGCGCAGTTGCGCTGCTGCAAACCTACAAAGGCATCCCAATGGCGTCGCATCTGCACAGCGCTGTTTGGATGCTGCGCAGCTGCAACATCATAGCTGTGTGCGCCATGTGGGTGGTGCTGCGCAGCTGCGACGCCCTGATCACATGCTAGGGTTGTGGGGTGTGTGCACACGCTGCCCCAAGGCAACCCCAGGATGTCATGGGCACGCCGCAAAGGGCCCATCTGTACAGAGCCTTAGTTCTGTGAAGGCTTTCTGCAGTTGTACAAATGTTAATTTGCTAATTTCAAATAACTAAGCAAAAAGAGTTGTATAACCATCAGCAACAGAAGTCTAAGAAGCCATGTTAACTTTTAGTTACTGAAATGTTGGTCTCAATTCACCATCAGTTCAGCTTAGTGAGCAGATCCACACATGAATCTTACACAACACTGATCCTTGAACCACTCCCTCCCAGATGGCATTCAATGCTTCAACATGAGCAGGCAGGGGCAGAGAAGGTCTGGCTATCCACCATCTCAGGCAGGAGCACCACAGTGACATCAGTACATGAGATTCACAGGGGTCCGCTGGAGATATCAGTACTTATGGCTTCAGAGCATTGAAGTACGATACCAGCCCCAACAGCACCTGAAAAAAGATGTCTACATGCTCAAGGAACACTAAAATGTGTGGCTGTCCCCACCTGAATTTCAGCTGTTAAGGAATATGTTAAGTGCATGTAGGGAAAGGGTAGTTTCTCTATTAAACATGCTGTTCTTTACACTTTTGTGCCTCTTATGTCTAACAACCAGGTCTTTATGGAGTTTTTCATTGGAGGTTTATTGATACAGACAACTACCACTAATAATAATGCCATCTCTTTTTACAGTTCACAGAAAATAAGAAAACTGAATTATTTGGAGGCGAACGTTTATCAGTATATGACATTTTGGCTCCTACAGTGGGATGCAACATTTCTAACAAATGCATGCAAACAAACAAACAGTTCAGATTGAATATATTAAACTGTTTTAGATTATAGTCTTGAACATGCTTCTTTCCAAGTAAATTACACAGAGGTCCATGCAATTTGTTTCCAGTAAATGTGGTTAAGAATAGAATCCTCAATTCATTTGACAGCCAACATATTTTCCAAAGTAGCACTGCATGGAATAATTTCTATGTCACATACACCCAATTGACAAATCAGTCAGGTACATTTTGACAGTCTGAAATACTTTGATTTGAGTCCAATTTTAGCTCAAGAAGTGACTTATCCCAGTAGTACCACCAGTAGTACTGTGTAGAAAAGCATTCAAGTTAGTTTTGTGTGATAAAATGGCAAATCCTCGTATGTTAGGATTGCTTTACACACTTGTTTTTCCTGCACAGATATAGAGAAAAACATGCAGCTCAGAATGCCATCATGTGAAAATCCACATCATATATATTTTCTCATAAGCAGAGATTGTTGCCGATAACAGATGTGCACATGGCAACAAAACCTGCAAAATACAGACTTTTTTGCTTCATATGTGCAGCAAAAAGTGTCATGTGTAGCCCTTTAAATTATGGAAGTTATTATGGAGTAGAAGCAAGATTCAGTCCAGCAGAGCACTATTACAAAGAAAGTCTGCAATTGAAACATTTTCTGAATATAGTATATTCAAAATGGATTCCATTCACATAGGACATCTTCTTTTTCAGAGAGATCACCATCTACTTTATAGAGAAAGACCCAAAGTTTTAGCACTTACATCAGGAATTGCTAGCTAAATTATTCTTCCACCAGCAGTGTTTCTGGAGGAGAAACATTTCGTATCAGTGTCATAGCACTTAAAATACTCTAAGTAAGAGTTTTAATATTGTCATTTGAAATTAGATTCCAATAGTAGGACCAAGTACACATTATGTAGAAGATAAATTGGCAAACTGCACATCACAAGACACCCCTCTCCCCAAGTATCAAGATTGGAGATGTAGTGTTAGACAAGCAGAGCATTTTCCTTGGCAATCAGTAGGTTCTTTAATGGTTTAATAAGTGTTAATGCTGTTTGTACATTACTGAGTGTAGGAGTAATGAGCATTAGTTAAAAGGGGCAAAAAAAACCAAACACACACAAGACATTGAGCATTGAGGAAGGGGTCATTCGGGTGTTGGTGTTGTTTTTTAGTTTCCTTGTTTTAACCAGTTGATTGTGCCTCAATCCACTGATTCTGCTACTTCTATTTATTGATATGTTTATTTCTTAGGTCAATAAAAATAAAAAGTGGCGTGAGCTATCAACCACCCTTAATGTCGGAACGTCAAGCAGTGCAGCCAGTTCCCTCAAAAAACAATATATACAGTACTTGTTTGCCTTTGAATGCAAAATTGAAAGAGGAGAGGAGCCCCCTCCCGAAGTTTTTACTACTGGAGATACTAAGAAACAACCCAAGATTCAACCGCCATCTCCTGGTAAGTAGAAGAAGTGCAAATTATGTTTTCTAAAATTGCAAAGGAACATCGAGTTTCTGAACATGCCTTGTGGGCCTTTGTTACACATGGAGATTCCTAATGAATTTGTCAAACTCCTGAATCAAATACATAATAATAATCTCTGGCAATTTATACAAATATGTGTTGCAAAAGAGGTTGTATATGCTTTCACAATGACATTTGTAAATATATGTGGCGTGTGGTCTGTACTTGACACATTCCATCATTTGCTCACAACTCCTGGTCAAAATAATAAGATGAAATGTATCCATTAAAAGCCACAAGAGTTCTGTTACTAATTTTGTTGGGAAGTAGAACGTGCACCAAATTATCAAAGCAAGCATTTGTCCAGGTATTGAAAATCTGTTGGAGAAACCCATAAATGTAACTATAAAGTATATTTACTGCAGACCTAAAATAGAATTCCACCAGCAATAGACCTATGGGATTATTATGATCAAGCATATTATGATAATAGATATTTTAACTGGCTGTTGACTTCATCAGCCCTAGCCAATATTGCCAGTGATGAGTGAGATCTTTCACGCCGCAGACATCTGGAAACCCACCTTTTACTCATGCCTGCTTTAGACAATAATAGTTTATTTACTGTGGACTTACATTTTTACTTGAATTCCATTTTTATAATTCCTAAATTTCTGGTGGGTTTTGAACTGACTGTGTTGAATGCTTTGCTTTGCTTTGCTTCAAATTTTTGAAATGCTCCAATATCAAAGAAGGACTCACTAGCAGATATTTCACTTGTGAAAGCAACTGGCTACAGGAGTATAATAGGAAGGATCTTAAGAAAAGTAATTCCAGGAAGAGAGGCAGCAGGAACAGCAAACGGGAATAAGGAGAAAAAGGCAGAAGAGATGAGGGGCTTGAGGGAAGTAATGCAAACTAGCAAAATTGAATATACCTAAGAAAGTGATCTGAATATTGAGAGGGATGGCTTGAATGCAAATTAGGAATCAGAACTTTATGTTGTGGTTTAGCTGCTTTTCATCGTAATATCTAACCTACTAGAAATGCAGTATATGGAAGAAAGAACAAGAGGACAAAGTACAGTAGAGATACTTGGGCCCGTTCTGCACGAGCCTATATTACATGCTCCGCGTGTAGTAGGGTTAGAAAGGGGCGTCACTTCCTGATGCCCCTAACCCTAGTACGGACTGAGTCCGTACACAATGGCGGCGCCCGTTCCACATGGGAGCCACCATTTTGACGTAGCGGATGCATTGCATCCACATGTCACACAGCACAAATGACGCCGCGAGCATTAGCGCGCTGCAAAGAGAAGCGCCATTTTGGTGCTTCTTTTTTGCAGCACGGAAGAGCCCTGTGGTTTGGCTGCTGCGGCTCCTCTGCGCTGCAACTGGCGGCGGTGGCAGAGCGCCGCTTCTCAGCGCTGTGTAATGCACCTTGGATGACCTTTGTTACAGCAATACAGGGCTTGCCTACATGGGTGAAACTCACACTCACCCTGAAGCTGGTGCCCAGAGTAATCTTATGTTCATTGTGTATGTGGACACCTGGATCGTGTCCAATTTGGCCTGGTATAGTTGTCCACATGCCAAGAGCCTCACCATCCCCTTTCCCCATGCTCAGCAGGACAGGGAAAATAGATGGTTGGTTTTCGGAGCCAGAACTTCCACTTCCTCGTGGGCAGGAGTTCCGTGTAAAGCCTGCCTGGTATGCCATCACTTCTGATAAAGTCAAAACGCAGTGCCTGTGCGATCAACAAGGAGATGGTAGAGTGACCCCTGGTTGTTGATCACATGGCAAGGCACCATGTTCTGACCTCAGCAGAAGCAATGGCAGGCTCTTGCAGAGAGCTGCTTGACCTTTGAGGCAGCGGCAGCATCCTCATTTCCCATATTTCAGTAGATTTATACCACATAGAGGCTTAGTTTTTATTACTGTTCCATAAACAAGAAGAATTGCATGTTAAGGATTTTCTCCCATACAACTGAGCCAATACAGTCAGCCCCCCCCATATCCATGGATTTTTGTTATCCACAGATTCAAGCATCCATGGCTTACAAATATTTTAAATATATATAAATTCCAAAAAGCAAAGCTTGATTTCACCATTTTATATAAGGGACACCATTTAATTATCCCATTGTATTGAATGGGACTTGAACATCATTCTGTTATCCTCTGGGTGTTCTGCAACCAAACCCCAGGGGATAAAAAAAGTCCCACTGTATTTACGACTCATCACCAGTATTTACACATCTACTCTTCATAAGCAGCATGCAATAAATAGATTGCAAGTCATAAACCTAACTTTAATCTTAAATAACCTGTGAAATATCAGAACTCGGGGTTGTAGATGAATGTTCTAATGAAAATATATTTAGTTCAAAGAAAATTTGTTTGTTCCAAATGGACACTCCTTTTTCAAAAACAATAGGTCTTAGGGACTAAGAGGAGAATTTTTGTGGTTTTTTTTTAGGTCCTGCAGAATATATAAGATGAGGTGGCCAAACTTGCTTAATATAGGAGACATATACAGTAAACTACAGATGTTTGAGAGCTGCAAGATATGAACAAATATTACACACACATAGTTACTATTACATGTACATTTTCTTATGAAAAACTATAAAAATATTAAGTACATGTACATAATATTTATGGGTGTATGTTGTTTTAAACTGTTAATTTGTATTAGTTTCAATAACCATAAAATACACATATAGATAACAAGTGTTTTAACAATCCTGATTGATTAGTATTTTAACTATATATTTAATATGGAAATGAACTACAGAAATATCAAAGAAAATACGCAAATTAGCCTTTCATTAAAATTAGATGAGATTGCCAAAAATAAAAAGGGTAAAACCAAATATTTTAAATGATATTTATTTGTCTACCCATAGAGTAGCATGGAGAAAACATGGAGAAAAATATGTAAACCAATACAATTAAAGATATCAAATATCTGAAAGTTCCATATAGGCACATGTTAAGGAACACGAAGGTGGATCATATATGTTATTTGTTTTTTTTAAAAAAAGAGATGTATAAGAAAATGTCTTGGTTATTGTTAGATAGACATGTAAGGTACATCAATTTGTTACCAATTGCGTAGTTTTGTATTTGTTTGTTTGTGAACACTTGTGGAACAAAAAAAAAAATCAGATATCACCTTACAAAATTATAGTCTTATCATAATATTTTTATGACATAAAATAAGCAGACAGTGCTACAATTATCAGGCTGTTAAATATTAGTAGAGAGCTTGTGAGTCTCCAACTTGGCTGTGAGTCATTTAAATCCCGGCAACACAACCAAATTCTACAACGCCCAGTATAATGCTAACACCTTGCTAATTTCACTGCGAGCAATACAGCCACACATGCCACAATGATGCATTCACAAGTCACAACTACTAAAACCAACATTGTCAGTCCTGGTTTCTACTATTACTGATTCTCCAGCACAATTCTTGTGTAATCCTTGCTAATCCAAAATTTCTTTAGTCCTTGATACAAATCTAGCATTAAAATTAGGATTTAAATTCTTAAAAATATTTACTCATTGTGAATATTAAACTTACATTTTAATCCAGTGGACTCTCAGTTTATACCTGTTAAATAATTATAAAGCTTGAAAAAATATTTAGCTTTTATATGAAGTATAATGCAAAAAGGAACTAAACCAACATATTTCTGCAAGTTGGGCTTTATATGTCAAAGAGTCTGATGTCGTTTACAAGCCATGATTTGGCCAATAAATTCTGGTCTCCTGTTTGTCAGCAGTTATTTTTTTCAAACTATTTCTGGATCCACTGATTATGTAAAATGCACAAAAAGAGTGCTGTTGCAAGTTATCTAGGTTAAATAAGTCTGCTTTTGTTTGAAAGCAGAAGATACTACTAAGGACAGAAGGAGAAGACTGTCAGTGTTTCTCCTTTCACTACTTTGAGCCATGATTTAATAATGCAAAGTCAATTACCAAATAGAGTTCTCATTGCCATATGCTGAAAGGGGAGAAAGGGTTTATATGTTGGATTAAATTATGTTCTTAGTTTTCCTTCTAGCAAGGTATTTGGCATATAATTGAATTTCATTTTATATGCTAGTAAAGGATAATGTTGGAGAGGGATTACTTTATATACTGCATTACAATGTATTTTGCATTTTTCCTCTACCCACTAAAAATGGGTATGGGGTCAAACAGGCATTTGACAGTGTCATAAGCGTATGTACACCCTAAATTTTGTTTTGTATCTTCGTTGTTTAAAGCAAGCATGGCACTATGTTGTATTTTCATTCTGCTGTCTCACGATTAAAGGGTGCGTCAACACTGTAGAAATAATCCAGTTTGACAACACTTTTAAGTGCAGTAGCTCCATTCTGTAGAATCCAGAGATTTGTAATTTTACAAGCTCTTTAGCAATATCTGCCAGAGTACTGGTGCCTCACAAAACTACAAATCCCAATATTCTGTAGGATGGAGCCATGGCAATTGAAGTGGTGTCAAACTGCATTATTTCCACACTGTAAATGCACCCAAAGAGAGCTGTGTTAAAAAGAAATTAGTGGAATGCCAGATAGGCTTATGTAGGCAACATTTGGTTTTCCAGTTTAAGGCCAGATTTAGAGCTGTTTCATACGCACACATCTGCCAAGGATTCCATATGGATGGAGTGATCCAAGCAGGACACATGCATACATACAGGTGATCTTTTTCCCTTAGAGAAAGGAGAACATGAGTGGCATCCACAATGTATGCCAGCTTTGTATTCACAGTAATTGCAAATAGGGTGTGTGCTTATGTGTACAATTATACCTAAGTTAACAAAACAGATGTGTTCCTGGACACTACTTCTTTAACAGAACATTTGCTACCAGAGACAAAAATAACCTAGAAAAAATAGGGATAGGGTCTTATACCTCAAAAAACAAGAGTAGCTCAACATGTTTTCCCAAAGCTCTACTTCAAAACTAACAATAAGCATGTGTGAAATGAAACAACTGGGTCAAGTCAACCTTCTATAAGTAAACAGAAATATTTCTGAACTTCTAAGACCATTTGAAGACTTCTTCCAAAATGCTTCCAGGGCAGACTTTTTCTTTCATTAGTCTCCACTTTTCTTTTGATTTCCATTTTGATGGCTACATCTATGCTTTTTTAACATGCCGAGGAGAGCCAGTGAGACATGCCTATCTGCTTTCCCCTTTTCTCTCTGTTTTGCTGTTCACACGTACTCAGTTAAATATTGTGGCAGCAGCTGTTGTTTATCTTTTTTGTTATAGGCAGCCACACACAGTTACAGTAGAATCTCATATTTTCCCAGCTCAAGAGTTATTGCATTGTTTGCTGTGGAAATGCTGCTACAACCCAATGCCAAATGTCTATGTTGCTCCAGGCTTCCTTCACCATCCTCAGAGTGCCAATGCTGCTCAGAAACATCCAACTACTGTATATATTCAACTATAAGTCGAGAAATTTATGCCCCAAAATTGACCCTAAAATCCTTGGTTGACTTATATATGGGTCAGTACACTAATACTACGTAGAAAGGTCCTAAAACAAGCACAACAATGATCCCCCACTCTTCCCCATTCTCTCTCTGCGTGTGTGTGTGTGTGTGTGTGTGTGAAAGAGTTTCCCAATCCAATTTTAAAGCCTTCTCTTTCCATCAAAGAAACACTCCATTTAACTCCACTTCTTTCCCTTCCCAGTCCAATTTTAAAACTTTCACTTCCCATCAAACACCCCATTTAACCCCACTTCTTTCCCTTCCCAGTCCGATTTAAAGCCTTCTCTTCACATAACAGAAACACCCCATTTAACTCCACCTCTTTCCCTTCCCAGTCTGATTTTAAAGCCTTCTCCTCCCATCAAAGAAACATCCATTTAACTCCATCCCAATCTGATTTTAAAGCCTTCTCTTCCCATCAAAGAAAAACCCCATTTAACTCCACTTCTTTCCCTTCCCAATCTGATTTTCAAATCTCTCCTCCAGCACCTGGGAAGAGGTGTTAAGTGGTCGAGAGAGGTCCAGAAAAGGAGAAGGAGTGATGGAAGTGTTCATTTCCCCTTTCCATCCATTGTTATAGCCCCCTATGTTTTACCGTCGACTTATCCACAGGTCATATAAAAAGCCATGTTTTTTACCCTGAAACCTTCCCTCGACTTATACATGAGTTTGACTTGTACACAAGTATATACTAGTAGATAGGACAAGGACAAAAAGTGGAAGACTTAATAGCATTAAAAAGACTTTTTAAAATAAAAAAGATAACCAAGGAATATCCAAATTTGTGAATGCAAATACCCTACTCTATTTGCAAGACCCCTCTAATCAGTGAGGTTTTTGATCACGACTGAACAAGTTGAGTCTCCCTTATCCAAAATGTTTTAGACAAGAAGTACATTGGATTTCAGATGTTTTTGGATTTGGAATATTTGCATATACATAATGGGATACCTTGGATATGAGACCCAAACCTAACATGAAAATCATTTATGTTTCATATATACCTTATACACATAGTCTGAAGGTAATTTTATACATAATATTATTAATAATTTTGTAGCTGGAACAAACTTTGTGTAAACTGAACCATCAGAAAGCAAATACATCACTAACTCAGCCACCCAAGTGGACAATTTTGGATTATGGAGTATTTCGGATTTCAGAATTCTGGATAAAGGATACTCAACTTGTACCATTATTCAGCAATCCCAAAAATAATCTGGAGGATAGTATCTAGAGGACAAGATCAGGACTATAGCTACAGGGGGAGGAGAGAATAAGACTTCTGCATCCCCCCCTATGAAATTTTCCTTCATTCCCCAAATTCCTATTTCAGGAACTTAAACTTCAGTTGAGCATTTAGAAATACATTTTAAGCATCCAAAGAAAAGGTGCAGGCAATGTGACAAGGGGAATCCGAACACAGTAAATCAAAGAGTTCTAGGTGTGAATGATTTTCAGTTTCTTCTTCGTGGTCTCTGCGAATCATACAAATGGTTTTCACTGCGCCTGCACAGTGCTGTTCGGAACCTACTGGAATCACTGGGCAAAGTTTACTTTGCAACATATAGAAACTTTTTGGCGGTAACTCCGCCCACCGTTATATAGCCCCTGCCTTCCCGCTCTTTCCCCAGTTCCTTTTTTCCGCCGCGTTAGCTGCTGTTGGAACTTCGCTCGTTGCTTTCTTGACCTCCCTATTGTACCTCGACTTCGGACTCTCTGACTTCGCTCTTGCATTCTCCTTTGGCTTCATCGATCCGGAAAGATGTCCCCCCCCCTTCAAAAAGTGCGACGTCTGTGGGGGCAAACTCCCCGTTCAGGACCCACACTCATCGTGCTTGCTTTGCTTGGGCAAGGACCACGACATGAAGGCTTGCCAGCTGTGTAGGTCCATGACGTCCCAAGCGAGGAAGAATCGGGAGTCCCACTTGACCTCAGCTATTGCGCAGGGTAAGGTGCATGGTGAGGGTTCCCGTCCGGCTTCCGCCCCTTCTCCAGCGACTGCGTCCTTGGCCTCCAAGTCCCGGGAGAGCCCCGCGAGTGCCGTTTCTGCACCTCCAGCGACTACCGTGCCTTCTCATGTGGCCCGCGGCCCAGACAGGTCCAGCGCCACCGGCAAGCCTCCTCAAGTGGCCAGCAGCCCTGACAGGTCCAGTGCCACCGACAAACCCTCAAAGCGCCCCCACAAGACTCCGGGGACCGAGGGTTCAACAGCCGCAGCCTCCCCGGCTCTAACATCTGCGCACTCCGGTTCCGCCTCCGGCGTCGGTACCGACCATGATCCTTCTGTCTCATCTCACAAGTCGTCTAGAAAGAAGGGTCGAAGGAAAAGGAGGATCGTGCCCCAACCACTGGCGCATCAAAATCCAGCTCTCCTTCCAAACCGAAGTCCTCCAAGTCCAGAAGTCCTGTGATTGTGGACCTGGAGGACAACTCTTTCTTCCCTCCGGAGACACCAAAGGCTCCTAAGAGAAAGGCCAAGGCCATAGATTCTGCATCTTCGGCCCCGAAGCAGAAGAGACCGCGGGACGAGTCTTCCAAAGGAGCCTCCACATCCAAGGGTGCTTCTAAGTCGTCTGACCATCGTTCGGGCTCCAAGCACCACTCTCCGGACTGCCCAACCCCGACCCCACAGCCTGCGGCCCGGGAACAGCCCTCATCAGGAACAATTGAGGCTAGTTCAGCCCCGAGTCCTCCACGATTCGCTACCACTTCCCTTGGGGACTCTGGGGATGAAGGCTCGCTGTCGGGAGGACACCGCTCCCCGTCTCCAGTCCCATGTCCGCCTGCCCTGCGGCCTTCGGGTGTCGAGCCGGAAGATCCTGAGGTCTTCTATGATTCTGAGGCAGACCGGTACTACATGGAGGTTCCTCGGGACACGGCGCTGCGCAGATTTGATGACAGACGCCATCGTCAGATCCCGAAGGGCAAGGCCTCGGTACCGACTCCCAAGCCTCTAGACCCAGGAACAACTATGTCTGTAGTGAGCCGTCCGGATCCGAGGGCTCGTCCTTCGACATCCGCTCATGACCAGCCCAGGGTAGATGACTTCACTATCCAGTCAGACACTGAATCGGACTTGGTACAGGTGCTGTCCCCAGCTTCCCAGTCTGATGATAAGCTCTCGCTCCAAGACTCTCCACAGGACATGCATCACCCAGAGCCAGCCTCCCCCACGGACGACCTGAGGACCTTTAGCGAACATATCATCAAGATGTCCAGGGCCCTGGACATCGAGTTGGCTTACCCTGAGGAGACAGCTCGGGACCCGGTAGAGCGCCGCATACATGGCCGGATCCCAACCCCACCGTCCATCCCTCTCCTACCGTCGCTAGAGACTATCATCAAGAGGTCTTGGGAGACTCCTGCTGCCCTGGTCGGGACCTCACGCAAGATAGAATCACTCTACCGTGTCTCTCCTGCAAGCTGTGCCTGGCTGTCAACGCACCCTAAACAAAACTCTGCTATTGTGGAGGGTGCCCAGATTGCCTCTACCCACAAACAGGCGACCTCTCCTGTAGACCGTAAGGCCCGCAAAATTGATGGACTTGCCAAAAAGGCATATTCTGCAGCTTCGCTTGCCGTCAAGGCCATTAACTACACGGCCTGTATAGGTGCATATGTCCAGGCTCTTATGGAGGGTGTCTCTCCCTTGGTTCCGGACATCCCAGACGACACGCAGAGGAAGCTCGTCAAGATTCGAGACGAGACGCACTCTATCGGCGGCTGGCTTATCACTGCGTCCCGGAACATGGCCGACTGTGTCGGGATGGCCATGTCAGCATAGATGGCGCTCCGTCGACACGCCTGGCTGCGCGGCACGGACCTCACCCCAGGAGTCAAGGCGGCCATTGAAGAGATGCCCTTGGACGACTCCGGTCTTTTCAATATGGACACTGATGACCGTTTAAACCGCAAGTTCAAGATGAAGGCTGCAGCCAAGAAACACGGCATGTCTTCCTCCGTGTCGACACCGTTCTGGAAGAAGCAGCGCCCATGGCAGCCTCAAGGTCAGTCCTTCCATCCTTATGGCCAGGAGCGCCAATATCAACACCAGGGCTCCCAACGTTCCACGTACCCTTCCCAATCGTCCTCCTCTTCTGGCAGGCGAGGCGGCCCTCCCCGGTACCGGAAGCCCCGCAGGCAGGACACCGAACAGTCCAAGAAAAGATCTTGAAATCCTCCTGCGTGCTTCGTCCCTGCTCCCTTCTTTCTGAACATCCTCCAGCCTTTTTATAACACCTGGGCTTCCATTATGACGGACTCGTGGGCACTTGACATCGTCCGTAGCGGTTATGCCCTCGAGTTCCAGGAGCTCCCTCCAACCGGAACCTTCATGTCCACTCACTCCTCGGACACCCTTCTCGACGAAGTGCACACCTTGTTAGACAAGGGGGCAATCTCCCCCTTACCGCCCGATCAGCATTCCAGGTCTTTTTTCTCCAGGTACTTCACGGTATGGTACCGAAGGCTGATGTGGGCATCAGGCCTATCTTGGACTTGAGGGGGTTGAACCTGTTCCTTGAATACCGCCGGTTCCGGATGGTAACCCTGGCTTCTATTCTGCCGCTTCACCACCAGGGCCTGTGGTTCGCGACCGTCGACCTGAAGGACGCATACTTCCACATCGGAATTCGGGAGTCCCACCGGAGATTCCTCGCCTTCGCCGTCGGCTCCACCGCTTACCACTACAACGTGCTCCCTTTTGGCCTTGCCACGGCCCCGAGGGTCTTCACGAAGTGCA
This sequence comes from Sceloporus undulatus, assembly GCF_019175285.1. Taxonomy (NCBI): domain Eukaryota; kingdom Metazoa; phylum Chordata; class Lepidosauria; order Squamata; family Phrynosomatidae; genus Sceloporus; species Sceloporus undulatus. The sequence goes on along the minus strand of NC_056522.1, from coordinate 81,161,120 downwards.
TGGCACCAGTGGTAGCATACCTTCATCAAAAGGGCTACAGAGTCTTCCCTTACTTGGACGACTGGTTGTTTGTCGCCGACTCACGGCAGGAGTTCCAAGAGGCAGTTTCATTCGCCTTGCACCTTTTGGATTCCCTCGGACTGGTCGTCAACGAGGAGAAGTCCCACTTCACCCCGACCAGACAGGCCAAGTTCATCGGAGCCATCCTTGACTCCGAAAGATGCTCCGCCTTTCTCCCTCCGGACCGTTTCCAGGCGTTGGTGGCATCTCTGAGTCCTTGCATCTCCCACAGAAGAGTGAGGGCCAGGGACGTCCAAGTGGCTCTGGGCCACATGGCTTCGACGACGTTCATGACACCGTGGGCAAGACTTCGCCTCCATCCACTGCAGTCCTGGTTCCTTTCAGTCTTCTCTCCGATGCAAGACCCTCTGTCCAAGTGGCTTACGGTACCGAGACCGGTAGCCGCTTCACTAAGATGGTGGTTGAACGACCGCAACGTCTGCATCGGGATGCCCTTCCATCAACCTCAGCCTCAATTGACCTTGACAACCGATGCCTCTCTGGAGGGTTGGGGCGCCCACCTGCTCGACCTGGTCGTCAATGACAGGTGGTCGGCCCAAGACAAGCTTCTCCACATCAATGCCCTGGAGATGATCGCAGTCGAAAAGGCCTTGAGGGCATTCGAATCCGCTGTCGCAGGCAAGGTGGTCCTCCTGAGGACGGACAACACCACCGTGATGTATTACATCAACAAGCAGGGAGGCACCAGGTCCAATACCCTGCTAGAGATGACTCTTTGCATTTGGGACTGGTGCATCCAGAGACAGGTGCTCCTCCAGGCGATTCACCTTCCAGGAGAGGACAACGAGTTGGCAGACCGCCTAAGCAGGTCCCCTTCGGTGTGCCATGAGTGGAGGTTCCATCCGAAGACGGTCAGTGACCTGTTCAATCGGTGGGGAACCCCCCAGCTCGACCTCTTCGCAACCGAATGGAACAGCCACTGTCCCCAGTTCTGCTCCAGGAGGCGAATGGACGGATCCCTCGGAGACGCGTTCGCCTTCAGGTGGACGGGAGAGCTGCTCTACGACTTCCCTCCCTTCCCTCTCATCATCAGGGTGGTGTCCAAGATGGCGACGGACCGATCAGATGCGATCCTGATCACGGCGTGGTGGCCGAGACAGCCCTGGTTCGCTTCCCTCCTCCACCTCTCCAAGAGATGCTTCCTCCGCCTCGACTTCCGTCCGGACCTGCTGTCAATCCAGGACGGCCGGATTCTGCACCCAGACATCGAGAGCCTGCCGCTGGCGGCCTGGAGAATCCAGCCCTAGCCTCACTGCCGGAAGCGGTGAGGATGGTGATCCTGGCTGCGCAGAAGCCATCCACCCAGCGGTCCTATGCCCTGAAGTGGAGGAGGTTTAGCCTCTTCCTTGATCGAAAGGGCTTCTCCTGCTCAAGTTTCCACTCCAGTGGTGCTGGAGATCTTGATGGCACTTTTGGATGAGGGGTTGTGCCTCACGTCCATCAAGTGCTACCTCTCTGCCATTTGTTCCAGGTACCAGTTTGGGGGTAGGGCATCCTTTTTTAGAGACCCCCTGGTGAAGGGGTTCCTGAAAGGGTGTGCCAACCTGCACCCTCCTGTGTCGGTACCAACCCCGGCTTGGAGCCTGATGGCCACAGCGAACTTGAGACTACTGACTTGGAAAACCGCCTTTCTTGTGGTCATCACCTCTGCCTGCCGTGCGGGCGAACTCTGTGCCTTGCGGAGGGACCAGCCCTTCCTGAGGTTTCATAAGGACAAGGAGGTCCTCCAGACAGACATTACTTTTTTACCGAAGGTCGTGTCTGCTTTCCACATGTGCCAGGACATTGTCTTGCCTACTCTCGCTTCCAATCCGACGTCGGATGCGGAGCGGAGCATGCACTCACTTGATGTCAGGAGAGCGCTGGCGTTTTACCTGGACAGAACTGCTGCTTCCAGTCAGTCCGAGAGACTTTTCCAATGCTACTCGGAACCGAAGAAGGGGTTGCCCGTGTCGGCGCAGAGGTTTTCCAAATGGGTGGCTGGTACCATCCACCTCTGCTATGAACTGTTGGGCAAGCCTTTCCCTGGCAGGGTTCGGTCACACTCCATGAGATCAGTGTCAGCATCCTCTGCATTCCTGTCGGGCATTCCCTTGGAGGATGTCTGTAAGGCTGGTACCTGGTCCCAACCTCTGACTTTTATTAAGCATTATAGGTTGGACACCAGAGCCATCCGAGACGCAGCTTTCGGGAGGGCTGTGTTGGTGTCAGGGTTGCATTGATTGCACTTCTGATGTGTTTGGGCCTCATCATTCCTGTACATGATGCCACTGTTTTTGCATTCTATTTAATGTGGGTTTGCACAATTTCAATGGGACTGGTCTTGCACGACCTTTGTTCCCTTCTCAGGTTTTGCAATGTTATTGCTATGTTTGGTTTGTGCATGGAAAAAAAAAAAGACTGATTCTTTTTCTAGTTCAAGGTGTTTATTGTTGCAATAAATATGCCTTGGTTTACCATAGCTTTGGTTTCAGGACACTCCCTCCGCCGCTTACTTAAGCTTGTCAGTCTAAACCCATTTGTATGATTCGCAGAGACCACGAAGAAGAAGGACAGGTTGCTTACCTGTAACAGTATTTCTTCGAGTGGTCATCTGCGAATACATACAAATCCCACCCGTCCATCTCCTCAGTGTCCTGCTCTTATTGGCTCTTTCCATCGCCTGCTTGGCGGAAAAATTGCGGAACTGGGGAAAGAGCGGGAAGGCAGGGGCCTTATAACGGGTGGGCGGAGTTACCGCCAAAAAGTTTCTATATGTTGCAAAGTAAACTTTGCCCAGTGATTCCAGTAGGTTCCGAACAGCACTGCGCAGGCGCAGTGAAACCCATTTGTATGTATTCGCAGATGACCACTCGAAGAAATACTGTTACAGGTAAGCAACCTGTCCTTCTCACTCTGGGCAAGAGAGCAATTCTTGTTCAAGTTCAATGGAGGGTGGAGCTCATTCCCTCATCCTTTTTCAATATACTTCATATGCATTATTAGAGTTACAGTATATTTTGCTTCCCACCACCTAAAAAGCCTCAGTGCAACTTACACAAAAAGGAAAAATTAGAAAAAATGAATAATATATCAAGATAATACAACTATAAATACATACAGAAACAATAAGATCATTTAAACAAGCTCATATCTAAACTACTAAAAGTGTTCATCCACCACGATAGCATCAAACACCAATTTCCTTTCCTAGTTCCAAAAGGTGATCCTAGATGTAATAGGGTCCTGATCTGGGCAAGCCAAAGTATAGAATCATAGAGTTGGAAGAGACCACAAGAGCCATCCAGTCCAACCCCTGCCATGTAGGAACTTTCAGTCAAAGCATCCCCGACAGATGGCCATATAGCCTCTGTTTAAAGACATCCAAGGAGGGAGATTCCACCACTCTCTGATGGAGTGCGTTCTACTGTCGAACAACCCTACTATCAGGAAGTTCCTCCTAATGTTGAGGTGGAATCTCTTTTCCTGAAACTTGCATCCATTGTTCCTGGTCCTGTTCTCTAGAGCCACAGAAAACAAGCTTGCTCCCTCCTCAATATGACATCCCTTCAAATACTTAAACAGGGCTATCATATCACCTCTTAACCTTCTCTTCTCCAGGCTAAACATCCCCAGCTCCCCAAGTTGTTTCTCATAGGGCACGGTTTCCAGGCCCTTCACCATTTTAGTCACCCTCCTTTGGACACGCTCCAGTTTCTCAACATCCTTTTTAAATTGTGGTGCCCAGAACTGGACACAATATTCCAGGTGGGGCCTGACCAGAGCAGAATAGAGTGGCACTATTACTTCCCTTGATCTAGACACTATACTTCTATTGCTGCAGCCTAAAATTGCATTGGCCTTGTTAGCTGCCTCATCGCACTGTTGACTAATGTTCAACTTGTGGTCTACTTGGACTCCCAGATCCCTTTCACATGTAGTCTCATTCAGCCAGGTGTCGCTCATTCTACATCTGTGCATTTCATTTTTCCGACCTAAGTGCAGTACCTTAAATTTCTCCGTGTTGAAATTCATTTTGTTAGCTTTGACCCAGCTTTCTAATCTATTAAGGTCATTTTAAATTTTGATTCTGTTCTCAGGGGTATTAGCTACTCCTTCTAGTTTGGTGTCATCTGCAAATTTGATAAGTACACCACCAATTCTGTCATCCAAGTCATTGATAAAGATGTTGAATAGCACTGGCCCCAGGACCAAACCTTGTGGGACCCCACTGGTCACTTCTCTCCAGGATGAAAAGGAGCCATCGTTGAACACCCTTTCGGTTCGGGCAGTCAACCAATTTCAGATCTATGTAACAGTTATGTAGCAGCATAGTGATTTTTTAAAGGATCTGTTTGCAGTTATTCTGAGTTATTACTGTAAACATGGTAGCCATTGGGTTGCAACAGCCTGTCTGAACATTTGTGTGCAGTTATCTGTAGGGATCCATAGAATATTTCCCACTCCTCCTCAGCAACAGTATTGAGAAAAGGTGATTGGAATATGCCAAGGTGTTGCCACACGTGGAGAGGTGTCTTGCAAACATCATTTGCCTGGTTTATGGGTAGGTTCAATCATGGCTTTCTTCTCCCACCGAAAGAGAGAGAAGTGTCAAATATTTCAGAGGCGTCTGTCTTTACGCTGTTAGCAACAGACTCATTATAGCAAACCTGCAAAACTTTGGCGCCTGTGATGTGACGGAGGAGAACACCAAGGAGCTTGCTCCCTGGGTTTCCTTGGCAGCTGAGAAACAACACAAGAGAGGGGGAGGCAGGCGGGTTGTGTAAGCCCGTCATTTAATTAGTAAGTGTGTAACCAAAAACCCATCTATCTTTGCTGGCAGGTGGCTGACTGAATTTCTATTATTAGCTGACAGGTGATGTCACAGAATCTGTCATGCAGCCAACCGGGGAATCCCCAGCGGAAGATGAATGAGGAAAGGGTCTGGGTTATAAACAAAGGTGCCCTTTGATTGACCTCCATTCACGGTGGACATGTGATGCCTCCTGTGAAACCTCCCACCGCTCCCCCCCCCCCTTGTGAGAATTAGGGCACCGAGTTCATGCTGTGTAAATTATCTTCCCAGCGTGGTGTCTGGCTGCTAAGACTGAAGTATGTGAATGTACTTAACCTTCAGTAACCTTTCCATTGTTTACTTTAGAGTATACATTTGTAGCTTCTGGCAAAAGGTAGGGATATCCTAGAGAGCATGTTAGGCCTCTTATTAATAGCGTTTCAAGAGGTTACATCCCTTTATTTATTTATTTTAGCCTGGTGGGGGAAATTGCTGACAAGAGAAAGAGGTGTCACACTCTTCCTTTCCCCCTCCTCCTTTTATTATTAACTGGATATTTGAGAGATTGTAAATAAAGGGACTTGAAGATATCCTCAACTGGAGGCAAGTCTAATCTAGCAACTCATCAAGCTCTGCTGCTGCTGCTGCTGCTGCTGCTGCTGCTGCTGCTGATCCCTGATTCATGTCAGTGAACTCTGACAATATGTGATCCATATTCGAACAGAGATAGCATGGTGACAGGATATTCTGGATTGTACCCACAGCCACAAAAGACCAGTTTGCTATGTCTGAGATATCACAAAATTCAGATTCAGGCTACATCTGTACTGCAGAATTAATGCAGTTTGACACAGTTTGGCACTGCTTTAACTACCATGGTTCAGTGCTATGGAATTCTGTGATTTGTAGTTTTGTGAGATGTTTAGCCTTCACTGTCAGAGGCTTCTGGTGGCACAAGTCCCATGATTCCATAGGATAAAGCCATGACCAGTGACATCATTAGGTTTGGTGTCACCCCGTGCAGTAACTCATGATGTCACCCCCATTGACCTCCTCCCATATCTTACCATACAGAATCCTTGGTCATGTTTTTTTGTACCAATTGTTACTCATAAATCGTAATTCCCATATATCACTGAATGTGACAGTAATAATTGTGGCATAAACTAGCACAATTAAAATTATACTTTTAAATTGTAATATCATACATGGCCTAAATGTATTATACATAGTTTCATGTGCTTAAAGTGAAAATTTGGTAAAATGTGGTGTTTTTAAAGAATTTTTATTTTAATTTGAAATTTTATTTTTAAAAAAAACTTGGAGCTTCTCCTTTTTCTTCCTATTGAGCCTCACCCCACTCAGTCCATATCTTCAGCATTTTAATGTGACACAGGTGAATGCCACAGCCCATTTCTGCAAAAAAGCAGATGTTTGAGGAGCAGTGGTATCACACCCTCTTAAGGTGTCACCTGGTGCAGTCTGAACTCCCTGCATCTCCATAGTGACGCTACTGGCCATGACAAAGCAATCTCAAACTGCATTAATTCTGCAATGTGGCAGTAGCTGTAGTCATGGTTGTTTGATAAAGTAGCCAAGAATATTCATTTCTGGCCAGTTTCTGGCCTTCACATAGAGTAATGGACAGAAATATTGGTTGGTGGGTAGTAAATAGGTAGATAAATAGCATTGTCTTATAAGGACTTCAGTACTTTTAAGGCAGACCCATCTTAGCCTTTTATTATCTTTTTTTTCTCTTTTAAAAGCACTGACATATTACATCTTTGTCTTACCTATGCAAATATATGGATAGTTAGCAATAAATATGCAAACCACTCCAAATCTCCAGGTAAGCAGAGATGCCCAGCAGTAACATGTGCAGTAAAGCAGTCTTTTATGTTTATTAAAGTTCTCACTGTTCCTCTGCTTTGTAGTAAGGGAGTGGTATGCAAATAACAGTTCCAAGGGAGAAATCACATATTCTGAACGGTAACATCAGAAGATTGTGCCTTTATCTGAAATGTCATCCTGAATACGAAGCCTCACTTTTTAGTAGCATATAAAATGATTTCAAAACCCACAAATAGACTATAGGGGAAACTTAAATGTCTTAAAATATGGGACAATTTTTCAATTTCTAAAAAACTCCATCAGGCTGGATGATAACCCAAGTTTCAGGTAAAGCTGTAAATCTGCGTTACTCAGTCTTCAGATAAGTGTAGGCAAAAGTGGCATTCCATACATGCAATCTAATTAACCATGAGAAAGTTTTATTTTATTTTTGAAATTACTATTACATATTCTGCATTTCTGAAAAGGGCTACTTTTGCTGCTTTTGTTTAAATAGTAACACCCAGCCTACAAGTTCTACAAATTTGCTAACTATTTCACAGCTTTGGAATCATTAATAAAAATATTATCTTCAGTGTCTAGATGAGTTTTTTTGTTATGACCTAATGGTGCACTGTGCGTTCATACATTCAGCCAAATAACTTTAAAGTTTTATTTTTCTGGCCTTTTGTTTTACAAAATAATGAATCACCCTGCCCACCCTCTTCAGTTTCTCAGGCTTGCTAGAGAGGTTAAGAACAACAAAAAGGGCTTTTGGGGGGGTGTCCACAGGAAAAGGAAGAAGAAGGATACAGTAGGGCCACTGCATGGAGAAGATGGCAAAATGCTAACAGAGGACAGAGAAAAGGCAGAATTACTCAACACCTTCTTTGCCTCAGTCTTCTCAGAAAAGGCAAAGGGTGCTCCATTTCCTGAGGAAAATGGAGCAGAGGACAGAATAGGGGAATTTCAGCACAGAATAAGTAAAGAGATAGTAGAGGAATACCTGGTTAATCTAAATGAATATAAGTCTCCAGAACCAGATGAACTACATCCGAGGGTATTAAAAGAACTGGCAAATGTAATATTGGCCCTATTTAAAGGGGCGCTATGAGGCAGCCCCGTCACGTGCGAGGGTCGGCGCTTTCAGACGCCCCTCGCACGTGACGAGGGCGTCAAAATGGCGGCACTCTGTACATACGGGCGCCGCCATTTTGACATGACGGACACCTAGTGTCTGCACGTCTCGGCACCTTTATGACACCGCAAGTGTGCCATTGGCACCTTGCGACGTCACAACGGCGCCGGAAAAAGAAGCCACTTTTTGCAGCTTCTGTTTGCTGCACGAGGGAGCCACGTGGTTTGACCGCTGTGGCTCCCTCGTGCAGCAAACTAGGGTGGCAGCAGACCACCCTTTTGTGTGGTCTGTATCGCACCAATGGAACCATTGGCAATATTCTTTGAGAACTCCTGGAGAATAGGGAAAGTCCCAGCAGACTGGAGGAGGACAAATGTTGTCCCCATCTTCAAAAAAGGGAAAAGACGATCCCAATAATTATCGTCCAGTTAGTCTGACATCAATACCAGGAAAGATTCTAGAGCAGATCATTAAATAGAGAGTCTGTGAACATCTAGATGGCAATTCCATAATCACAAAAAGTCAACATGGGCTTCAGAGAAACAAGTCATGCCAGACAAATCTGATCTCTTTCTTTGATAAAATTACCATCTTGGTAGATAAAGGGAATGCTGTGGATATAGTATATCTTGATTTCAGTAAGACCTTTGACAGGGTTCCCATGACATTCTTGCAAACAAGCTAGTGAAATGTGGGCTTGACAATATAACAGTTGCATGGATTTGTAATTGGTTGACTGAGAGAACCCAAAGGGTGTATTCCTTTCCTCACAAGAGACAGTCCCTGTCTAATGTATTCTACTCACACTTTTATTTTTAACCTGCCAGCTAATTCCGGTTCACTTCAAGGTCCTCAGACCCCTCAATCTACCGGTAGCAATTCCATGACAGAAGTGCCAGGTGACCTCAAGCCTCCAACACCAGCATCTACTCCCCATGGGCAGATGACACCTATGCAGGGCAGCAGGTACATCTTTTTTTTTCCTTTTCTTCATAGCCTTTCTCAGATTTGGATCTGTATTATAGTAAGTAAAGGCCTGACCCAAATACAGATGTCTTCCTTTATTTCAGGAATGTTACATTTTCCTGTGACTAAGCATGCAGTATATTGTTGATGGAAAAAAGTATTATTGGTATCTGAAATACAAGTGTTATAGACAAATTTCTTGCATGTTGCCCATATCATCATTTTTTCGTTTATTTTATTTGTATTTCTTTATAAAATATTTATAACCTGGCTTATATCTGAAGATCTCAGGGCAATGTACAGTGTAATTAGTTTTGTGATAATAAATAACAATAATTTTAAATTTATTTATTTATTTCAGGGGTACTCCACCTTTCTCCCAAAATGGGATTCAAGGCAGCTACAGCAAATATATAAAGGCTACAAATACATCAAATCCTTTATCACTCAAAATATATTAAATCCTTTATCACTTTTAAACTCAGACAATATAAAAACATGCTTACTGTACCACAAATGCAAGAATAAAATTAATTAAGCCTCAAAGATATTAATAATAGGCCAAGTTTTGACTTGGTGCTGGAATGATACAAGTGTTTGACACCAATCATAACTGGGGTGCCGTAGCAGAGAAGGCCCTCTCCTAAGTCCCCCTACAGTGTTTTTGCCCCTAACATTGGTCCACATGTTATTGCCTTAAGACTACTGTAGTTAGTTTCAGTTCCCACATAGTTTTGCCAGCTGAAGTTCCTGCCTGTGTGCACTGCAGCCATGTGTGCGGAGAAAGGTGCATTTTTGTTGCAAGAGTTTCTAACAAGGAATCGGCACAAAAGGCCTAAAGCTAATCTTACATTTTCCTCCTCCTCCTTCCCTTCCATTATATCCTGTATCAAACCACTCTGCTTGAATCAGAGGTGCTAATGCAGAAGCGCTAAAGCTGAAATTGCTTCCGGAAAATAACCTGCGGTACATTGACTGAACTGACAGAAATATTCTGAATATGACAAGGGTCCATTGTTGTTAAAATTATCTGCCCAGGGAATAAAATAATTTTAGAATAGGGACTTGGCAGCTAAGGGAAAGTAGATAATAATTAATATGACATAAATGTCCATACATTATATTGTCATGAGGCATAATAAACCCTTTGTTCTTGTTGCTGTGTGCCTTCAGGTTGTTTCTGACTTATGGTGACCCCAAGGCAGGTCTATCACAGGGATTTCTTGGCAAGATTTGTTCAGAGGGAGTTTGCCTTTCCTTTCTTCTGAGGCTGAGAGAGAGTGACTTGCATAAGGTCATCCAGTGGGTTTCATGGCCAAGCCGGGATTGGAACCCTAGTCTTCAGAGTCATAGTCCAATGCTCAAAACACAACACTGCGCTGGCTATCTTTTTATAATAATAAATCCTTGCTATTAATTCATTAAGAACTTATGAAGCCATGTATTAGCCTAAGACCCAATCATTGTAATGTATAAAATGGTGGGTCTGATGTGCTGTTGTTGTTAACTGCTGTCGAGTCAACTCATGGTGATTCTATGATTCAGAGACTTCCAAGTCCCCTTATCATCAACCTCCCTTCTCAGATCCTCAGAGTGGTGGCTTCCTACTCTGCTATTATGATCACTCAATGGCCTTGGAAAAGTTACTGTTCTCTCTTCTAAGATTAAAATACCACTCTGAATGTCTTGGCACAAGAAAATAAATATTGGAAGTTAGTCATATTCAGTTGGCCCCTGTCCACAAATTTTTTATCCATGGATTCAACCAGCCATGGCTTGAAAAGGTTAAAAAATATAAATTCCAAAAAGCAAAGCTTGATTTTGCCATTTTATATAAGTGACACCATTTTACTATGTTATTGTTTTTAATGGGACTGGAGCACCCACGGATTTTGGTATTCACTGGGGGGGGAGGTGCTGGAACCAAACACCAATGGATACCAAGGGCCCATTGTATGTCATTCCCAAATTTTTAAATAAACATAATTTTTTTAAAGGATAGATGTTGCATAAGTACTTTGCTGTCAAGAAAGGATGCAGTGGAGTCAGGGCTGGCAGGGTCAAATTACCCGGACTTTTTATTAGCAGGGATGATGATGTTATCTGCCATCCCTGCCTCCTGAGTTTAGCCAGAATCCTTACAGTACTTGAGGGAGAAATGAGCTTTCTCTCCAACAGTGTATTGTTTTAAGTACCCCTCTCCATAATCTCAAGTATTTGGAGCTGGCTTGGTTTTGAATGGGCACTTAAGATCTGTTGGTTTTATAAAACAGCTATTTCTGGCATTAATAAGAGCTGGTTTCTTGATTTGGATCAACATATCAGCCTGTTTTTTTGTTTTTTTTTTTTATTGTCCTTGGGGGCAACTTTATGGGGGCTGTCATCATGAGCACCTGAACTTTGTAGTCTGCCTTGACACCACCACTGTCCAGATAAAACTGTTGATTTTCTGAGCAAGTTAGATTAATGATATATAGTTAAGACCACCATCCAGTTTAGTATCACAGGACATGCCATTGCATTTCTATAATATTAAAACATTTTTCCTTCCTTCTCCTTAGAAATAGTTCTGTTAGTGTACATGATCCATTTTCGGATGTAAGTGATTCCACATTCCCAAAGCGAAACTCCATGACCCCAAATGCACCCTATCAGCAGACGATGAATATGCCAGATATGATGGGAAGAATGCCCTATGAACCGAACAAGGACCCTTTCGGTGGAATGAGAAAAGGTATTTACTGAGTGTTCTTACCTGGTTACAATATTCCAGTGAATATGAAAGTGTGTGCATGCACATTTATACATGTGGCTTTAATGATTCTTTATCTTTGCATCTAAAAGTGCTGTAGTTTTTTCTGCTTTTTCCTTTCATAAATTCAATTTCTAAGATATTCAAGAAACAGTAATATTTGTTGTAAGCCGCCCGGATTCCCAGTGATTGGGCAGCATATAAATAAATCATATTATTATTATTATTATTATTATTATTTGGGAGCACTTGTTACAGATAATTTTTATAGCTCATAAAAACATGGGCAGTGTTTTCAACTAAGGTCAAACAATTACTTTTATTTAAAGTAGTTGACAAGCCCCCTAGTACACATACCCATGAAATTTTGTATATAATGTGTTGTTCAGTGTGTAGGACCAGTAAGCGGACTGAAGATACGGTTGCTTCTGAGAACAGTTGCATGTGAAATGAACTACAAGTGGGTTTGGGGAAGCTGGTGTTACTTGGCATTTTAAGACATATAATGGTTGAGTCTTCTGTTGTTCCTATATGCCATCCCTGTTCAATATTACTTGTACTGTATCATTGTAAACAAAAATATTACTTGGTGTATTAAGACATGTATTGGTTGAATACATGAAAATCTCAACAGGATCTCAAAAAATCTTGAAAGCTGTTTCAAGAATACTGAACAGGATAGCTACCTGATGCAGAGAACTTCAGTGAAGTAAACGGACTTGCTCCAAAGGAATTTATTTATTGGTTTTAGATGTTTTTTGGTCAACATATTTCTTGTGCTCTTTAGCATTCTTAGAAATAACTGCTATTGCAAATTAAACTTTAGTGTTTTTTTTAAGAATCTAACTGGAAATATTATAAACTGCTTTGGGTCCCATATTGGGGGAAGGACAGGATATAAATTGAGCAAACAAACAAATAAACTCCCAATATCATGTTGCATGATACCTGCAAGTATGAGCAAATCCATTAATTTTTGTCTAAAGTAAACAGAATGAAACTCAATGAATCATAGACCCCATGGCTTCTGATACTTATAGGAGTCAAAGACTGCATCTTGCTTGTGGCAAATGCACTTGTAAATTTCCTTATTGCCTTTGGATGCTCTTTTTGCGGGAGATACTGAGGAGATTGGTATTCCCTTTCTCTCTTGGAAGCATCTTAAGTCCCACCACCCCTGAATGTACCATACAGCTTCTGAAGTCTCATTGCAAGGCTATCCCAGCCTCACAGACAGCAGGACAGATCAGAGAAGCATCTGGCTATGACCCTATAGCCAGACAGCACTGAGACTTCCAGAGGACCCTGGAAGATCTCAGTGTTGATGTAATCATTCAGTATCTGGCTATGGGGACATACCAAGATGTTTCTCCAATCCTGCCTGCTCCAGGGGCGAGGGGGTTTCAGGCACAGTGTGGTAAGTTTGCAGAGGGTAGGCATATGGCTCAGCCTAGTGTAAGTTAGCATGCAAAATTACTATGCTTCTACACTAAACCATACATAACAGCCATACATAATGTGTTTATGTTTGTGTGTGCACACGCTTGTGCACTTGCACACACATGCAATACAGAGAAATTTTAAATGGAACATATATAAGAAATGGAAAAGGGGAAATCACGAAAAAGGAATTCAAAGAAATAGCAGGCATGTGTAGCGGTAAAATCAGTAAAGCTAAAGCACAGAATGAACTCAGGATTGCTAGAGAGGTTAAAAACAATAAAAAGGGCTTTTTTGGATATGTCCGCAGCAAAAGGAAGAAGAAGGAAATGGTAGGACCACTGCGTGGAGAAGATGGCAAAATACTAACAGGGTACAGAGAAAAGGCAGAATTACTCAACACCTTATTTGCCTCAGTCTTCTCAGAAAAGGGAAAAGGTGCTCAACCTGAGGATAATGGAGCAGAAGACAGATTAGGGGAATTTCAGTACAGAATAAGTAAAGAGATAGTAGAGGAATACTTTGTGAATCTAAATGAATTTAAGTCTCCAGGACCAGATGAACTACATCCAAGGGTATTAAAAGAACTGGCAAATGTAATATCGGAGCCATTGGCAATAATCTTTGAAAACTCCTGGAAAACAGGAGTAATCCCAGCACTGGAGGAGGGCAAACATTGTCCCCATCTTCAAAAAGGGGTGGAAAAGGATCCCAACAATTATCGTCCAGCTAATCTGAAATCAATACCAGGAAAGATTCTAGAGCAGATAATTAAACAGAGAGTCTGTGAACATCTAGATGGCAATTCCATAATTAGAAAAAGTCAACATGGGTTTCAGAGAAAGACGTCATGCCAGACAAATTTAATCTCTTTGATAAAATTACCAGCTTGGTAGATGAAGGGAATGCTGTGGATATAGTATACAGTGCTTCCTCGGGTTACGAAATTAATTCGTTCCGCGGCCGCTTTCGTAACCCGAAAAGCCTTCGTAAGCCGAAATGCCATAGGCGCTAATGGGGAAAAGCCGCGATTCCGTGTGAAATAGCGCCGAAAAGCACCAAAAAATTTTTCGTAACCCGAAAAAACCTTCGTAACCCGGAACAATTATTTCCTATGGGATTTTTTCGTATCCCGGAAATTTCGTAACCTGGGTATTTCGTATCCCGAGGTACCACTGTATCTTGATTTCAGTAAGACCTTTGACAGGGTTCCCCTTGACATTCTTGCAAACAAGCTTGTAAAATGTGGGATAGACAAGGTAACTGTTACATGGATTTGTAACTGGTTGACCGGCCGAACCCAAAGGGTGCTCAACAATGGCACCTTTTCATCCTGGAGAGAAGTGACCAGTGGGGTCCCACAGGGCTCTGTCCTGGGCCCAGTGCTATTCAACATCTTTATCAATGACCTGGATGACAGAATTGGGAGCATACTTATCAAATTTGCAGATGACACCAAATTAGGAGGAATAGCTAATACTCCAGAGGACAGGATCAACATTCAAAATGATCTGAATAGACTAGAAAGCTGGGCCAAAGCTAATAAAATGAAATTCAACACGGGGAAATGTAAGGTACTGTGCTTAGGGCAGAAAAATAAAATGCACATATATAGGATGGATGACACCTGGCTGAATGAGACTACATGTGAAAGGGATCTTGGAGTCCAAGTAGACCACAAGTTGAACATGAGTCAACAGTGTGATGCGGCAGCTGAAAAGGCCAATGCAATTTTAGGCTTCATCAATAAAAGTATAGTGTCTAGATCAGGAGAAGTAATTGTGCCACTGTATTCTGCTTTGGTCAGGCCCCACCTGGAATATTGTGTCCAGTTCTGGGCACCACAATTTAAAAAGGATGTTGAGAAACTGGAGCGTGTCCAAAGGAGGGCGACTAAAATGGTGAAAGGTCTGGAAACCATGCCCTATGAGGAACTACTTAGGGAGCTGGAGATGTTTAGCCTGGAGAAGAGAAAGTTAAGAGGTGATATGATAGCCCTGTTTAAATATTTGAAGGGATGTCATATTGAGGAGGGAGCTAGCTTGTTTTCTGCTGCTCCAGAGACTAGAACGTGGAACAATGGATTCAGACTACAGTGGTGCCTCGGGTTACGAAATTAATTCGTTCCGCTATTCCTTTCGTAACCCGAAAATTTCGTAACCCGAAACACTTTTCCGTTAGCACTGGAAAGCCTATAGCTGCACTTTGCAGCATTTGAATTTCGTGCCGAAATGAATTTCGTAACCCGAAAAATATTTCGTAACCCGAAACAGTTTTTGCCAATCCAACTTTTTCGTATCCCGGAAATTTCGTAACACGATCATTTCGTATCCCGAGGCACCACTGTACAAGAAAAGAGATTCCACCTCAACATTAGGAGGAACTTCCTGACAGTAAGGGCTGTTTGACAGTGGAACACACAGTTAGGTGAGTCTGTCCTTCAGTTCTAGGACTGATGCACACTCATAATTGTTTGAGATATTTATTCATGTTTTTAACTAGAAAAGAACTGTGGCTGGAATACCAGTATTATTATAACCTACAAGTTGTTTGTCACATCCCAGGTTGGAATCTACTCAAATAGTTGATATTCTGAGCATTTGCTGTTTGTGTTTCTTCTGATTCCAGCAACTCTTTAGTTCTCATACTGTTTGTTTGGTAATTGATAGTTCTTTACATTGTTAGGTCTCTGGACATGAATAAAAGAACATCCTGTAACACTGCTTGAAAATGCAGCTTTAAAGTACAGTATTTTATTTAATATGTTCATCAGTTTATCTTTTCTTTTTGTAGTGCCTGGAAACAGTGAACCCTTCATGACCCCTGGACAAATGCCCAACAGTGGAATGCAAGACATATACAACCAAGCTCCCTCTGGAGCAATGTCAAATATGGGCATAGGCCAGCGCCAGCAGTTTTCTTATGGAAGTGGCTATGACCGAAGGTGAGTGACTCCATTGCCTTCAAAAGGCAGAAGATATAGCTGAATTCATCATTTATGAAAATGTGTTGAATAAACACAAAAAGAATTGGAGTAAACTAGTCACATCCCTTTATTCATCATTTATATCACCTTTCACACTAAATCCGTGAGTTACTAAATCTAATAAATGTTTTGTCTATTTTTTCCAAAACCTGGCAAGTGAGGAACATGATTGAAGAAAGACGTTTGATCTTTCCCTTTTTCCAGTTTTAGCAATAATACTCCATGGACGTTTGTGTGTTTCATGAATATTTTAGTCCTTGGCAAAATAGCACACTTGTCTTTTTTGATAATGTTGCACATTCTTTTACAAAAAGATGTGCAAGTGTTCAGAAATAAAACTTGTCCTTATAGTAAAGGCAGCCAGACTTGCGCACCTTTTCTCTAAACAAGCCATGCATAGTTGACCAGTTGGGTCAAACGGTGGGTTTGTATGCCCATTTGGATACACATTTGAATATGTTCCATCCAAATAATCCAGTGCCCATCCAGATATGGTTATCATTCATCCACACCACATTATTTTCAGTTGGATGCATATCCCCATTCATCATTCTGACCCAACAAACATAACTACAATGCAGTTGGGGTGATAGTCTTGTACTGCAATGTTAGTAGTCACATATGAGGTTTCCTTTGTCATTTTTAGGTCGGATCATGGGCTGGGTCCTGAAGGCAGTATGGGAGCACCTGGTCAAAGCAACATGTTGCCTTCAAACAGTGACCCAAGCATGTACCCTCCCAACCGTTACCCTGGGCAGCAAAGGTGAACATCAGTTTAATCTGTTAATAATAACCTCTATCAACCAGATACTTCTAAATCTTAAAGGCTACCGGACAGAAACAGTGTTGTTGTAGAACAGTTGGTGGAATGTTCTCAAGATTCGGAAGACTGATGTTTCAGTTTTATTTATAACGGGATTCGTGTGGAGCTACTGTAGTAGAGAATTTAGGACTGTACAATAGCCTTCAATAGAATGATAAAAAACATTACAATGGGCCCTTGTTATCTGCTTAGGTTTGGTACTATGACCCCCTGTGGATACAAAACTCTGTGGATGATCAAGTTCCATTATATACAATAGTTTAGTAAAATGGTGTCCCCTATTTTAAAAAATGGCAAAATCAAAATTTGCTTTTTGGATTATTTATTTTATTTTATTTTATTTTATTTTTTATTTTTTTTTTGGTATGGAATATTTTCATGCCATGGATGGTGGAATCCATGGATACAGAATCCATGTATATTGAGGGGCAACTATAGTTTGCACCTGTATCTATGCAGAGAATGGATTTCAACATTGTTTTAAAATTATGAATTTGAATATTAATCATTGAGGCCTCCAAGATCTTTCTTTAGTTGTGCCCTTTTATATACAGTTGAACAACTGAGAAGAACTACTTGAGGTACAGTATACACCCATCCTTCCACATTCACTGGGGTTAGGGGCACAGGACCCCCATGAATGTGGAAAAAACCACAAATAACAAAAACATTATGTTTTTACCTAAGAGAATACCTCCAGTGCAACTCTGTAGTCAACATCTGCCAGACATTAACCATAAAATTGCACTGGAGGAGCTACAAATGCCTAGTTGAGAGTTCTCTCTAGGAATCTCTAGATCCTTCAGTGTGACTTTTGGTTAAAGTTGACCATAGAGTAGCACTTGAGGACCTAAATACTCCTAGAGAGAACATAATAATAAAATCTGTGAATAATCAAATCCTGAAAAGTCAAAGCTGCAAATGTGGAGGGACAAGTGTAATGTTTTCTGTAGAATCCTACAGAAAATAATTGTCCACGCATTGTTTGGCAGTCTTAATGTCACCATATTTATGGACAGATTCTTCTTGCCTACAGAAGTCAACTTATACTAGGTCTGCTGCCTTGTGTCAAAAGCAAGCCAGTAGAGTTTTAGCAGAATTTACAATTTCCTATCAGTGAGTCCATCTAAGAGGTCATGCGGAGAAGCAGAGAAGAACCTTTTACATATTTAAGTGTCTTCTGTGATCAGAGAATGTATTCATTCATACACATACAGTGTCACTAGTGTAAATGGCTATTTACAATTATATAGACAAACTAGATTTTTGTCCTCAAGGAGTTTACTATTTAAGATATGCAATGAAAGTAGGGTATGGAGGGAAATAGACAAGGCTGAGGAGTAACAAATACAATCAATTGCAATTGCATATATTTAAAACTTGGAAATGATGACATAGGGGATATATTGTAGCAGTGCAGGCCATACAAAACAGGTGAATTTTGAGTAAGGGTTTTAAGGCAGGTGGAGAAGTAGCCCAGTAATGTCAGCTCTGAAGGACAGTGGCTCTCAGGTAATGGTGTCTTGAAGTCAATTCAATTAACATTGCTGAAAGTGAATCTGCCATTTCACACCTGCAGAGCATGTATTCTGTCACAGAACTACACATTCCCGCTTCTCCAAACATAAATATCTTCTAAGTTAACATCAATAACATATGCCAGTGTTTCATATGCCATCTTACCCGTGAGTCATCCTAGAATCAAATAAAGGTTTGTCTCATTATATCATAAATACAGATACTGTTCTAGTTACTGACTGTGACATATTAAGCTTTATGATTTGTCACTGTTGGATGTGATAAGGGAGTCCAAAATGAACAAAATGTCTGAAAAACAGTATTGTGTATTTTTGGCAGGTGTGGGTGGGTTATATACCATCTTTCAATTAATTACTGTCTAGTTTTGTAAACTATCAAAATTACTCTAGTAGTAAAAATAACAATAAAACAGTTTATTGTTATTGTTAACTACCCTTGAGTTGACATCAGCTCATGGTGACCATGTGAATGAGACATCGCCAAGATCCCTTTTTCTCTGCCACTCTGCTCAGTTCCTCCAGGTTTAGGCCCGTGACCTGCCTGATTGAGTTTAGCCATTTGGTATGTAGTCTTCCTCTCTTTCTACTACCTTCTACCTTTCCTAGCATTATTCTCTTTTCTAATGAGTCATGCTTTCTCATGATGTGGCCAAAGTACAACAGTCTCAGTTTCATCATCTTGGCTTCCAGGGAGAGTTCAGGCTTGATTTCTTCTAGGACCCATCAGTGTGTCTTTTTCTGTGATATCTTCAGCACTCTTCTCCAGCACCACATCATAAATTAGTTGATCTTCTTTCTATCGGCTTTCTTCATTGTCCAGCTCTCACATTTGTACATGGTGATGGGGAATACCATGGCTTGGACGATTCTGACTTTAGTGTGCAGTTGTATATCTTTACCCTTTAGGATCTTACCTAATTCTTTCATGGCTGCCCTTCCCATTCATAGTTTTCTTCTTATTACTTCACTGCAGTCTAAATTCTGATCAGTGTTTGATCCAAGGTAGGGGGAATCTAACTATTTCAATTTTCTCATTATCTAGGTTGTATTTATGGAAATCCTCTGTGGTTATTATTTTGTATGCCTTACTTTGCACTTTCTTCTTTAACTTTCTTTAGTAATTATTCCAACTCTTTGATGTTTTCTGCTAGTAGTATAGTGATGTCTGCATATCATAGATTGTTAATGTTCCTTCCTCCTGTTGTAGCACCTCCTGCTTGAGTCTATACTTCCTCTTCATATATTTTCTACATACAAGTTGAACAAATAGTGTGATAGCTAAACTATAAAATAGTAATAAAAAAGTAAAATTAGTAGAGCAATAGCATCATCACCAATAGTGCTAAAACCACATCAAGTGACATCCTAATCAAATAAAAGGTCTGTGCCTAGTACCAGATGAACCAGGTGCGCTGTTCTTGAAGGAGCATTCTGCAGGCAAGAGACCATACTGGGAAAGGTTCACTTTGCAGGCGTCATCCACCTACATTCAGTGGGATGGGGGACTCAGAGAACAGCTTCTGATAATCCTAGCATTCTGGCAGGCTTCTAGCATAAGATGGTGATATTTCAAGTGTCAGGATTCAAAACTATTTATGGCTTTTAAAGGTACATATGAACATTTCAGATTCTGCTCCTGAAATGGGCTGACAACCAGTAATTTAAGGACTGATAAGATGTGATTGACTGAGCTGGTCCCAACTCTGGCAGCTGTATTTTGAACGGGATGTAGTTTCCATCTACCACACTATAGTAGTTTAACCTGGAGGTGATCAGGTTTGTTGTTGTTGTGTGCCTTCAAGTTGTTTCTGACTTATAACAATCCTAAAGTGAACCTAGCATCATCGTTGTTGTTGTTGGGACTTAAAGCACCTTACAATTTAAAAGCACAGTACAATTAAAAACATACAAAATGGATTTTTCTTGGCAGGATTTGTTCAGAGGTTTGTCATTGCTTTCCCCTGAGGCTGAGACAGTGTGACTTTCTCCAAGGTCACCCTGTGGGTTTCATCACTGAACTGGGAATCAAATCCTGGTCTCCAGAATTGTAGTCCAATGTTCACATGAATAAACATTTATTTATTTATATATATATTTATTTAGTATGATCATCTCTCAGCTTACAAGAGCCCACAAGATGATGCACAAAAAAAATCCCCATTATTTAAAATATTAAATAGATAAAACAGCCAAGAACATTTTTTTAAAAACAGTCTATTACAATTTTATAGAAAATAAGGTTGTTTTCTTTAAAAGCTCCATTATAATCTGTGCTGTATTATAATTCAACACAACACATCTTGTAATGGTAGCAGTGCTTCTGCTTCTATCATATAACTATGCTAATTTACCAACATAGTCTAGTACAGTTTATTATCATGTTTGAAACTAATCCCGAATGTTTATTGGTTGAATAACTTGTGTTAGACTCCAGAGGTGTGCACAGTGGGTGTCTGTTGCTCTTTACACAGTTACCAAGTTATACAGGTCAGGTTCAAGTTGTATCTAAAGTTAGCAACATAGTATACAATAAGCATACTCAAACTGCTAACTTATGTGGTCTTCACAATATATTTTTGATATTTATATTTGTTGTTCAGGCATTGTTGCCTTATGTTTCATTATTACTTTGTAATAAGTACATCTTACACTTTTTACTTTTTTTTAAAAAAGTGTTGCATAACCATTTCTTCTTGAGAAAACATTTATCCTTTTTACATAAAGAATTTTAGAACATTCTGGCAAGACCAGCTAAATGTGTATTTTAGCAAAATTGTATTAATTGTATTAATGAAGCACAGAATTGCCTTCAGCTGGATTTGTTCTCATTTACAGTAGGTCACCACAAATTGTATTATGATTTATTCCATTTAGATTGTGCCTTTGTCCAAAGAAGATCAGTGTGACATCCGTGGTCCTCCTTCCCATTCATATCACTACAGTCACTGAGGTCAGGCTGAGAGATAATAACTGGCCCAACATTGCCCAGTGAGCTTCATGGCCAGCCACAAATCCAAACCTAGTTTGCCTCAGTCCTAGTCCAACCCTCTAATCACTGCACCGTTCTGCCTCTCAGATGTCAGCATTGTAATTGGTAGCTCATTTAGCCACAGAAAAGTACAGTGAGTGTTTGGATTACATGCCCCCAGCCCTGTGGACATTAGTTTGATCCTAAACTATCAACATACCAGTCTGTGTGCAATTCATTAATTTATTACTGTCTTTCCACTCCCATAGAGGATAAATGGAAAGCAAACATATGAACCACACATACATCCAGGCCACATTGCATAGGATAGTGGGCAGATCCAGGAACTGTCCCCTGTACTGTATTTGATTATTCCTTGCTCACAGAGTGGATCAAATTGGACTCTACTCTATGCCAGTGAGCAGTGATTTCCTACAATATAATTGTGAATGGTCCTGAACCAATTTGAACACCCACTAAAGTATAACTCACAGAATCAACACCAGTTCAGTTAGAGCAAGGAACTGGTAAATAAGAGCCCTGTGAAGAGAAGTTTAGCATTGCTTATAAACCACTATCCATTTTTGTTAACTTGGAGATCATCAGTACTAATTGGTAGCTCTCTTTTTTTTTATTGCAGGCATGAACCATATGGACAGCAGTATCCTGGGCAAGCACCTCCTGCAGGACAGCCACCCTATGGAGGACACCAGCCTGGAATGTTTCCACAGCAGCAGGTAATCATCTCAGATTACAATATTCCTTTACAAAACTCATGCTAGAAATCCATGTGTTTGGGCATTGGCAAACAGCAAATAAAACTCCATTGGCAGGCAGTGAGGATGTTACCTTGTAGTTGTGTCCGTGTATTTGTACTAGTTACATATGGAAGGATTTTTAGCTGCAAGAAGCTGATTCAGTAAATAATATAGGACATAAAACAGTCCTATATTTATTCAGAGTTGATGCAAGTTCATACTGTAGTTTAAAGACTGTATCCTCATTGAATGAATGGAAAGGGCTGAAGTAGGTACCTTGCAGAGCTATATCTTTTTGAGACAGCTAGCCAGATTATTGGGAGCCACAGCTTTATTGATATTGCCACTATACCACAACCCCCACATTCTTATTTATTTTTTGGATTAAAATGATATCCCACTTCCAAGTAAAATGCCAAGTAGTTTGCAAATAATTAAAAAGAAGTAGGACCGGCCAGCAAAAATGTTGCAGTGTGGAATATTGTTGTTCAGGAATCTTAACCTGCTCCAGATACTCCACTGCAGCACCAGGCTGGCTGTATCCAATGTCCACTGAGCATACTCACTTCTGGTTTTGGAGAGTTTCCCCACACTTTAAGGGGATCCCCACTCCAAGGATTTTTTTATTGTTTGATTTGTACAATTCAAATGGTTCCCCAAACTTTTTCATATTTTTCTCTTGCTTGTGAACGGTGCCTTTTCTAGCTACATCAGGATTGGCAGTCACAAATGAATTTCCAGTTATTATTTCATTAAATCTATGTAATTTTGGGAATTCTTAGTGTTTCCTTTGGATAGCCCTTTGTCTCACTGAGCATCTTGCAGGCTACATTAAGCAAGTTACCCATTGCTCCTTGGGTTCTTACTCCACTCCCCATCCAAACCCAGAGTTTTTGAAATTATTTTTAAAGGTAACTTGCACTTACAGCTCAAATGATTTCCCCAATTTTCAAGAAATTGTCATTAAGGGTATAATTTTATTAAAAGGTATAATTTTGTTTCCCAATTTCTCAAAAGTAACAAAAAAAACTTCCTGAATGCAACAAACTGCTGGATTGTAGTTAAAAACATGCTGTCCTACTTTCAACTTCATGACTGCTGGAAAACTCACAACAGAGCACAAGTTTCAGCACAAGCCAGAACTCGAACCATTGTTTAGTACGGTTATATACTCTGTAACTGTAAAAATTAATTAAAATGTTAAAGTTAAACTCCAGAAGTATTAGAACTATTCTTTATTAAGTTGAAATCATGATGTATGATTTTAACGTACCTTATTCTTTTGTTACTGAAAATCAGGATAAACTGTAATTTGTTACTTCTAGTTTCTGCCCATAGGGGCGTGCCATGATGACGTGCCTCGTGCACCTCATCCACCGCACACGAGGGACATCATAGCACCGTACCAGGGCACTTATGGCGCCTCTGTAGCACATAGATGTTTTTTCAACATTTTACACATTAAACAAAAAACTAAAATATCCCTCAACTAAGAAAGATCACTGCTTATTCAAACTTGGAAAAATTACCAATAACATCCATGTATTTTTAACTTCATTCATGTTTGTATTGCTTTTCAGAACTACAAACGCCATATGGATGGCATGTATGGGCCTCCAGCAAAACGCTCTGACGGAGATATGTTTAACATGCCATATGGCAACCAACAGCAGGATATGTTTAACCAGTATAGCAGTGCTTATTCTGGACCAGACAGGAGGCCCTTACAGGGACAATATCCATATCCTTATAACAGAGAGAGGATGCAGGGTCCAGCACAAATGCAACAACATGGAATACCTCCTCAGATGATTGGTGGCCCTATGCAGTCATCAGCCTCCAGTGAAGGCCCCCAACAGAACATGTGGTCAACAAGGAATGATATGTCTTATCCATATCAGAGCAGGCAAGGCACAGGAGGCCCTGCCCAGGCCCCACCCTATCCAGGGATGAACCGTAATGAAGATATGATGGTACCTGACCAGAGGATAAACCACGAAAACCAGTGGCCTTCTCATGTCAACCAGCGTCAGCCTTCTTATATGTCATCCTCCGCCTCCATGCAGCCTATCACTCGACCTCCTCAATCATCTTACCAGACGCCACCATCAATGCCAAATCACATCTCTCGGGCTCCAAGCCCTGCATCTTTCCCACGCTCCCATGAAAATCGCATGTCTCCAAGTAAATCCCCTTTTCTCCCCTCTATGAAGATGCCGAAGGTTATGCCCACTGTTCCAGTCCCACAGACCGCAGGGCCTCCAACCCAGCCACCACCAGTTAGGCGAGAAATAACATTTCCACCCGGCTCCATAGAAGCATCACAACCAGTCTTGAAACCAAGACGAAAGATTACCTCAAAAGATATTGGTAAGGGCCATACGGCTGATTTTAATTACAATCTCACAAAGGATGCATTTATGTATGCTTAATTTCATGAATCAATTTTCTTAAACTGCAGCTCTGTCCAAAAGTGCATTTGAACTTTTGTAATAGGACTTACCATATTTGCCCCCTCAAATACACATTCAAAAGTGAATATATAGGCTGTTAATTCCAGTAATTTCTTTATATCAGAGTAGGAGTTCTTGTGTGAGGTGTTGTTTTCCAGGTGCTTCTGGCATTTTGTATCTCTCTGGAAGATTTGTATGTTTTAATTGTGGAAAGAACTGCAGAATATATTTCACATTGCTTTAATCAGATGTTATTGTTGTACTATCTAATATTGCCTTCTATTGTTTAAAGCTTCTGGATGCTTTTTTGCTGATGATGAGCCTCAGATCTTCCCTGTGACCTGCTTGCTAATCCAAGGCTCATAAAAATCAATCCATTTTGCACAGAATAATTCTTTTGGAACTTTATTTGATAAGTTTCATACTACTATAAAAGGATGGAGGGTTAGTTGAATGGCCACACCATGCAGAAGCCTTAGTAATGTTTTTTGTTACTCATGTTAATAAATAATAATTCTCATGTATCACTTAATGTAACAGCAATAGTAGTAACATAAACAACTAGAAAAATTAAAGTTATACTTTAAAATACAATACCATATGCACAGTCTAAATGTATTTACATGTACATAGTTTCATGTGGTTAAAGGGGAAAATTGTTAAGATTTGATGTTCTTTAAAGAAAATTTTATAAATAATATTTTTAATTTTAAAAATTTCAATTTTAATTTTTAAAACAACCTGGGCTCCTCCTTTGTTCTCTCTCAGCCTTCCCTCGCTCATACTACATCTTCAGTGTTTTAAAGGGACACAGACAAATGCCACAGCCTGTTCCTGCCAAAAGGCAGATGTTTGGGGGAGCAAAAGTGTTCCCGCCTTTAGGGTGTCAGCTGGTATGAGATGCACCCCCTGTACCCCCCTAGTGACTCCACTGAGAAGAAGAGATAGAGCTGGGTATCATCAGCATATTGGTGACACTAAACTCCAGAAGTGGATAACTTCTCACAGTGGTTTCATGCAAATGTTAAACAGCATGGGTAACAGAAATGAGCCCTGAGGGAGCCTGTTATCCTGGATGTTGAACAGGAATCTCCTAGCACCACTTTCTGAATTTGCTCCCCCTGGAAGGAACAGAATCTCGAACTTTCTGGTCTTTTTATCAGTATGGATGGCATCCCCAGAGAGGCAGACCAGAAGGATACCATGATCAATGGTATTGACAGCCACTGAGAGGTCCTGCAAAACCAACAGGGACACACTCCCCCTACCCAGTTCCCTGCATAGGACAGCCACCAAGCAACCAAAGCTGTCTTTGGCGCATTACAGACCGTCTAAATGCGGTGGTCTGCCGGCGCTACTGGTTGCTCCGCGAGGGAGCTGCAGCAGCCAAACCGCGCGGCTCCCGTTCAGAGCAAAAAAGAAGCCCCAAAATGGCGCTTCTTCCCGCGGCACGGTTATGATGCCGCGAGGCGCCAATGGCGCACTCGCAACGTCATAAGCTCCGCACAATGTGCGGATGCTATGCGTCCGGCACGTAATAATGGCGGCGCCTGTGTATATAGGGTGCCGCCATTATTATGCCCCTGTCACGTGCTAGGGGTGAGGCCGGTGTGGACGCTAGGTCCCTGGCCAACCCCTAGCACGTGATGGGGGCGCCTCAAGAAATGGATCTAGATAAATAATCTTAGTCCCGGAACAGACAGGCAGGAACAAGTGGGTCAATCCTGCTTTTTCCCAAAGTGGGTCAAACCCTTGCTGCCTACACAGCCCACTCCAAAGGCAGGCCAAATGCACATGGGGTGTCAAGCCGCACCACAGGATAATTTTTTTGTTGTTGCCTCCCCACCTTACTTGTGCATTGTCGCAGAAACACACCACCTGTGACCTCTCAAGTACTTCCCACGTCTGCTTAGATGCCATCCCAGTTTCTCGGGCCATGAAAAGTCATTTCATTCTGCACCCTAAAGTGTGTGCATGATAGAATAAGACTCCCAAGTTAACTTGAAGCAATACGCAGTCAATAAACTCATTACCGAAACAACTGTTTGGGAAAGGATCATCTCTTCAATTTGCATAAAATGGTTCTTGCCATTTCATTTCAAAATGGCAGTATGTCCTTTTTTTCATCTTCACACAGTTATACTGCTATACTGCTGTTAATTCTCAGTGGAAGGCTTTATTGTGAATGAGTGTGAAAGTGGATTTCCTGAACATAGTCACCATATTTGGATTAGGCAGCATGTAGTTCATCTCTTTCCAGTTCCCTTCTCACAAGCAACAAACAAACCAGGAAACTTGTTTCATCTAGATAAAAACTCAGGAAAGAAAGAAGAAAGAAGGGTCTATTTGAGGGAGGCAGTTTTTTTCTGTTTCTTTCCCCAAAGCCTTTTATTCTAGTAAAATCTGAAAAATAGATTATGGACTATTTTCTTTTTAGATGATGAATAAAATGTTCACATATGTACTGCCCAAAAATGATTTCTATAAATTATATAAAAAGATTTTTATGTAAGAATATTTACAGTATAAGATTATTACAATTCCTGGCCCTGGCTTCTTTTCTCAGTTCTTTTTATGGAAACAAATGCATTATGTCTGCTTAATGCTATGGAGAACTAGTGGAGACAAAATAAGTTTCTCTGTTGTATTAATGTTGGTAATTTCTTCTATTTTATTTGAGTGGTAGGTTCCCTACTCCACAAACTGGCAAAACCAAAGAGGTTCCTTACAGTTCTGGTGATCCTTACAGGGACGTCTACCTACATGTAACAAAAAAATAAAAATTTTAAAAAGTTCAATTTCTAATTACATTCTGAATAATCTGCACATTTAATATATCAAAAATCATAATTCTATGCCATACCAAGTTATATAGAATTCTCTTTATGTATCTAAAGTAACTTTGACTTTCAATCTGTACAAGAGTCCTGATACTGCATTTTTAAATTTTTCCAAAAATCTCTATTCCCCCTCCAAATTAATAGAAAAAAGTTTTGTTATTTTCCCCTTCAAAATTTCTGGCAATTTTACATCTTGTACTTCATTAAACAAGCCAGAATTGGAAAGCCACCTTTGAACTTGGTTTCATGTCCTGGCTAATTTAGAGGGAAATAACCATAGTTTTCTTCACTAAATGTAACATGACACGGTGTTTAATTGCAGCTTCCTGGCTCAGTCCACACTCATACGAAGGCAGCAGTGAAACAACTGTATGTGGGTGCACAAAGCTTGTGTATATCTTGACACAGCATTTCATAATCTAAACTCTACCATAAGTTGGAAGAGAAGCATCCGTTATTATCATTGATCCAAAGTCAATGGACCATTGGAAATCTGCTTTGCAAATCTCCCATGTGCAGTATTCATATTTTATTTTCTATGTTCTTATTTTCCAGTGACTCCTGAGGCCTGGCGAGTGATGATGTCTCTTAAATCAGGCCTTCTTGCTGAAAGTACCTGGGCATTAGACACTATTAATATCCTTCTGTATGATGACAGTACTGTTGCTACTTTCAATCTCTCTCAGGTAAGTTAGGTATTTTTATAGTCTTCTAATGCCTCATGTCCTAGTCAAGAGGTGCCTGAAAGCTTCACTCTTAAGATTGTGTTATAATTATCATCATTGCTTTTTCTTTGACATAGTCACTTGGACATTTCTATACCCACGTCTTTCCCAAGTGCTACCAGCAAAAGTCATTCTTAAAATTTTGGGGGGGGTGGGGGTCGGAAAAGGGGTGTACAAAACTGCAATAGTATGGCCAAACCAAGGAGACCATGTTTAAATGGATGTACTGTACCTTCCACTTCTACAAGAGATGCTTTCAATCCAAGACAGTATTTTTCCTGGTTCAATATTTGTGTTGTATATAGCATCTACTAACAAAAGGAGGAACTCAATAATGCTTTGAATAGAATAACTTTCAACATGAAACACATCAGACAGTAATGAAAGCCTTCAAGAGGTTTTCATTGTTAGGAAACCCATCTTGGCCAAGATTAATGTGCCATCTCCTCTTATTTCATTGGGAGACTGAAGTGAGTCAGAGAATTAGGATACAGAAATGGTGAAAGAAAGAATATTAACTGACTCTTTATGTATGATCTGACAGTTCACTTTGTGTGGTCACCGTATGAAAAGACTACAAATCTTTCCATAACAGGTCTCTTGCTTTTTCACCCAAATGAATTATGTATTTTCAGTGTTAAGTGAATTTAGTTTTATATAAAATCTGAGAATGTGTCACTGCAGAAGACTGATATATTTGATGCAGAAGACACATATGCCACAGGGCATAAGAAGGCATTTGAACACCCCTTTGTGATCTGGCAGTGTTGTTCAATTTCTACCTTGCAGGGTGAACATTGTCATTATTTCGGAGTTCAAGTGTTATTCTTCCTTGCTTCTTTGTTCACAAGGAGTGCAGTCCATTAATCCACATGTATTTTACAGCATGAGATATGAAACAATGAACAGAACACTGAGTTCGGATGGAGATAACTAAGATTGTAAATAGTTACTTGCCCAATCACCTCTAATGAGTAATGATGATTTTTAAATGGTCATAGAGGAAAGCTTTGTAAGGCAAAAGAGAAAGATTTTTTCCATATTCTTTTTCTTTCATACCTTTAAACTGTCACAAATAATAATACACGTAGGGATAGACTGAAGTGCTACTACCCTTAGAATCGTCTGTATAGCTATTTGCTGGTTTAATTACCTATTCAGTAACTATCCCTCATACTCTGCTTCCTCACAGAGGCCAGAATTTTTTTTGGAGAGTTATAAATGTGTAACTACTGTAATTATAATGCTACAGAGTGAATACCATCCTGATCCCATCACCTCAATCCCCGCTTACCAGGCAGCAGCCACTATGATCAATGGAGGTTTGTTCCACTGTCATCCCGGAAGCAGCAAGCTGATGGTCCAGCCCCCTTCACATGAGCATGAGGGGGATCTGTGACATAGACCCTGTTTCTGCCTGTCACATCAGAGATTGCTCATGGGAAGGGATGGGCATGATAGTTAGCTTCTTCCCAGTCAACAGGGGAACAGACCCCCATTGATCTCAGTGGCTGCTGCCTGGTAACGGGGTATTGGGATTG
The DNA here is from genome assembly GCF_019175285.1 of Sceloporus undulatus. Classification (NCBI taxonomy): domain Eukaryota; kingdom Metazoa; phylum Chordata; class Lepidosauria; order Squamata; family Phrynosomatidae; genus Sceloporus; species Sceloporus undulatus. Next base: position 81,131,507 of record NC_056522.1, on the reverse strand, counting down.
GATTGACTGCATAGACTGTAACTATAATGATTAGGCATTTCCCCAGCAAGATTCCGGCCTCTGGAAGGAGACTTACTGAGAGATAATTACTGAGTGTGTATTTAAACTTATAAATAGCTATACAAAAGATTCTGGGGGGTGACAGCGTTTCTGTCTATGACTACATATGTTTTGAGGATTGGGTGACTTTCATGATCTAAATGTATCCTCGAAACTAGAGGCTACGTAAGGATTGTGAATACAATATGGTCATGAGTATGTAACACTAAGTTATGCTGTTGTAATGGCACAACAGGATTCTGGCCAGAATTGCTTTATGTATAAATACTGGAATATACTGTAGTCTGCCCAAAGAAATTGGGAGTAAAGCAATTTTATATATATAAATTTTGGTACAGAATATCATTTTTTAAAAATTCAGTGTTTGATCAGAAAACAAAGAGAGCCTGGGGAAAGTTGTCTTGACATTGGCAGCCTCAGCCACTTGTCCGTGTAACTTTTTTATATATTTGTATTTCAATATCAGCTGATTTTTTTAAAGTTACAGCTCAGTTGTAAATGGGAGAAAAGAATGTCATATGGTGCATAAGCCACCACTTCTGGAGCCCTGCTACTCACTGCAGTCTGGGCAAGAAGTAAATACATGTGTTTTTTTTCCTTTGAGTTCTCCCCTCCCTTCTATTGAAAAGACTAAATGAGAAAATAACTATAGGTTATGTCTGATGCTGTGATGGAGAAGTGAAGAGGCCATAGATCCAGTGAATTCAAGGTCATCCTGTCTACATAATGGCCACTTTGATTGTTAGGCTCACCACCCCATCATAAATCACACCCTCAAAATCTTCTGTATATGTACTGGGGGCCTCAAAGGTGACTATGTCACCTCCATGGAGGAGCTTCTGTTCACCACCAGAGCTGTGCTCTAAATGTCTGTATTACAAGGATGCAGCTGTGCAGCTGCTTTATGTGTAGATTGAAGAGAAAATAGGAAGAAAATGCTGGACTCTATTAAAGAAACTGAATCTTTTTTTAAAAAGTATGCCTATTATTACCTGCATGACTTCATGTATTCTAAAACATTTTCTTGTTGTTTTTTTCCTTCCTCTCCTTTTGCTTCCTCAGTTATCTGGTTTTCTTGAGCTTTTGGTGGAATATTTTAGAAAATGTCTCATTGACATTTTTGGGATCCTAATGGAGTACGAAGTGGGACATCCAGGACCAAAACTACAAGATTCAGCTCAGAAACAGGACAGCCAAACTGCAACGCAAGATGCCAGAAAAGAGGAAGAAAACAATGATGAATGTATTGATTATTTTGCTGAATTTGAGGATGAGGAAGAGGATGAAAATGAAAATGAAAACACTGAAGAAGAGAAGAGCACTGTTCTTGCCCCACCTGGTGACACTGTTGATCCAAGTGAGAGGCCAAAACAAGCCAGTAAGTTTGACAAGCTGCCAATAAAAATTGTAAAGAAAAATAATCTATTTGTTGTTGACCGCTCTGACAGACTGGGACGTGTTCAGGAATTCAACAGTGGACTTCTCCACTGGCAGCTAGGTGGGGGTGATACAACTGAACACATCCAGACCCACTTTGAGAGTAAGATGGAGATTCCTCCTCGAAGGAAACCGCCTTCTCCATTGAACTCTTCAAGTAAAAAGAGGAACCTGGAGGGGAAAAGAGAATCTGAAGAACAGCAAGAGAAAAGCATATCAGCTACCATTGATGATGTCTTGTCAGCTCGTCCAGGGGCATTATCTGAAGAGTCAGATTCCAGTTCTCAGACAGATAGCAGTAAATTTCCATTTGGAATCCATCAAGCCAAAAGTCATCGGAATATCAAACTGCTAGAAGATGAGCCACGGAGTCGAGACGAGACACCTCTATGCACCATAAGCCACTGGCAGGACTCTCTGGCCAAGCGTTGCATCTGTGTGTCAAATATTGTCCGCAGCTTGTCTTTTGTGCCTGGCAATGATGCTGAAATGTCAAAACATCCAGGCTTGGTGCTGATCTTGGGAAAGCTGATCCTTCTCCATCATGAGCACCCAGAAAGAAAACGTGCACCACAGACATATGAAAAAGAAGAAGAGGCGGACAAAGGGGTGGCCTGCAGCAAGGATGAGTGGTGGTGGGACTGCCTTGAGGTCTTGAGGGATAATACATTGGTCACATTAGCCAACATTTCTGGGCAGCTAGACTTATCTGCTTACACAGAAAGCATCTGTTTGCCAATTTTGGATGGCTTACTGCACTGGATGGTGTGCCCATCGGCAGAGGCACAGGATCCTTTTCCAACTGTGGGGCCTAATTCAGTCCTTTCGCCTCAGAGACTTGTACTGGAAACCCTATGTAAACTCAGTATCCAAGACAATAATGTGGACCTTATCTTGGCTACCCCCCCATTCAGTCGTCAGGAGAAACTCTATGCTACTTTAGTTAGGTACGTTGGGGACCGCAAAAATCCAGTCTGCCGAGAAATGTCCATGGCACTCTTATCGAACCTTGCACAGGGGGACACATTAGCGGCAAGGGCAATAGCTCTGCAAAAGGGAAGCATCGGAAATTTGATAAGCTTCCTTGAAGATGGGGTCACTATGGCCCAGTACCAGCAGAGCCAGCATAACCTCATGCACATGCAGCCTCCACCTCTAGAACCACCTAGTGTAGACATGATGTGCAGGGCAGCCAAGGCTTTGCTGGCCATGGCTCGGGTGGAGGAGAACCGTTCAGAGTTCCTTTTGCACGAGGGCCGTTTGCTGGATATCTCAATATCTGCTGTCCTGAACTCTCTGGTTGCATCTGTTATCTGTGATGTACTTTTTCAGATTGGGCAGTTATGACATAAGTGAGAAGCCAAGCATGTGTGAGTGGAGATTAGAGGGTCACATATAACTGGCTGTTTTCTGTACCTGTTTATCCAGTGTAGGGAGAAGGAAAAAAGAATCTTTGCTCCTTTGCCCCATTCACTATTTACCAATTGGGAATTTAAAAATATTAATTTGAACATTTATGGAATTAATATTTGCTGTCTATGTGTATAAGTACATCTTTTTATTTTATTTTTTTAACCAAAGTCTCTGTCTTCAAAGGTCACATTTCTTTTTCATAGATATCCTTTCCAATTTTTCCCATGTTTGTATCACATTCTTTTGAGAGGGAAGCAAACCAGATATTGGGAGTTAAAATGTTGCAAAAGATTAATTGATTGTTGAGGGGGGGGGAGGCTCAGTGCTCTGAAGTGCAAAAGTGAAAACAAAAATACTAGGTTAACTGTGTGTTTTATTTTTCAAGAATGAAAGAAAACCCAGCCACCCTTTATGCCGTTGCCCAAAGCGCTCTGTGCAATAGAAGAATGTTAGTGATGTAGGTGTAGCGGATCAAGGAAGGGGGTTGGTCCGTAGTCTGCATATGAAATTACCTTGGTTTCTCTGCAGGAGAATGGTTACATTAGGCCAGGAGCAAAACAAATTCTTTAGGGAAGTTAAAACACAACCTGAAGACGATCAATGCGAATTGCTTCCTCACCAGAACTGTCACATCAGTATCTATTGTTTGACCTTCCACAATGACAGTTCTTCACAATTCCTTTTAATCATTTTTTAAATATTTTTATTGCCTAAAGGCAGTGATGTATATAGAAGTTGTACATTGAGCATACCCTCATCTTTTTTTAAAATAAGTACAAGGATTTCTTTTTTTCATGATGTGGTAAATACAAAGTGATTGTAGACTTAATTTTATTATTATTATTATTATTATTATTATTATTATTATTTTGGGCCATGTCTCCAAAACCTAACAAACAAACAAAAAAACACCACCACGAGGGTAATGTACAAGTTTCTGTATGTATAAAGTCATGCTCTATTTCGGAAGAGCAGTTGCTCACAACTTGCTTTATAAATCAAGATGTGGAAAATGGTTATGTATGGATTGATTTAAGAAAATGGTTACCAGTCTACAGGAAAAAAAAATACATATACAGGAAAAAAGGAAGAAACACAACTTCAAAGATTTTTCAGTGAGAAGAATCTGCATTTGTATTTCAAAATAATGTAGTTTCAAAAAAAGACAAAAAAACTTGATGTAAATTCCTCCTTTTCCTCTGGCTTAATGAATATCATTTATTCAGTATAAAATCTTTATATGTTCCACATGTTAAGAATAAATGTACATTAAATCTTGTTAAGCACTGTGATGGGTGTTTTTGAATAATGTTCTCATTTCACCATGAACTCAAACCAGTTCAGGATGTGAAGGATATGCGCTTTCTTCTATGGATTATTGTCATCTGATGTTCAAATAGTGCAACGAAGTTTTTAAAAAATAGCTACCAGTTTTTACTTTTAAAAAGCAATCGATAGAAGACAATGAAGACTGGCAATTGATCATTTCCACTGTATATCTACAAGCATTGCTGCCTTCAAGTAAAGATGTGTTTGAATGAAATCACCTTTTTTATTTTTAAAATCTGCCAATAATAATAGTTGAAAGATAATTTGTTTTGATGAGTACATTGATGAATATTTTGATGAGTATTTTGATGAGTACAACGTGCTTCAACTGAATTGGTACCCATTAGACACACAAGCTAGAGCGTTGATCTAGTCATTTATTTTGCTCACAGAAACTCTGATGCTGAGACAGAGTTGGTACATCAACAACAGCGGCCATAGATTCATATGTGTATTTCTTTGCATGTGCTAAGTTTCCATCCTGAAAAAAATGAATGGGACGTCCCAGGCATACAACAACTCATTTGCACATTTGAGTTCTTCCAAGGCTGTGGAATGTGCTTATTTCTACAAAATGTACAACAGTATTGGTACTCTTATTAACCTTGTTGAGATTTAGGGTGAATCTGGATATTGTCACAGAATTATTTTTTTAAATTTTATTTTCATTACCTGGTACATCTTTTGATATTGTTACATCAACATATTTTCCAATACCCCATAGTCCCCTATATTTCTTTCAGATTAATATTTACATTCTGTTTTGTTAATTTATACCTACTTCCTATCCCCAAATAACCGGAACTATCTATACAGTCTTTTTCTCTATCACATACTATCCTTTTCTTGTGACACTTGTAGTCCTTAAGAAATCCTACTGGCTTACCTCCCATGCATCATCTTAACTTAAGTTACATTGGTTATAATTTATACTAAAGAAACATTTAGACATATAAACAATTTTGTGAATAGTAATTCTTCCATCTTTTAGTATAATAGTATTCTTTGCATACATATTAACCTTGAGGGTTTCCCCTTAAACCAAATCTCTAATTTCTTGTACTTAATGTCCCCATTTCTCCTTGATTATCTCTTTCTGTCTTACACAATTTATAACCTATATCATGAAGATGTTATAATACATATGTTATATTCTACTGATATCTAGCAATGTCTCTTCAAATGATCTAAACACGTCAAAATTTATAGACTATCAAATAAGTATATCTTCAATTAATAACATGTTTGCCACTTTATCCCATTTTTCTTCCATGTATCTCATTATTTTAATCCAACTTGACCTCCTCAGTTTTCAGTTTGGACGATAGTAGATCTGCCTCCATCATGTCATAAACTTTAACTCGCCATTCGTCCAATTCTATATTTTTATCAATTTTCCAGTATTTGGCAAAAATTAGTCTGGTAGCTGTTAGCATGTAAAAAATAATTTTACCAAACATCAATTCTACACTGTCTTCCAACAAACAAAGTAACCATGTTTCCGTTCTCAATTTTAACTTAATCCCCAAACTATTGTGTACTTCAATTTGAATCTGCTTCCAATATACTTTTGCTCTATTGCAAGACCACCATAGTTGGTAGAAAGTACCTATCTCTTTTTGGCATTTCCAGCAAGTTCTTGTTCCTGTCCCATGCATTCTAGCTATTTTGTCTGGCGATAAATGCCATCTATATAAGATTTTATAGTAGTTCTCTTTTATATCTTGTGAGTGGGAGTATTTCACAGAAATACAGAAATTGAAGAACCAATTACAATGCATGTTTCTAATACAGAATGGGGAACCATGGGGCAGAGCCAATGAAATGCTTTCTTGGAAGAAATAGTCTTCTGGAAATTAGTTCTAGTGTAGCCCTTCTTTGATTCCTCCATTGCCAGAAGAGAGTGCAAAGAAGCAATCAGGAAGTAATGGCGCTCAGTTTCTTAGCCGAAGGCTGCATCTGCACTGCAGAAATAATGCAGTTTGACACTGCTTTAACTACCATGGTTCAATTCTTTGAAATGTTGGAGTTTGTAGTTTGTTGTCACATCAAAGCTTTGTTTGATGTGGCATCAGAGAAGGTTATATACCTCACAAAAACTACACATCCCAGAATTCCATACAATTGAGCCATGACAATTAAAGTGTTGTCAAACTGCTTTATCTCTGCAATGTGGATATACCCTAGTATCCCTTTATATTTGATGATACTGTATGTTCAGTATCATTCAAGCATACATTCTTACTTGTTTTGCTGCAGATGATGATGAATTGTAGGAATTTCTTGCCAATTTCTGCTTTCTCCTTTTTTTTGTAATCACCTAGGGACTCCTGGAAAATATGTTATCCCAGGAGGCATCCTGATAATCTTCTTCATATAAGTTGCTCTAACACATTAACATAGAAGATAATTTCATGGACAGGCAAAGTACATATTATTATCCAAGTTTGACACGTGACTCCCGTGTGCCGCAAAATGTAATTTTTCCTTCTTCTATTGTAATCTATTCACTCTTATAACACCCATGGTAACAGTCTCTTCTGTCTCTTTGTCTCTTGCATAATAATGCATTCAAAAATATATGTTAAATTGTAGCTCACTTGTAACTTCATGTCATGAAAATACTTTCAAAGTGTTCTGTGGTGATGAAGCTATATCAGAGTCCCTTCCAACTTAGCTATGTTATACACATTTTAATCTGTTTAACTATATTGATCTCAGTCTCTTTCCTGTACATTTTTATTATACTGATATAATTAACTAGAGTGCATTGTAAAAAAAATTATCCTCTGATTCAGCTTAAGGGAACTTATCCAGCTTCAGCAGAGCTAAAAAGACTGGAATAGTATTGTTGATGAAAAAAGAAAGAAGACATTTTGCTCAAGGTAACCCAAAATCTGTTGTTCAAACTGTTGTGACGCTATGGCCCCCTCATGTTGGCCACATTCCCCAGTCCATGCTCTGGCTGCCTTATCAAGCCAATCTGGAGGCATTATCACTGACAGCCACATTGAACCAGATCTGCTTTCAGAATAATTGAACAAAATGGCTGAAAAATCTGAATAGTTAGTGGATCTGGGGAGAGGGGAGAAAGTAAACAGGTTAGCTGCTGTGTGTCTCGATTTCACTAATAAGCACTTCAGAATGTATTCTTTCACACATTCACAAATTAGTTATCAAAGAGCAAAGCAAACATTTAAACTGGCACCAATTGGTAAGAAAAATGTACAAAGTGCTCTAAATGAAGGAGCATATATTTTGGAATGCTTTGGTCAATTAAACATGTTGTTGGTTTGCTATTATATCAAGAGTGCCATGAAAACATGTTTCTGAAGACATGAGGAATTTATCACAAAGGACCAAGTGATGGTGTATGAAGTCTGCCAGATAAACAGTAAAACCTAAGGTGCATTTCTCTTACATACAGTTGGGAAGTTAATTCTTCTGAAACAAGGCATCCTTCACACTTAATGGAAAGGCAGGAAATGCAGTGGGCCATCTGTATCCACTGGGGTTTGGTTCCATGACCCTCCATGGATAACAAAATCTATGGATGCTCAAGTCCCATTAAATACAATGGCATAGTAAAATGACATCTCTTCTATAAAATGGCAAAATCCAGGTTTACTTTTTGGATCTATCTATCTATCATTTTCAAGCCATGGATGATTGAAACCGTAGATAAGATATCCGTGGATACTGAGAGTCAACTGTAAAAGATGTGGAATGTACAAAAGGGACAAAATCTACTTTTCAGCTGTACAGTAGTTAGTGCTATATTATTTCTGAGCTTGAGCTACTATCTATGTATATGCCTTTTAAGTACCCAAAGAAAAAAGTGAAGAAGACAGCAACAAACAACATTTTAAGTTTTATTGAGGTGTACTCCCAGGACCATTTCTGCCACATCGATGGAGCAGAGTCTCACAATGCCCAGCACACACCTCTTCCTGTATATTGACCTCTTTTTTATTGTTTAAAAATGGAATATTGTGTGGCAATACTCAAGCAATATGGTAGCAAAAGAAAGACAAAGTGGGCAAGAAATAGGAGAGAGAATGACCACAGTTTTTCTTTTTTGAACTGTGTATGGTCACCTTAAGTCAAAGTTCACTTGATGGTGGCTAACAACAACAAATCATACTAGTAACTGTAAAAGCTTGCTTGCACCTCCATGCCATAGGTATAACAGGAAAAAATCTTAACTGTTGTCAGCCTCTCATACTGCTTGGAAGCTCTGCAGCTGGAGAAAGAATCACATTGGCTACATCCACACTGCAGAAATAATCCAGTTTGACACCACTTTAACTGCCAAGGCTTAGTGCTATGGAATTCTGGGAACTAGCTTTGTGAGATATTTAGCCTTCTCTGCCAGAGAGCTCTGATTCCACAACAAACTACAATTCCCAGGAATCCATAGAATGGAGCCATGTCAGTTAAAGCAGAGTCAAACTCCATGATTTCTGCAGTGCGGATGCAGCCATTGACAGATGTAATGGGATATGCAGACAAGGTTCAGTGAATAAGAATTGCAGCATGGTAGTATTGTGAAGAACATACTTTCCCTGTTGCTTTAGCATAGGCAGTTTTTCTCAAAACATTCAGTTCCGTTTTTTCCCAAGGCATTCCACTGGCTGGTTCTGCACGCTGTGTTTACTTAAGAACTACTTTTACTTGTTGGTTAGTTAAAGAACATTTGGGTGAACTCCAGCACTTTTCTGTGAGGGAAATCATGCTGTTACACTATAATGAACACAATGGATCAACTCCTTTCCCTAAGAGAGTGTCTTTTATCCTGTCACTTGCTTTTTTTTCTCCCTTATTAGAATGTTTCTTGAAATACTTAGTAATCTTCATCATGTCTTTTAGCATATTTAGGTGGCAGTTCATTAAACCATAATAACAACCGTTGGCCTATCATAGCTAGACTCCCCATTGTTTCTATTCCTATGTGAATCTAGTTCATAGCCTGCTCCCTGAATGTCTGTACTATTACAGCTCCCAAAGTTGGTGTCATAAACATCTCTCCATTACGTGTAGAATTATACTTTCTAGACTGGATGCACAAGGAGTGCTGTCCATTAATCCACATGTAAGGAAGACAGATTGTCATCTCTTGAGTTCCCTTATCAAAAGGTTAAGAAACATTGAATTAAATAAATATGTTGGAGTGTAAAATGCCTTAAAATGCAATTCCTACAACTCATGTGAACTAACCCTTAATCCTTGTTAACTGTCTTGGACTTGACCTTGATGCCAGACAAACCTGTGAATGAAACACCTTCAAGACATGGCTCTACAGCTCTGCTCAGGCCCTACAGACTCATCGCCATGCCCTTGATTGTGTCTCTTCCTCTTTTCCTATTGCCTTCTGCCTTTCCAAGCACTATTGTCTGTTCTAGTGAGTTATGCTTTCTCACGATGTGGCCAAAGTACAACAGCCTCAGTCTAGTCATCTTTGCTTCAAAGGGAGAGTTTAAGCTTGATTTTTTGTAGGGCCCATTTTTCTTTTTAGCTATTCACAGTATCCTCAGCCCGCTTCTTCACATCACAGTTCAGTTGATTTTCTTTCTATCACCTTTCTTCACTGTCCAGCTCTCACACCCATACATAGTGATGGGGAATACGATGGTATGGACAATTCTAACTCTAGTGTTCAGTTGCATGTCTTTGCACTTCAGGATCGTGTCTACTTCTTTCATAGCTGCCCATCCTAGCCCTAGTCTTTTTATGATTTCCTTTTGCACTCTCTGTTCTGATTAATGATTGACCCAGGGCATGGGAAATCTTTGACTATTTCAATTTCCTCATTGTCTGCATTACATTTATGTAAATGCTCCATGAGCATTTTTTTGTTTTATTTCCTTACTTCCCTTAGTCCTAGCTGACAATTTTTAAAAACATATGATTTTGGCCTAAATGTCCATCCTGGAATGAGCTGCTAAAAGATGTGAAATATTTATCCATCTTCATAGGAATCCAGTCACATATACCTGAATATATATATATATATATATATATATATATATATATATATTCATATCTGAAAATATAGTTTATCTTAGAAGAGTCATTAAATCCCTTACTGAGCAAGGCTCTGATTGGCACATACAGTGGATCCTTGTTATACGCTGGGGTTTGGTTCCAAGATCCCCCGTGTATAACAAAATCCGTGTATGCTCAAGTCCCATTAAGTATAATGACATAGCAAAATGGTGTCCCTAATAAAAAATGGAACATCAAGGTAAATTTATACTTTTTTGGAACATTTTCAAACCGTGTATGCTTAAATCCGTGTATAAAAAATCCGTGTATAAGAAGGGCCGACTGTACTTTCTATTGGATCACAGGATAGACCGTTATTATCTGCACTTGGTAGCTCAAAAAATAAAAATACAGACCTAGGTCTTTGCCATGGTTGGCAAATTAATCTGTGAGTCTCACAGATATAACTTGCAGTTCTCATAGCTGATCAGCCTGCATTTGATTTTCCCACAACATAAACCTCTTACAGGTTTTTTTTTTAAATAACGTTTCTGTGTGTATATATTTTAAAATAGTTTTGTAATGTTGTAATTACTTCTTGGTGGCCCGGCTAACAATCCTACCGACTGCAAAATTGTATTATGTATCAATGAATGTTACTACAACTGGCCAATAAACTAGCAGGTCAAAAGGATGGAGAATCATCTGAAACAGAACTGCATTTCAACAAGATTTTTCTGGATCAGCCCTCCCCAATTTTTTCTGGCATACCTTTTGCATCCTTACATTATACTGCTAAATCATTTTTTGTTCTATGCTTACATAAAATAATTTAAATCATTAAGTGTGTGCAAGTGAAAGGTCATACGTGATTCCAGCAATTGTCCTGCATATTAGCATACTTTTTTAATACAAAATTTAAGGGAAGACTCACTTCTCTTTTTGTTTTTTCCTTCATTCCCTCTGACACATTTTGCAATAAAACACACTATTCTGACATTTCCAATATAGTACCCAAATATGTTACCCTGTTAATGCATTATAATTGCTGAGGCATTTAGCACATACCTGTTGCTTTTGACTAGAAACAATGACTTCTAGGTATGCTTTTATTACTACTATACTTCCACTGACAGCAGGATTAGGATCTGCTTCAGAGGGTCCCTTAGCCCTTCCAAATAGATCTGGAGGGAGAAGGGGGCTACAAGGCAGAGAAGGAATCTATTCCATTGGTAGACGGATATTACTAGATGCAACCCTTTAGATATAAACTGAATTTTGCAGAGCTAGAAAGAAGGCAACAGTGTAGAATAGGGCAGGCAATAAAAAAGGCAGGCTCAACTTTCTTTTGAGCATTTCTGACCATGAGATCTCACCCTACACTTACTAAAATCAGCTTTCCGGAAGTCCAGAGTGCATCTCTGACTATGTTTGGCTTCCTTTTTCCTCTGTATAACAGATCCCAAGAGGAAGTGGTCACTCCCACCCAAGGATCCCAATATTTCTACCCCACTGAGCAGTCCATCTCTGTTGATTGGGATCAAATCCAAAACAGCTGGTGCCCTCCACCTTTTGTACAATGATATTGTTTGCAAGGCTAGTAAAGAATTGGTTGGACTTGACACCCATGTCAAAATGTGACATTGAACAAATAGCAGAATGGCTGAAATCTCCTATTACTACTCTCTCTCTTAAAGGCATCTTCCAACTCTTCAGTCTGGCTGGGTGGGCAATAGTAGGCACCCACAATGAAGTCACTCTTGTTTCTTTCCCCTTTAATTTTTACCCAACCTGTTTTCCTTACCCTGGTCATGGCTCTCCTTATGAGTGTACACATCCTTGGCATAAGCTACTAGTCCTCATTTTTGTCTAGTCTGTTTCTTTGGAATGGGTCATACCCTTTCATTACTACATTCCACTCATGAGACTCATCCCACCAAGGATGTAAAGAGTGTTAAGAGTTCAAGTTCATGTTGTTCATTTACCATGCTCTGTGCATTAGTGTAGGGACATCTAAGGTCAGGGTTTTGTAGGGTTTTTTTCCTGCCCTCTCTTGGGTTCTTGTACTATTGGATCAATTCTCCCTATATCATTAAAGCTATTGTAATGTAAACTATCTCCCCTCTTCAGTAACACTTAATTCTGCTTTGGACAGACATCAACTGGAATACTGTGTTTAGCTGTGGGCATCACGGTTTAAAAAAACTATTGACAAGCTGGATGTATCCAGAGAAAATGACCAAGATGATGAAAGGTCTGGAAGCCAAATCCTATGATGAACACTTGAGGCAGTTGGGTATGATTAATCTGCAGGAGAAAATACTTAAGTAGGTGATATGATCAAAATGTCTAATTTCCACTGTTCCAAAGTATATGGTGCAACCATTGGATTCAAATTACAAGAAAGAAGATTCTGGGTAACGTGAAGTCGAAGGCTTTCATGGCCGTCATCCTTAGTTTTTTGTGGGTTTTTTGGGCTATGTGGCCATGTTCTAGAAGAGTTTGTGCCTGATGTTTCACCAGCATCTGTGGCTGGCATCTTCAGAGAAACGTCAGGAATAAACTCTTCTAGAACATGGTCACATAGCCTGAAAAACCCACAAAAAACTAATTCTGGGTAGCCATTAGTAAGAACTTCTTGACAGCAAGAGCTGTAGAACAGTGCAATAGACTTATTCAGAAATGGTAGACTTTCATTTGTTGAAGGTTTTTTAAACTGAGGTTGGATGTCCACTTTTTGTGATACTTTTGTGGGGGGGGCACAAGAGAGATGCATTTTGAAGAGGTGGGAGGCTGGATGGAGGTGTGAAACAGGCATGGTTCCCCACCCCTGTCTCTCAAGACTAGGGGATTGAAGGTCTTTGCCACTGGTCAAGTAATGTGTCCAGGGTTCCATTATCACCTGGTCACATGACTGCCCAATTCATGATGTTGGTTGAACCAGACAAGCTAAGTTAATATCAACACTCCACTGAAGCATTCTTTTAAAATAGAATAGGATGTTTACACAGGAAATGAGCAGGCCCTTTGGAACTCTTTTAGGCTATTTATAATATGCACTCATATAAACATATACATTCCTCTTAGGGACATGTCAATGGCTAGGTGCTGAGCTTCATCACATTATATTCATTATATTGCATGTAAGGCATGCATTCATTACGTTACTTTCGAGCTATTGTACTTTTATAAGGTCTTTCATAAGAACTGACCCTTTATTTCTCTGCAATTCTTTAGAGGTTTTATAATAGTTAACACATATGTGAATATTTGCGGGATACAGACCACCCCTTTGGGGCAGCCTGCAGCCACCCCTTTGCACTACGTATTGGGGCCAGGGCAACCATAGCGGCAGCCCAAAGGCCCCAATACGCCGCTTTTTGGAGCCAGGGAGAACCGGCAAAATGCTGCTTCTCCCTGGTCCCCAAAAGGGATATTCTTGGGGCTTCATGCCCCAGGACACCCTGGGAGCCGCAGCCAGGGGGGAGGGGCCACTCGGCTCCTTTCCCCCTGGCGCCGTTCCCGAGGCAATCTAGTTGCTGCGGGAACAAGGCACCCTCCAGGAAGGAGCTCTGTTTCAGAGCTTCTTCCTGTGCTGCAGTTTGGCCACCACAAGCGGCCTGACATGGCACAAAGTCGACATGTCAAAATGGCGGGGCCCATGTGTACAGGGCGCTGCCATTTTTACATACGGAATAAGTGCTAGGGTTGTAGGGCATCTGTAAGAGATGCCCCGAGGCAACCCTAGCATGTATTCGTTACGTGCTACAAGGTTCGTCTGTGCAAGGCCATTATCATCTTAAGCAGTATAATTCAATCATTTATTCCCCACCACCATCATCAGGTTCTTTTATACTTTCCATAGTGTTTGTTAAGGCATTATACAGATACAGTGGTGCCTCGGGTTACGAAAGTAATTCGTTCCGCGGCCGCTTGCGTAACCCGAAAAGCCTTCGTAGCCGAGTGCCAAGGCCGCTAAGGGGAAAAGCCGCGATTCCGTGCGAAAAAGCCGAAAAAAGCACCAAAAGTTTTTTCGTAACCCGAAAAAACATTCGTAACCCGGAACAATGATTCCCTATGGGATTTTTTCGTATCCCGAAAATTTCGTAACCTGGGTATTTCGTATCCCGAGGTACCACTGTATTTCATAAAAACTTGCATATTTACAGAAATCTGTTTCATATATCATATCCATAACCATCTATCCATCCAGAAATAGAATCTCATCTGTTGAGAAACAACACATCTCTAAACAGACATTCAAGGGTTAATCTACTTGAGCATTGTTAAATCTTAACAGCATCCATTGTAACCATAAGCCTCTATAATAGGTATCCATTATATTCATATTTGAGCATATATCTATTTCAGCATAGCCTAGATATTTATTTTACCAGTACCATCTTTCAACATGTTTGAGAAGTTTATCAGTCTATCAGTTTATCAGGAAAAGCCCAGCTGTCTGGAACAACCAGCTTTGTTGGTGAAGAAGTGCCCAAAGACATTTGTGGCTCTATCTTGACTTCTTTTATTATCTCCTTTGCCTCTCCTAGGTTATCAGCTGTCCAGTCAAAATGAATCAAGCCAGAAGTCTTCACTATTCCATTCTTACACTTATTCAGTCAAAACAAAAATCTTTTTATATCATAGAATCATAGAATCATAAAGTTGGAAGAGACCGCACGGGCCATCCAGTCCAACCCCCTGCCATGCAGGAAATCCAAATCAAAGCATCCCCAACAGCTGGCCATCCAGCCTCTGCTTAAAGACCTCCAAGGAAGGAGACTTCACTACACTCCGAGGGAGTGTGTTCCACTTTCGAACAGCCCTTATTGTCAGGAAGTTCTTCCTAATGGTGAGGTGGAATCTCTTTTTCCTGTAGCTGCATCCATTGTTTCGGTCCTGTTCTCTGGAGCAGCAGAAACAATCTGTTCCTCCTCAATATGACATCCTTTCAAAATTTAAACAGGGCTATCATATCACATTTAACCTTCTCTTCTCCAAGCTAAACATCCCCAGCTCCTGAGTCGCTCCTCATAGGGCAAGGTTTCCAGACCTTTCACCATTTGTGTCGCCCTCCTTGGACACGCTCCAGTTTCTCAATGTCTTTTTGAATTGTGGTGCCCAGAACTGGACACAATATTCCAGTGGGGCCTGACCAGAGCAGAATACAATGGCACAATACTCTCTTGATCTAGACACTATACTTTATTGATGCAGCCAAAATTGCATTGGCCTTTTTCGCTGCCGCATCACACTGTCACTCATGTTCAACTTATCGTCTACATGGACCTAGATCCTTTCACATGTACTTTCATTCAGCCATGTGTCTCCCATCCTATATCTGTGCATTTATTTTTCGCCCAAGTGCAAACCGTACATTCTTCTCCGTGTTGAATTTCATTTTGTGAGCTTTGGCCCAGCTTTCTAGTCTATTCAGATCATTTTGAATGTTGATCCTGTCCTCTGGAGTATTAGCTATTCCTCCTATTGGTGTCACCTGCAAATTGGATAAGTATGCTCCAATTCTGTCATCCAGGTCATTGATAAAGATGTTGAATAGCACTGGGCCCAGGACAGAGCCCTGTGGGACCCACTGGTCACTTCCTCCAGGATGAAAAGGTGCCATGTGTTGAGAACCCTTTGGGTTCGGCCGGTCAACCAGTTACAAATCCATGTAACAGTTACCTGTCGATCCACATTTTACAAGCTTGTTTTCAAGAATGTCAGGGGGAACCCTGTCAAGGTCTTACTGAAATCAAGATATACTATATCCACAGCATTCCCTTCATCTAACCAAGGTGGTAATTTTATCAAAGAAAGAGATCAGGTTGGTCTGGCATGACTTGTTTTTCTGAAACCCATTTGACTTTTGTGATTTGGCATTGCCTTCTAGATGTTCACAGACTCTCTGTTTAATGATCTGCTCCAGAACTCCTGTATTGATGTCAGACTAACTGGACGATAATTGTTGGGATCCTCTTTTTTCCCCTTTTTGAAGATGGGAACAACGTTTTGCCCTCCGCCGTCTGCTGGGATCTCTCCTGTTTTCCAGGAGTTTTCAAATATGATTGCCAATGGCTCCGATATTACATTTGCCAGTTCTTTTAATACCCTTGGATGGAGTTCATCTGGTCCGGAGACTTAAATTCATTTAGATTAATAAGGTGTTCCTCTACTATCCTTTACTTATTCTGTGCTGAAATTCCCCATTCTGTCCTCTGCCCATTATCCTCAGGTTGAGCACCCTTGCCTTTCTGAGAAGACTGGGCAAAGAAGTGTTGAGTAATTCTGCCTTTTCTCTGTCTCTTCGTAGCATTTTGCCATCTTCTCCACGCAATGGTCCTACCGTTTCCTTCTTCCTTTTGCTGCGGACAATCCAAAAAAGCCCTTTGTTGTCTTAACCTTTCTAGCAAGCCTGAGTTCATTCTGCGCTTTAGCTTCGGACTTTACCCCTACACATGCCTGAATTTTCTTGTGAATTCCTTTTTGTGATTCCCCCTTTTCCATTTCTTATACACGTTCCGTTTCAAACTTAGCTCGGGTGAAAGTTCCTTAGTCATCCATCCTGGTTTCTTGAGACACTTCCCTTTTCTTTCTCACTGGAACTGTGGAAATTGTGCATTCAGTATCTGTCTTTGGAGAAACTCCATCCACCAGCCGGAACTCCTTCCTTTTAGTATTTTTGACCATGGATCACTCCAGTATTTCTCTAAGTTTACTAACATCAGTTTTCCTAAATCTAGAATGCGTGTCTGACTATGCCTGGCTTCTCCTTCCATGTATAACAACTCCAGGAGAACATGGTCACTTCCACCTAAGGATCCCACCACTGTACCCCATTAACCAAGTAATCCTTGTTGTTAGATCAGATCCAAAATAGCTGACCCCCTTGTTTTGCTCTGTCCACCTTGTTGGAACCATGAAATAGTCTATGGATATGAATGTACTTCAGGTATAGTTGGAACCTTTGCCTGCCTGCTATCCAAATGACATCAACAATCAAAGCACCTGCCATGAGGTTATTCTGGATGTCTTTCCTTTCTCAATTACAGGAGATTGCAGATGCTAAAGATTATTACAGGTCACATTTACTCACATCCAATGTGGCTTATTCCTCGTCATAGCTTGTTGACATTTGAGTAGGCATTTTCCTAGACTTAAGCTGAAGCCAAATTCTCACTGACAACATACACATACTACAATACATCTGGCTTCTTGTATTATATACTTTATGTTATACTCTATAGGTCACACTAGGTTGCATTTCATATTGCCTCAAAAATGGCAAACATTACCTCCATTCTGTAACAGGATGTGTTGAATTCTTCCCTCCTCAATAACAAAAAAGACATATGACTTATTAACAGGATGCCAGCCTGTTTACTTCCAAACTTGATAGGCATATCATCAAAAGTTAGTATTAAAGGAAAGGCATCTTGGCTTGAAGAAAATACTCCACATTATTGTCATTTATATGTCTTGTGGCAATAGATCTATTTAGTCACTTTAAATCGAAGAAGAAGTCAGCAAAATTTACCCTCCTTATACCTTCTTAACTAAGGGCGGAAACAACAAAATGCAGGCATCTTAACAACATCTCCATTTTTCCCCCTCCTGTTTGGTTTGTAACATCTTGCCTGATGAAGAAGCCAGTGGAGCTTTGAAAGCTTGCAACAAGTATATTGTACATTTTGGTTGGCCAATAAAGGTATCACTGTTTGGTGGATTTTTGTTTGAATTTGCTAAATGGCCAACACAGCTACCCCTGCATACTTCCCTAAGATGGCTTGCTTGCCTTTTCCCTCACAGAATTATAGAGTTAGGAGTTTATCACACAGAGGGCAAACTGGTAAAATCCTGTGCAGAAACGGGATTTTAAAATCCAGGTGTTGTTTGTCAGATGCATTGGAGTGAAAGAGAAAATAATCCAAATGGAAAGCTCCTTTGTGTTTTTGGAATTTAGTGAAAGTAAAAAGGAGCTGGTTTTGACGACTTTGTGTTCGGATTATTTTCGTGTTATTTGTCACAGCAGAAAATAATGAATGTACACCTTTTCCTGCACTTTCACACAACAAAATTATAGCACTGTGATTAACTGCAGGGTAACACCACATGGAATCCTCAGGCCCTTTAACACTACACAATTATAGCGCAATGATTCCACTTTAAGGCCATGGTTCCTTATCATGGGATTTGCCGTTTGGGGAGGGCTATTTAAAATTCTCAGTCAGAGAGCAATAGTGTCTCACCAAATGACAAACCCCAGGATCACATAGAAGGTTGCCATGGCAGTGTCATGGGCAGGGATGGTAAACAGTGGAGCTGGGGCACAGCCCTTGGGTAGATTCAGGGAAGGTGAAAGGAGTGTCTCTCTTCAATAAGGCAAGGGCAGCAGCCACCCTAAAACCCTTGGTGGCAGCTGGTGGCTTCCATACAAGTGGAGTGGTGTTTCAGTTTGAACTTTGGAGGAGCTATCCAAGTTGTGAACCCCCATTTAGCTCCTTTGAAGTTTGAACCAAAGGCAGAGAAAATTCAGCAGCACCACTGGTCATAGGAGAAGTGGTTCTCACCCCAGTTGAAGCAGCCTCAGTCTATGGACCATTTGCTTTATTTCACTGTAATAATCTTCTCGGGTCTTTTTTTCTCCTGCTCCCCAATGACTGAAACTATGTTCTATCTGAAATGACTGTATTGATGGCATTAACTACAATAAGGTAGTAGTTTTTCTAACATGGAAAAATATATCTGAAGGTATCTCGTATAAACCAGCCAGTTTTAATTTTTTTTCCCTCCCCACTAAATTTGTTTCCAATGAAAACGTGAAAGTCTGTTAACTCCCTTCTCTATCAGGAGTGCTGTTACCAGCTTATCGGCCACCATTTGAGAAGCATGTAGAGAGTGTTTCTACTGAAATATATTTAGATCTGCTAACTGGTCCTTTTCTCCCCAAAGAGTCTGCCTTCCCTGAGTGCCTAGCTTTCCAATTATAGTTCTCAACTCACCTGCCTGCGACCTACACTCCATGGTCGAACACACACTGCTTCCTGCAAAATCAATTTCCCCAACTAATTACAGCCACTGGCACCTCCAGTAATGGGCCCATAATAACAGAAGAGCCATTGCTGGAGCTGGTTTTCTCTTGGAAACATCTGTTTCAGGAGAAAATGGCCACATCTTTATAGCAGTTGCTGACAGAGATCCAACTTTATCATCTGAGTAACCTGAATTTTATGACTGTGCCAAAGACAACCTACTTATTTGATGTGAATTGTACAACTCTGACAGATGAGATTAGACAAACGCAGAGACAAATCATGACTCTTTTGTGACAGTGTGGTTCTCTTTTATCACCTACATGAACCATAAGAAGCATGAGCAGAGCTATACACCTATATGGCATGGTAATTTATTGATTCAAAACACAACATATAAAAGATAATATCCACTATTTTTTAAAAAAATCATCCATTTATTGTATATATCTGCCTCTATGCAATTGTTGTTATGCGAGCCAATGTGGTGCAGTGGTTTGAGCATTGGACTCTAGAGACAATTCTCTGTTCAGCCATGGAAGCCCATTGGGTGACCTTGGACAAGTCACACACTCTCAGCCCCCGAAACCCCCATGATAGGGTCACCTTAGGGTCGCTATAAGTCAGAAATGATTTGAAAATGCTAAACCACAGCAATAGTTATTATAGGTGTTTAATATTTGATTGTTGGTATTTTAAAATTATCATCTTTTTAAAAATATATTTTTTAAAATATATATTGTATGAACCACACAAACCTGCATCAGTTGCTTGGTGGCATACTCTGTTCTGATTCTGAAAGTGATGGGCAGGGATTGGAACAATTTCTTTTTAGCTCATCACTCCAGAATCCCTCATCCACCATACTAACTGAAAAGATTCTGGAATATGTAGTCCAAAAAGCTGTGGCCATTGGAGTGGGGGTTAATAGCCTGATCCCATGACAACTAGAACCTCTTCTCTTCCCTTCCAGCATCTACATTTTATTAGGAAGTGCCCACATGTTTTTTTTCAAATTTGCCTGTGTAGCCCTCAATAGCTAGAGTGTTTGTTTGTTTGTGTTTATAAGACTCCTCTATAAGAATTTTTCATGCAATAAATTTTCTGGGCATCGTAAAATTTTAAACTTAAATACAATAATATAACCAGATTGTAAAATGCAATACAAAAGTAAGCCAATGAAAACCAAAAAGCAAGCACGGGATCATTTTCTTTTTTTAAAAGTTGTCTTTTACAAAACCTAAACATACAATACAACAGGAAGCAAATAAAAACAAAAAGCAAACAGAGCATCAGTTTATTTACCTGTACAGTTCAATGCAGAAAATCCTTTCATGACTGAACACTAGATAATTGGCATTTGGAAAGATAAATCAGATAATCCATACACTAACATACAAGAGCCTTTTGAATGAGCAGATGTAGAGTTTTTACCCTAATCTCTTCCTACCTAGCTTTCCCCGTTCCCATTTTTCCCACCTTCAAGTGGCCTTTTGTAGATGAGTTTGAGCAAGAAACAATAATCCTGTGTGTAGATCTTTCCAGATAAATTTATCCTGGGGGGGGGGGGGGGTTGCATCCCTGTTCTGATCAAACAAGGCCTTTGTAATGTCCAGGTGAAACCTGTCAGGATGTGAAGCAAAGTTCCTAGGATTACATTCTACTGCTGTTCAAATAGATCATTGTGCCTTTGCCAGATAATGCCTATGGCCTCTCCAGTAATACGCTTACTATTTTCAAGATTGTTTCTTTCCTTATTTCCCCCACCCTTAAAAACATATTGCTCTCTCTCCTTTGACAAATTGGATGCTTTATCCATGCCATGTCATCCAACACTAGAGGATATATTTCAGAGGATATATGTCTTCCCATAAGAAAAAAGACAGAATTATCCTCTTTCAGCTAAGTTTAATTTCTCCATGTTTGTCCAGTGATTATATGTGACTAGAACAGGTTCCTAAACAGTTAAAGGAGACATCCCCTCTGTCCCCAGAAACACTATTTTAATATAACCCCGATGTGTGTATTTGTATATGCCGTCAAGATATCTTTTGTTTTTGGTGACCCCATGGATTTCATGGGTTTTCTTAGGGGTTATTCAGACGTGGTTTTTTTAGTGTGACTATGCAAATAATCACACTCATGCATTCCGGTTTTATTGTTCACATTATTTGTTTTTATCAGAACTGCATTTATGCACATCTCTATGAGTTCTGTTGCTCACATGTGTCAGCACTGTGAATAAAAATGGAGTCAATGCTGTGGATATGTTCAAAAGATGGTTTGTCCTGGGTCTATTTACATCGGTTATTCACACAGTCGACAATGCAAATCTTTAAGTGGGGGGTTTGGAAGCTCTCCCTAAAACCTACTTGGATGCATTCAAAATACATGTGAACAACAAAGATTCAACCCACATTAAACTGGGATTAGTTTCACTGTCTGAATAACCACCAAGATAAGGAATACTCAGAGGTGGTTTTACCAGTTCCTTTCTCTGAAATATAGCCTATATTACCTAGTATTTCCTGGCAGTCTCCCATCCAAATACTAAGGAGGCCTGACACAGTTTAGCTTCCAAGATCAGACAGGATCTGGTGCCTTCTGGGTATTTAATTAGTTCCTTTAATATAACATTTTAAATCATTTAAAATATATTGTTTGAAATTCTTTAAAATGTTTTAAAGTTCCTGAATTGATTGCCTCCTACCATGAGAAAGGGAGCAGGTTCTCTGGTTTGTATCACAATCCAAAACACACTGCGGAAATAATCCAGTTTGAGATCCCTAACTCTTTGCTAGGAAATTCTGGGAACTGTAGCTTGTTGTGGCACCAGAGCGCTCTGACAGAGAAGACTAACCTTACAAAGCTACAGTTCCCATTGAGCCAGGGCAGTTAAAGTGCTTTCACACTGGATTATTTCAGTGTGTTTTGGAACTCAGATAAATAATCTAGTTTTTCTTCAATGATTAATTCAGTCAGGAAGGAAACAAGCTAGGAGGCTGGCTTCCTGACAAGTGTGCACATCACAACTGAGAAACTATGGACCTACAGTCTGTAGTTTGTTTAATTCAGATGCAAAAATGATTTGGGATAACATTGTGGGTTTCTGATGTGAGATCTGCTTCCTTATAAGAGTACCTCCTCTGCTTATTACAAATCATTCTTTACTTTTGTAAATCATTCTTTCTGGTTTTGGTCTGCAGATGTGAGTGCCATTGCTTATGCATCATAGTATGATACATGCAAATGCGTGGTTTGTTTTGGGGAGCCAGTTTAGTTTTGTTCACTTATCTTATGTGCCACTGTAAAAAATACTATGCACCAGCAACCTGCGGCATATCATGCGCCTGTTGTTGTTGTTAACTGCCTTCAAGTCGATCCGGACTCATGGCAACTTTGTGGATGAGATATCTCCAAGATTCCCTGTCCACTACTCTGCTTAGGCCTTGTCCACATCAAATCAAAACAATGCCGGTTAAATCCATTTGAATTCCAGGTTGTAGCACACAACAAAATGTAGAAAAATGTAGGGGGCGAGGTGAATCTTTCTGCAAGGAACTGTCAAAAAAATTTACAAGCTGGAGATAATACACAACTAACTGTGTACTATCTTCAGTACAGAATCAAAGATGGTACCTCAAAAAGGGAAATGGCACTCTAAATCTGCATAGTCAGTCATTTTTTACTTCTATTCTTATAATGACTTAACTTACTTACGGTGCTCCCTCCACCTTCAGGCAGCTTAAGAAGCACTGTTCTAAAACATATTTCTATTAAAATATTGTTGACCAAAGTCCTGGATGATTTGATAAATCCTCTTCAATACAGAATTATACAAGAAAGCTTATACTCTGAAATTTGAAATTAAAAAAAAATTCAGAGGGTAGCTTTTTGCAAGAACAACCTAAGTTGTGTCAACTCATTTCTCTATATTGCAACCTTTTATAGAACTTTTCTTAATACACACTGAATTTAATCTGCTGAGATCTGAGACATGTAACTCCTCCAGGAAAATTATAGATTGCAATTTTAATTGAAAAAGACTGGCTATAAACTGATCTCTAGAATTATGATGGCTAATTACATTTCTCCCTTCATAATTAACAAACTTTGAAGTAGTTTAGATATTAGGTGTTTGCCCTCAGCTCTTGCAGGGTAGAAAAAAATGTTTTCTATGGTGAGAAAAGAGGGGAGGATTGTGAAGTGGTTTCAATCTATTCTAATTTCTAAAACCCAGTACAGTGAAGGGTTCAGTACACAGAAAGAATGAGGTATGCTAGGGCTTAACATCCCTCTGGCTAATGTGCTTTCCCCTCCCAGAAATGTTGGACTTCATATCCCTTCATCTCCGGCCAGCATGGGCACTTCCACACTAGAGAAGTCTGACTTGGGCATAGTTGTATTGGATGGGACTCCAGTCTTAATAGAGTAGCATTAATAGTACTATTAGCTGAAGTAGGTAACCCCCTTTCCCTACTACAACTGCCCCGCACCCAGGTTGCCAGAGCGGGCCCCTGCACCTTTAATGGGTGTGGGAAGATGGGATTTCAGTATATCTTGCTTGTGATCCGGCTGAAATTCCTGCTCTACACAATCATTGAAGGTACAGGAGCTTTTCTACAGGTGTCCACAAAGTCTTCCCCTGACCCAGTTCATTCAGCAGCTCCTGGTCCAATTCATTCACACAGAATAGTTAAATTATAGTGGCTGAGATTCCAGATCAGCTACTTAGGTCCAAAACACTGCAGAAATAATCCAGTTTCAGAGCACTTTAACTGCCCTGGCTCAGTGCTAGGGAACTATAGCTTTATGAGACATTTAGCTGCCTCTGTCAGAGAGCTCTGGTGCCACAATAAACTACAATTCCCAGGATTCCCTAGCACTGAGCATTAAAGCGGTTTCATTGTTTCTGCAGTGTATTTTGGACCTTAGTTATGTAACTAGCTTAGTTGCATAGCTAAGTAGCATCTCCCAGCCAACCCTCCCCAATCCTGACTTACCAGGCAGGAGTCACTGCAAGCGAGGAAGGCCTGTTCCTGTGATGATTAGAATGCAAAAGACTGGCATTTAAAGGAGGGCTGTGACACCTGAAGGACTTGTAACATTTGCCATTTTCTAGGATTTCTTTTAAAGCCAACACTGGAAAATTCATGAGTGATACGCTTCATTTTTAAAAGCCCACTATTATTATTATTATTATTAACCTTTATTTATGAAGCGCTGTAAATTTACACAGCGCTGTACATGCAATCTTTTTAGTTAGACGGTTCCCGGCCCTCAGGCTTACAATCTAGGTAATATAGGCTATATTTCAGAGAAAGGAACTGATAAAACCACCTCTGAGTATTCCTTATCTTGGTGGTTATTCAGACAGTGAAACTAATCCCAGTTTAATGTGGGTTGAATCTTTGTTGAATCTCTTGGGGCTGCATTCCAGAGGTGGGCAGGAGCAAAAGGGGTGAGAGGAAAAAGGAAGAATTCAAGATATATTTAGTACTTTGCAATGGAACCCATAGCGATTTAGGACTGTTTAACATTAGCGAGATCATGCTAAATTGCCATGTGCAGAAAGCAATGTGTACTACCAATTGCTGAATGGAGCATTGGTCCTTATTTTCCCCCAAGCATGTCAGCTCACAAGCTGTTGGGTAAAGAGTGAAACAAAACACTAGCAGAATATAGCAAGGGTGGGAATGCACTACTGAGTTTTCACCATCCCTGCTAGATAACTGGAAGAGCAAGACTGTGGTGGTAAAGCACATGCTTTGCAGATACAATCCCCCCCCCCACACACACACATTTGTGGCTTTGACTTTTGAGGGTTTTATTAGTCACAAATTTGATTAATACATTCTCTTTAGGAATCTCTAGGTTCTCCAGAACAACTTGGTGTTCAACATCTATGAGAAGGCACATTGGAAGACCTAGAGATTCCTAGAGAGAACACTTCTCTAGGCATTTGTAGGTCCTTCAGGATAATTCTGTGGACAACATCTAGCAGATATTGATCATAGACATGCGCTGGAGGACCTAGAGATTATTTGAGAGGTGTTCTCTTAGGTTAAAAAAAAATAGTACTTTTTATTTGCATTTTTTCACCTTCATGGGGGTCCTGTGCCCCTAACTCCAGCAAATGTAGAGGACTCACTATAGAAGGTGCCAGCTTTGATCCCATGAAGGCCATTGTCAATCCATTTGGAAATTACTAAATCAGATGATCCACAAATAGTCTGCCTCATGAAATACACAGCAACACAACATAAACAAGTTGTAGGGTGTGGGGCAGAAAAAGAAACCACCAAGGAGATCTAGACTCTTCTAGTAAGTAACGTTATTAAAGGAAAAGGCGTTGAAAAAAAGAAAAGGCATTGAATTTTTGAGATATGCTCTTATAGTGTTATGAATAACTGAGTAAAAAACATCTACAGATGTAGTTAAAATAACATTTGTGAAAATGTGTTAGAGGAATATATGCATACATAAATTTGTAAACATGCTTTTGTTACAGCTCTCCCTGGGCTACATTATTCATGTTGCTGGAATACAGAAGAATACACAAACGATGCACAACCTCTCCCTCTTGTTGTTGAATACTGTTCGAGCCCATATTTTGACATTGCCCTCTATGGCTCTCAAAGGGAGCAATGTACCAACAGGCACAATGCTCAGAGGTTCTGATAAACCTTTGCCCTTATAGTAGAGGGTTATGCTTATAGGAAGAGAACAGATCATCTGAAAATCCATAATACTTCTGCTCAAATTATGCTTCTATATGTCTCATAAAGCATTACTTGATCAG
Organism: Sceloporus undulatus; assembly: GCF_019175285.1. NCBI lineage: Eukaryota > Metazoa > Chordata > Lepidosauria > Squamata > Phrynosomatidae > Sceloporus > Sceloporus undulatus. The sequence continues at coordinate 81,105,446 of NC_056522.1, read as the reverse complement.
CATCAGCGTTACTGATAGTGAAGTATGTTGTGAGCCCTTCCAAGAACTATTGAAAGGTGGATGTAGAGACTCTTCCCCCACTCCAATATATTATTAAAAGGATGGGCAGGCACAGATTGGATAATGAAGAATGCTATTCGATGAGGATATTACAGAACAAGGTCAATAAACAGAAAGACCCTATTTATTACCAACTGAAATATTAAAGTAGAAAGAGATGTCAACATGCCACTCTTAATAAGACAATAATAGCAGTCCCAAGCTCCCAACAAGTCCTAGCAACAGGGCAGATTGGTAAGATGGAGGCATGTTACAAAATGTATTATGGAGGATGGGGACGTGTTATTTTAACACATGTGCTTATTCCAGTGAGTCCCTTCTCACTCTTGATCTGTTCCTCCTCTCGCCATCTCACCTCACATATATCATTGTCATTGTCCCACTTCCAAGTGGTATCAGCTGATAAGCATTTTGTCAATTTCAAAGGTAATCAACAAGGGGATCTTCCCAACAATTATCGTCCAGTTAGTCTGACATCAGTACTAGGAAAGATTCTGGAGCAGATCATTAAACAGAGAGTCTGTGAACATCTAGGAGGCAATGCCATAATCACAAAAAGTCAACATGGGTTTCAGAGAAACAAGTCATGCCAGACAAACCTGATCTCTTTCTTTGATAAAATTACCAGCTTGGTAGATGAAGGGAATGCTGTGGATATAGTATATCTTGATTTCAATAAGGCCTTTGACAAAGTTCCCCATGACATTCTTGCAAACAAGCTTGTAAAATGTGGGCTAGACAAAGGAACTGTTAAATGGATCTGTAATTGGTTAACCGGCCGAACCCAAAGGGTGCTCAACAATGGCTCCTTTTCATCCTGGAGAAAAGTGACCAGTGGGGTCCCACAGGGCTCTGTCCTGGGCCCAGTGCTATTCAACATCTTTATCAATGACCTGGATGACAGAATTGGAGGCAAACTTATCAAATTTGCAGATGATACCAAATTAGGAGGAATAGCTAATACCCCAGAGGACAGGATCAAGATTCAAAATGACCTGAATAGACTAGAAAGCTGGGCCAAAGCTAACAAAATGAAATTCAACACGGAGAAATGTAAGGTATTGCACTTAGGGCGGAAAAATAAAATGCACAGATATAGGATGGGTGACACCTGGCTGAATGAAACTACATGTGAAAGGGATCTAGGAGTCCAAGTAGACCACAAGTTGAACATGAGTGAACAGTGTGATGCGGCAGCTAAAAAGGCCAATGCTATTTTAGGCTGCATCAATAGAAGTATAGTGTCTAGATCAAGAGAAGTAATAGTGCCACTGTATTCTGCTCTGGTCAGGCCCCACCTAGAATATTGTGTCCAGTTCTGGGCGCCACAATTCAGAAAGGACATTGAGAAACTGGAGCGTGTCCAAAGGAGGGCGACTAAAATGGTGAAGGGTCTGGAAACCATGCCCTATGAGGAACGACTTGGGGAGCTGGGGATGTTTAGCCTGGAGAAAAGAAGGTTAAGAGGTGATATGATCGCCCTGTTTAAATATTTGAAGGGATGTCATATTGAAGAGGGAGCAAGCTTGTTTTCTGCTGCTCCAGAGAACAGGACCCGGAACAATGGATGCAAGCTGCAGGAAAAGAGATTCCACCTGAACATTAGGAGGAACTTCCTGACAGTAAGGGCTGTTCGACAATGGAATGCACTCCCTCGGAGGGTGATAGAGTCTCCTTCCTTGGAGGTCTTTAAACAGAGGCTGGATGGCCATCTGTCAGGGATGCTTTGATTTGGATTTCCTGCATGGCAGGGGGTTGGACTGGATGGCCCTAGTGGTCTCTTCCAACTCTATGATTCTATGATTCTATGATTCTTAAGCAGTGAGAGATTTTGATAGACAAAAAAAAGGCCACCCTCTGTTTTCACAGTGAAATACACTGATCTCATTTTCTTTTATGTTTTCAATAAGATGAGCCAAAACGCATATATAAACATGTAACCTTTGAATTAGAAATGAGGTCAAGCATCAATTCCTTATGTCTGGGAGCCCAATTTTTATGTCTCGGTAAATGTTTCCCCATTCATACACCTCAAAAAGAAAAAAAAAACATTTAGTCATATAGAAACATAGGAGCAAGGATAAGAAAAACTGTCACATAGAATGGCTGGCATGCTGTTAGCAACATATGCATAAGTCCACCTTACATCTGCATGTGTCTTTTTTTGGTTGTTGTGGAAGTTAATGGTCTCTTCCACTTTCCACAATGACCAAAGCCCCTCCCATCCCTCAGTCTCACCATTTGGCCGTTGTAATTCTGTTGGTGGTGGAAAGTGAAAGGGATTGGAGAAGCATCTGGGTTTGTTCTTTTCGCCAAATGTAGACCTAAGATATCAACTGCTGAAGCATTTGGAGGACCCCAGTGAATCTTAGCTGAAGATGTCCTCAACCTGCATCTGGCTATGGAGACATAGCTAGATGCTTCTCTAATTCCACCCCGCATTCTCCACCTGCCACATAATGGCTGGAAGGGGTGTGTGGTAGTTTAATGGTCAGTTTAGGTGTTTGGGACAGGGGAGCCATAGCAAAATTCCACATGCAGAACTTCTATACCACACCGGACCAAACAGTGATTGCCCCAGAACTCCTTGAATGCATTGCCTCAGACTCTGCATTAAATCTACACTTCTTGAATGCTATGTACTGTTCACTTGGAGTGCAGTTGCTGCCAAATGTTTATTCATCTCATTTCTGGAATGATTTCCATGGTGAGAGCATTGCTCTTGGCAGGAAGCAGTTGGCTTGACATATACATTAGCTTACTCTTGAGTAATGAATGATCAGATGCCAGCATTACCCCTTTACACACACACACACACACACACACACACACACACACACCAGTAAATGATCTCTGCAAAAGTTGTGAGAAAGGGGGGCATTTATTAAGGCATTTATCTCACCTATAGAGCAGAGTCAAGATGGGGAAAGTACATTTTTCATAAGAGTTGGTATCAGTCATCTAAATAGTTAGGTCCAAATATACATTTTCTAAGAATTAATGTACATTGGGCTCACTGCATAAGTGGTCTAGTGATCCACAGATTTCACTGCCTGTGGATTGCCATGCCCCATATTATTCAGTGGCAGCCCATGCACACTGACATGCTGACACAGACATGGGCACAGTGCTGTCCACTGAATAATACGGGGTGTGACCATGTACATTTTTTCTCATTTGCAGGAGCCCCATGAATGGGAAGGGTCCATTGTATTCGTTACTGACTATAATCTCCACAGACTGCCCCAAACCCCAAATGGCCTCTACAACAATGAAAGGTCCTAATGCTAAATATCACTGATAACCAACATAATATTCCTAATCTGTTCTTGTGCAGAAGTTTTAAAATCAATATTCATTTCAGCCTTTGAAATAAGAGCACAGAGACTGGGGCACGAAAGTTAAGTTAAAGATGGTACACAAACTCTGTTTCCATTAGTTAGGCTCATTCTTAAAATGTTACAAAAATCATTCTGATCTTATTTGACTTTTTAACATATCCATCCATCACTGTACAATAAATAATCAGATTAAACAGATAAAATACATAAAAACGGGTTTCCAGTAGATTAAAATGTTCAGCTAAACAATGCCTAGCATGGTGTCATGGTCTGAGCATTGGACTACAGCTCTGGAAATCAGGGTTTGATTCCCCACTTGGCCATGGAAACCCACTGGGTGACCTTGGGTGAGTAACACATTCTCAGCCCCAGAAAACCCCATGATAGATTCACCTTAGGATCTCCATAAATTGGAAGTAACTAGAAGAAAAACAGCACAAACAAGTAAGCTTTTCTCTGGTGCTGAACAGACTGAAAGGTGGAGCCAGCTGGAGTTTGCTGCTTCAGGATTTTTATTACCCACATCGTAATGGGGTTTCTGCTTGCTTCCCATACCCTGGATATCTGGACCCCAGTAAATGCAGCATTACTCTCATGCTACAGATTCAACCTGTTCTGGTTGGGATTATGTTCCTCAACCTTGAATCTGGAAGCACAGGTTTTGGCAGGGGCCAAAGTGCATTCTCACAGTTGAGGCTTGTGCATCAGCTGCACCTATTCCTTGAGATGTCACAGTGATACATGCCTTAGGAGATTATCACACATGAAATCTGTGCCAGGTTATATGCGGCTTGTAACCATCAGCAATGAATCTGATCCCACTGCCCTGTGCCTGGGCAACAGGTGGCCTGTATCCAACTCAGGCTTCCCCCACAGCTTTTCATAAATGGGATTCTCATTCATGAAAAGCTGCAGGAGAAGCCTAGGTTGGACACAGGCTGCCTACTGCCCAGGCACAGGGCAGTGCAATAAGATCCATTGCTGACTGTTACAACCTGCATGTAACCCATCGGAGATTCTGTGTGCAACAATCTCTTTAGTTACATGACCTTTGGATTAAAATTAGCCCTCCACATTCACTGGGGTTGGGGGCACAGGACTTCCAGGAAAATGAAAAACACAAATAACTCTAGTCACCCCCAACCTATATTTAACACACACACAAAGTATAATCCGCAGATCCAACCCATCATGGATGCCTTTGAGGCAGCTGGGTTCCTTTGCAAAGCAGAAGCAGGTGGCTTTTGGGGTTTGCTGCTGCCTCCGGTGCTGTCCTATGCCATTTTTAATAGGGACTTACAAACAGTCTCTCAACCTTGTGAGGCATGCAGTCCTTATGAAAAATGTCACAGGGCAGCACTAGAGGTGACAGCAAATAATCAGTGAATCATCAAATCCAGAAAAGTCAAATTCACAAATGTGGAGGGCTGACTGTACAGTACTTGTAATGCATTCCGTGTGGGGCTGCCTTTGAAGAATGCTTGGAGACTTCAGTTGGTCCAAAGAGCTGCAGCTGAATTGTTAACTAGGGCTGGATACAGGGAGCACATTATTCTCTTATTGCAACAGCTCCACTGCAAGGCACAATTCAAAGTGCAGATTATCAACTATAAATCCCTATATAGTTGAGGTCTAGAATACCTGAAGGACTATATCCCTTGATATGCGGCTGCCCATTCCTTGAGATCTTGTGACCAGGCCCTTCTCTCAGTCCCACCACCCTCAACATTTGGTGGGAACACAAGAGAAGGCCTTATTGGTGGATGCTCCCAGTCTCTTCCTATAAATGTTAGACTGGTGCCCTCCTTCTGTATTAGCTGGCTATTGAGGGCTGCCTGCTATGAGGAAAGGGCCTTTCTTGTGCTCGGTTGTATATATTTATTATTGTTGTTGTTAATAGTTTAACTGCTTTTAATTTTATTGATGAGTTTAATTATATTTTTAACTTTCATATAATGTTGTTGTTTTTGTTGTTGTTGTTTGGATCAGTTTTAACTTTGTAAGCTGCCTTGAGTCCCAGACTGGGAAACAGGTAGAATAATAAAAATGGTTGAACCCTGGGAAAAAAAAGTTCCATTTAAATCCATGGGGGCTTTCACCCATCCAAGGGGGGTGCAGGATTTAGCATGGCCATAAGGTATGAGCTACACAACTGATATTGTCCTCTTGGTATAGTATGGCAACAAAGGACTAAATGCCAGATAGTCAGTGCTTTCAGTGAGAAGAATGATTTAGTGATGAGAGAACAGAACCATGAGGAAGGAAAGCCTATATTCTGAGCCTATCTTTTCTGAACAGGGGCAAAGTAATTTTGTCTTGATCTTTGTTTCTACTTCTACAAAACAGAGATAATTACTTACCCCACCGGATTATTTATTGAGCCTCTTAAAATACTTTACAAATGGGAAAAAGTCAGCTCAATATCAGTGTATTATTCTAATAAAGGCAGCATTGGATTTATGGTGCCTCATGGTAATTTATGGAACTAATTAAAAATTGAGTAGGTTATGCAGATTTTTAAATGCTTAATCTGTTACTTGAGGACCACCTACCTCTTACAAAGATGCACACTCCACATGGTAACACCTTCAAAAAAATGTATGATTAAAATAACAAAAGCCATGAAATAGCATAGCATCCTGATGTTAAATTCCCAAGGTGAAACAGTTGGCTGAAAGTAATAAAAGGAGCACATTATTTGATTGAACTTTTAAAATTGGAAGCTGCTTGTTGTCACTTTGCATTGACTTTCTGGAAGGCCCAAGGATATAAGAAGCAAATCCTAGCCGTGACGTTGTTTGGACTGTGGGGTATACCTGTTAGAGATAATGGCTGAGTTTTCCTATGCCTAGGCAAAAAATGAACTTCAGGAATTCCTAAGAGGATGCCACAAGGACAGGATGGTATCAAGGTGGGGGCAGGAAAGAAACATGTAGTGGGGAAAAATTTCTTCTCTTTGGTATAGACCAGTGGTTCTCAAATGGTGGGTGGGACCCCCATGAGGGCACAAGAGTTGCTCAAGTAGGGCACAAGATTTGGAGGCTCTGATCCAAACAAAATAAATGAACAGCTTCATTTATATAACACTTCATCCCGAACTAGCAGTGTCTAAGCGGTTTACAACTGTAAGCTAATTGCCCCCAACAATCTGGGTACTCATTTTAGCGACCTCGGAAGGACTGAGTCGAGCTTGAGCCCTTTTGCTGCTATTGAACTCGCAACTTTATGGTTTGAGTGAGTGACTGCAGTACAGGCATTTCACCACTGCGCCACCAGGACTCGCTTCAGGTCTCCTCTTCCCAAACTTTTTTATGTGCAAAATTTACATATGCATTGAGTTAAATATTGAATTTACTTAAATAAAACTGTTCTAATTTGAACAATCTTATTTCCTTATAAAATATTAAAATATGAATACACATGAATGTGCCAATAAAAATACACACAATTAATGAACAAAATATTTTTATTTGTATTGGTGTGTGTGTGTGTGAGAGAGAGAGAGACATATACATGTAGATGTAAAGGAGGTCACAACGGTAAGAAGTTTCAATACCACTGCTGTACACTCTTGCATTTCCTACCAGGTAGATCAGTGGAAAGGAGCCTTCAGATGATGAATGAATGAACCTTAAATGTAAAACAAAGTATGAAAAAATACCAAATTTTAAAATGAAATGTTATAGCTAACATAACACATGGTTTTGATGATGCAAACAGGCTCTTAAACTGGACATCATTGAAGGCCTTGGCCTTGATAGGCATTGTTCCATGTTTCCTGGGTGAGGTCATGAAGATCCAGCTCTGACAGTGGAAACTGTCTGTGATTATAAATGCCTATTTCCACTGTACCATCCATTGCTAAACTACACCATTACATTTCTAGTTGGGAAGTGGAGAATATGTGACCCACCATGGTGTTAGAACATAACTCCCCTTAACCCTAGTTAGCATAGCCAGTGGTGAGGGCTGATAGGAATGGCTGCCATTCAACTACATATTCTCCCCACCTGTTTTAGATGCAGATTTTTTATTTACTATATATACAATGCAGTACAGAAAGCTACACTTGAGAATTATACTAATGGTGATCAAGCATGACACGAAATCTGATCATGGTTACCTATCCAGCCATGGATACCTATACTAATCTTTGTGCAGGTATAGTTGAAAAGACATGTGTGTGTGAACTCCTAAAACCATCTTTCATGGTTTGAGTGTTGGACTATGATTCTGGAGTCCAGGATTCAAATTCCAGGGTTCAAATGTCACACTCTCTCAGCCTCAGGGGAAGGAAATGGCAAACCTCCTCTGAACAAATATTGCCAAGAAAACTCCATGATAGGGTTGCCTTAGGGTCACCATAAGTCAACAACAACAATAACAACAACAACAGAGTAACAGAACAACATCCTTGTAGAGATGAAACAGGAACTTAACAACTGTTGCTTCGGCAAGTCCCAAGCCCCAGTACTGGTCTTTGAAAATAGTCACATATTGCCCAGGTAATTTGGCTCTGTCTTTTAGATGCCAGTGTGGTGTAGTGGTTTGAGTACTGACCAATGACTTTGGAGATCAGGGTCTGAATCCCTGTCTAGCCATGAAAATCTACTGGGTGACCTTGGACCAGTCACCCTGTCTCAGACTCAGAGGAAGGCAATAGCAAAAACCCTTCTGAACAATCTTGCTAAGAAAACCCCATAAATTGGGGACAATTTGAAGGCGCACAGCAAAAACAATCAGATGAAAATGGCATACAAATAATTAAAAGAAGCAACATGTTTTAAAAATGGACAATTAGGTATACCGTATATACTCGACTATAAGTCGAAAAATTTATGCCCCAAAATGAACTCCAAAATCCTGGGTAGACTTATGGAAGGGTCAATGAGTTAATGCTAATACATTTTGTGAAAGAAGAAGTACCCAGCTTCCTCTGTAGCCTTGTAACGGCTCCCTGTTTGAAACCCCAGCACCAGCTCTCCTCTCCTCCTCTCTCCCTCTGTGTGTTTGTCTGTTTCCCAGGCTCTCAGCATTCCTGCGGAGCCAGACCTAACAAGCTGCTGCTGAGAGAAGGAACACACAGAAAGTATGCCCAGGCTTGAACCCTCTTTTGCCTGGAAGTCCTGGGGATGAGAAGGAGAGAGAGAGAGAAAGCCCTGTCCTCTATTTCTGAAAGCCATGAGTCTTGGGAGTTCTGGGGGTGAGAAGGAGAAAGAGAGAGAAAGCCCTGTCCTCTATTTCTGAAAGCTATGAGTCTTGGGGGTGAAAAGGAGAGAGAGAGAAAGCCCTGTCCTCTGTTTCTGAATGCTATGAGCCTTGGAAGTCCTGAGGGTGACAAGCAGAAAGAGAGGAAGGCCTGTCCTCCATTTCTGCAAGCTATGAGCCTTGGGAGTCCTGGGGGTGACAAGCAGAGAGACAGTGGGGTCTGTCCTCCTTTTCGCAAGCCATGTGCCTTGGAGATGCTTTTGGTAAGGGGAAGAGTGTGTGTGTGTGTGTGTGTGTGTGTGTGTGTGTGTGTGTGTGCACGTGCACGCTGAGGTTTGTTTCCCCTTTTCCATGCTGAGACTGATGCTTGGGAGAGGTCCGGAGAGTGAGATATAGGGAGGGAAGTTGTGCTTTGTCCCCCCCCCCCCCGCTTTAGATCTTTTGTAACACCCTCCAGTGTTTGCCCCTCGACTTATCCATGGGTCATATCAAAAGCCATGATTTTGGATCCAAAAACTGCCCTCGACTTATACATGAGGTCGATTTATACATGAGTATATGCGGTAAATGCTCAATGATTCCATTCAGATAGATATTGCCTGAGCCATGGCTGGCAGACTCCTGTGTAGCTCCAGGAGCCTTAGTAAGCTGCCTTCTAACAAATAAACAATTACTCTGTACCTATTGTGACAAGTATAGTACTTTGCTGCTCACAATTGCTTTTGTGAATTTTCAGGCACATGTCCTAGTACACAAATCGAACCTTTGGGTTACTTGTGCTGCATTGGATTTACTATCTCCCAGAAAAACAAAGTGCTAGTATCTCACTGTTAAAGAAATTAAAAATGGGGGAGAGAATCAGATTACTAAAACATTAAATCATTTTTGTGGATTTTTGATAAGCTAATGCAATTTTCAAATGTTTCATTCCAGATTGGCATGCTTATAACTACTCAGCTGGCACACAGAGATGTGTAATTAATCTTTTTTTTTTTGGTACCTTTTTTGGTCCAGCTCCCTCCTCCTAATAATAATTGTTATGCAAACTAAGGCAGGTTCCAGAGAGCATTTTGACCAGATTCCACTGCCTCACCTGCCATTTACTGACTTTCTCTTTCCCTGGTCTCCAAAAACTATCCAAAGATGCATCGCAGTGAGTAAGGAATTAATAATCATCTTGCAATAAAAACTCATGCCAGGATAATTCTCTCTTCTTATGGAGTATCAATTTTAAAACCAGTTTAAGTCTAAAAAGGAGCTTAAGGAAAAACTATAAGACTGTAATTTTATTCTATTTTTTTTCATTTCCAAAAGCACGGTGTGGTGGTGGGGAGGACTACCCTGGAAAAATGGTAAAGATGCTGTGATTGTTTGATGCTTGGTAAATATAATTAAACAACAATAATAGCAAAACATGATATATTTGTTTTTCAAGGTGCTCCAAATCAAAGCTAGGACTTTATAGTTAGCATGAAATTACTGAACTCAGAGACTGATTCCAGTTCCCCTGTTACTTTCAAGCATTTTTATCCCAAATAACATGAGGAATCCAAACAGTGCCTTAAATCATTCTGCTGGAAGGAAATCAGCAGGGTAATGTCAGTCATACTAATTACTTGCAGAAGGAAGGTAAGCGGAAGAGTGAATTAAAAACAACAAGTTTTATATCCCCCCCCCCTCCATCTTGTCCCCACCCACAAGAAACCTAAGAGAGAACAGTTGCAATTTCATTTGCTTTTAAAGCACAGTGCTTGGTAATAAACAGCCCCTGCAAATGTGCTGAGCAAACACCTTAGCATTCATCAATATGCGGGAGCTGTTTATTGCCTCATAAACTTGGAAGCAAGTGATATTGTCTCTTAAATCAATGGCTGCCTGGACATCCTTGGCACTGGAGAAGAACAGTACATCCAGACAATGCTGATAGTTAAATTAATGACTCTGGTAATGACTGAAAGGTGCTTAGTCACCAATGGAAAAATTAGGCACAAGACTGGAGTGTTCAGCATACTGAATATATGGAATACAAAACAAAGGGAATGGATGGGGATGGATGTGTGCCTCTCACTTCAATAACCGTGACCCATTTTCAGCAAAAGCAGTGAACCCATTTTCAGCAAAAGTTGGTGAATGTGGAGGGAACCAGGTTAATTTTGCTCCAGCTAATCTGAAAGCAGGTGCTTGAAAATTAATACAACAGGATTCAGTGGCTGGTTGGGAGGAATGTACATTGAATGAGCCCTAGTCTGTTACAGACTTTTAAGAACGCTTAACAATTTACATTGAAAATGAGACTAGTTATTTTTAATATGTTAAAAAGTTCATAATACTCTGGGTTTTACACAGGTATAATGGAGACGGGAGGGACCACAGGGGATCTCTAGTGCAACCCCTTGCAATGCAGGAATGCACAACTAAACCACTCCCAGAAGATAGCCATCCACCCTCTGTTTACAGATCTCCAAATAAAGAGCACCCATCACCACCCTTCAAGGTAATCCACTCCACTGTTGAACATTTTTTACAGTCAAGAGGTTATTGCCGTTTTTTAGGTGGAGTCCCTTTTGTGGTAATGTGATTCCCCTGGTTTGAGTCCTAGTCACTGGAGCAGCAGAAAACAATCCTGCTCTGTCTTCTATCACATCCTTTCAGGTGTTTAACTAGTGGGACCCAGTGTGGTGTAATGGTTTGAGTGTCGGTCTAGAATGTCAGGAGATCAGGATTCAAATCCCTGCTCAGGCATGGAAAGCACCTGGATGGCCTTGGACAAGTCAGCCTCAGAGAAAGGCAGTGCCAACCTCCCCTCCCCAAATAAATCTTGCCACAAAAAACCCTGTGATAGATTTGTCCTGGAGTCGCTATAAGTCAGAAATGACTTGAAGGCATACAACAACAGCAACCAGATGTTCCTTGATTGCAGCTTCCAGAAGTCTTCATCACCATAGCCAATTTTGAAAGATAATGAGAGCTACAGTCCAACAACATGGATTCACACACCTACTGTAGATATACATACATACATATATACATATATACATATATATATATATATATATATAAGAATGAAAATTAAATATAAGTACCCTGTTTCTAGCTAAATGACAATGATAATGATGATGAGGACCACTTTGGTGCCAGAAATGTAGAACAAAGGTAGAACAGATCAGAGAAAGCAGAAAATCTTCCTTAGCATATGAAAAAAATCTAGCTAGTTTTCCACTTTGTGAGATCTTTTCTCTCTCTAGCATTGCATACTTTGTTTCATCTCAAACATTAATGAGGAAAAAGGCAATAACATTGCAGTTTGTTTTTAAAATGTTAGGATTTGCATTGAAACGTTTCAAAAATTAAAGGCCACATTAGCAGCAAAGCCCTTAATTTTGGATGGTTATGCTGACTATGATATCAGCAAAACCTGAAATTGAAAAGTCTGCCAGGCAGTGCATTAGCCCTAAATAGCTGTACTGACACATTTGAGAGGTGGTTAAGAGGGGAGTTGGGGACACATGTGAGAAATTGTCCCTACATTTGAGAAATTAAAACAACATGAAGGATGGCTCAGAAAAGAAATCACTGAGACTTTGGAGATGTCCTGAGATGCTTTTAAAAGGATAAACTGTTCTGTCATGAGTGTGGAATACTGGTCACTTAAGTAATCAAGAGAAAGAATATGATATTGAGAAAAAGAGCAGATATGCCCAGCGTATGACCCAGTTAAACCAAACAGTCCACTAGCCATGTATGACAACCCAGCAGGGACTGGATATGTTATTGTTTTTGCTAACACAAGCAGGAAAAAATGAGGAATGCCTAGGAAACTTGTCTCGGATCCTTGCAATTTTCCATGTTCTCCAAGACATCAACTGAGAACTGAGAGCATACATATTAGCAAACCTGTAACTGACATTGTATTAATGCCATCTCAGTACAGTGATAAGGAGCTCTAGAAGCTTTATGAAATGCTTTGGTTCCAGACCAGGAACTAGAGCTGCTGTTTGCCTGAAATCCTGGAAATTGTAGTTTATTGTGGCACCAGAGCTCTCTGTCAGAGAAGGCTAAATTTCTCACAAAACTACAGTTCCCAGAATTCTCTAGCATTGAGCTAGGGCAGCTAAAGCAGTCTCAAGCAGGATTATTTCTGCAGTGTGTTTTGGACCTAAGTCTTTAAATTGTGATGTAGAGAAATTTATGTTCAAGGTATACAATGGGTTTAGCATCTTGACTAAGAAGGCAGAATCTCTTTTGTTCTTTTTGCATTTGTCAAAATGGAATCCAGTGATGTGCTTTGTTACATACTGTTACTCAGAGAAAGGTGGGGAGACTGGGGGAGGTCCCCAACAAGTATGTCAGCGTTATTTTAAATGTTGAGGAAATTAGCTTTGCAAGAGGCTGAGTAAGTGTTAAGATCGTTGGCACCTGTATATAGCAGTAATAACTGAGAATCACTCCAGGTTTGAGTGAATTAAGAGGTTTTTATTTAGAAAAATGCAGAGTGCAATCACACACACAAGACAGCAATTCACAGAGATACAGGATTCAGAGCTAACCGAAGTGGAAATATGGGAACTAGATAGTGGAGTCTGAGGGGTTTTCAGGAAGGGTAATATTTACCTGTCCGAGGAATAGACCACAGAAAGCAGGAGTGGCTCACACTGAGGTCTGAGGGTGACACAGGACATATTTGGAGTGCAGCCTGGGACAACAGTATATGTATCGTATGCATGGAGGCTAGGTTTTAGGACCAATATTTATACCTGATAACTAGACTCGGGGGGGGGGGATGCTTGATGATCTCTAGCAATGTAACAAAATCCTGACATTCTTTCTCAGGAATCGAAAATGGGATTCTGGACTGGTCATTGGTTTTAACTTTAGGATTACAAAAACAGTGATTGGATCAGGACAACCCAGGATGAATGGACAGGGAGGTTGGCAGGAAGCACAGCAGGGAATACTATTTTGATGCAATGAGACCTCCTTTGTCTCTTGGTGCAAGAGGAAATGCAGAGGACTTGGAACAATTAGGACACCCATTTAGCGTTGATTGTATTATTACCCCAGTCATCCACATGCCTCTGCACTTCGCTCTTTTTGTCCTGGGAACCTTAACTAGTGTTCCTAAAGGTCATCATGACCTCTCAAGAACATGCTGGCTCCACATATGAAATATGATTGTTTTCTGCTGCTCCAGAAAACAGGACCCGGAACAATGGATGCAAGCTACAGGAAAAGAGATTCCACCTGAACATTAGGAGGAACTTCCTGACAGTTAGGGCTGTTCGACAGTGGAATGCACTTCCTCAGAAGGTGATAGAGTCTCCTTCCTTGGAGGTCTTTAACAGAGGCTGGATGGCCATCTGTCAGGGATGCTTTGATTTGGATTTCCTGCATGGCAGGGGGTTGGCCCTAGTGGTCTCTTCCAACTCTACGATTCTATGATTCTATGATAATATGGGAATACCAAATACAGCGCAGGGTATGAAGGGCGTACTAACAATACCAAGAAGAGGTCTGTCACTTCTGCCTGCTGTTGAACATACAGCATAGCATTAGCCTGCATCATTTTCAGAGGAGAAACAGGGATAGTTTTCAGTGGGAGCAGATTGTGTGGACAGTTTTCAGTGAGGAAGAGACCAAATCCATCTGATATGTTTACTTTTTTGCACAATTGGATGGAGACCTTTCAAGATGCTGTGAAGTAAGGAGAGTGCATAATTGTCAGTTCCACAGATACAACTGAAGAGAAGAAGAGATGACAAATTCTATGGAAGATCATCCCAAGTAATTTTGCAAAATCTGTTCTCATCTAACAGCAAAAAAATTTTTAGAGAGAAAGCCTATTAAAACATCGACACAGTGGCATTGCGCTGAATACCTGGGAAAATTATATAAGAGATGTGTAATTAATCACCTGCCATTTACTGACCTTGTACTGCACCCAGAAACTAATAGGCAGCCAGTGGAGTGATTTCAAGATAGCTGTTATATGGTCACTCCTGGTTTTTCCAGTGACCATCCTGGCTGCAATGTTTTGTACTAATTGAAGTTTTTGGACTAGATACAAGGGTAACCCCATGTCGAGCGCATTACAGAAATTGAGTTGTTAAGTTACCGGTGCATGTACTACAGTTTCTACATCCCTTACTTCTAGGAAAGGGCACAGCTGGTGTATCAGCCAAAGCTGATAACAGGCGCTGTCTCCCGCTGCCTCTCCAACCAGGGCAGTCTTCATTTCCTAGAACCCTGATCTATATACCATGGAAACCCTTCCATAGAGGTGCTATCTCGCTTAAGAGGTAGGTTGGGGGGGGGGGGCGCATTGGTAGAAGTAGCTATGTCTCTCCATCACCATAGCGACATCTAATGATACAGGATCTCGGCCACAGAGTTTGTCACATCTTTACTTAGACATGCATGCGCTCACACACACACACACACATGTTTAAATCACAACAAGGCTTGAAAAATACAAAGTAAAGAAGAGGGGTTCCTTTTATGAAAACTATAAGCCTCATGGGCACCATACATACTCTCCCCCTGCTTCCAGTTTATCCAAATCATTGCCCCTCTTGCAGCCTTCTAAAATGTACATATTTAAGGTGGGCAACAAAAGATGAAGTGGCCAGACATGCTTCATATCCTTCTCTCTCCTTCCTGCCAATTCCAGTAGATTGAACATTGTTCCAGTCTTCTTGACATCTACCTGGAGACTGGGCTTTGTACTGTTAGGCTACTTTGCATTCTGCTGCTTCTCTTGTTTTCCTCTGTCAAGCTAACCTCTCTCCTATTTATGCTCTAAAAATCTGTGCATTGTGCAAACACAAATGAACTTGCTTTCATTATCTGAGAGCCAGCCACGGCTAAGTTCCTTGTCAGTGACAAACACACCTGCTCCAGAAATCTGAACCCCTCTTGACTGTTCAGAAACTTGCTTGTCAACTATATAGCCTTTTAAAAGGCAGGTGATTGTGTCTTTCAAAATCCTTCCTGTCTGTACAAATGTTAAACTAGTTTGGCTTTGCAGAGTTGTCAAAGGTGCTTTGGCAGATTTTCAGCCAAGGTTAATGAAACTTGAATAAATGAGACTGTGCTGTTGTGCTCAGACACTTAATCATTCCATTATATGTCTTATTGTATTGAGGTGGTTTGCCAGGAACAATTCAGCCTATGGAGCTTCCTGACTTTGTAAATGCCACTCAAGGAATTATGCGCAGTAATCCCTATTATAAATATTAGACCACTATTTTTCAATATATTTCCAAAGTCAGCCACTGAGGTTGCAATCCTAGGTCCACATACTTAACCTGTAAACTGTTCTGATATAAGGAAGCGAAAGGACAGGCCCAACGCCATTGGGCCCGAAGAGGAAGAGCCCTCCCCTCCCTCCTTCCAACTGTCATCTCCTGGCCTGGGAAAGAGTGAAAGGACAGGCCCAACCCCATCGGGCCTGGCCTTGATTAAGAAAAAGAGCCCTCCCTCTCCAGTCCATTTGCCTTGGTCCAGGCCTCAGAGGGAGAGAAGAATGCTGGATCTGATCCCCCCCCACCACCACCACCATTCCCTTCTCCTTTTGTGCCATGTCTTTTTAGATTGTAAACCTGAGGGCAAGAAACCGTCTATAATCCTCTCTGTTGTAAGCCACCCTGATTCCCAGTGATTGGGCTGCATATAAATAAATCCTGTTGTTGTTATTATTATTATTATTATTATTATTATTATTATTATTAACCTGCTATAAACCTTACTGAAGTCAACTTCACTTTCTTCCTGGTAAATATTCATAGTACTGAAGCAAAAGTAAGGAAGGGCATTTGCTATGGGAAAGTCCTGCTCTGATGCCTTCCAATTTGCCTCTTGACTGGCAGAAGCAAGAGAACAAATTATCATTCAGCACATCAAGAGATTACACATTTTCTATTTGTTACTACATTTGTACCCTGTCATGAAGTATGCTCTCAAAACGACACTAATGAACTCACCCATGTTCTTGAGCATGTGCACTTATAAGGGATGTTTTGACCTTGGCAGTAGAACATCATGGATGGATGGGATCCAATAACTCACATCCACACAAAGCTATCTGAAGAGACATTTTATTGACTCAAACACAAGAATCAAAATATACACAATGATTGCACTGGAGAACAACAAATATTATCATGAAGAATATCATAAATGGTAAAAAAATAAATCGACAACACATATAACTAATTAAGACAACACAGCTGCTTCCGAATGGTGAAATATTAATTCAGATAAGCAAACTTACAAGGCTAAAGGGGTTTCAGGTGCAAGCTGTCACTGGCGGTGCTACTGAGCACTGGATCTAGAATGCAGGTGGAAGGAGTTTGGGAGTAGGCAATGTAGAGTTAGGTGCTAACAAGGGAAGGGGGAAAGAGAGATGGGGGAAGTGGTCCAAGCCATTCACTAAAACAGACAGACAGACACACACACACACACCCTACCTATCCTCACATTTTAGGGAATCCAGATCTTGTCTAGGTGTCGGAATGTCTGTGAAACATTATGGACTACAATCAGACCTTCTCATTTCCCAAATACCAGAACAAGCTCTTCACTTTAGAAACATTGTCAGGTTCTGTCAGAGGTAATCAAACTCTTGGTTTCCCGTAGAACTATCATGGATTAAGGGTATAAATAAATACCCTTAATAAATACTTCAAAATCAAAACCTTTTTGTGACATCTTCTCTGAAGATGCCAGCCACAGATGCTGGCGAAACGTCAGGAAGAAACTCTTATAGAACATGGCCACATAGCCCGAAAAACCCACAAAAAACTTTTCGTGACAGTTGCTGCAGTCAACTTGCCCCCACTTGCTCCAAGACTGTTGTCCTCAGGTTTCAATCTGAGTTCCTTTGTCCGTTCCAGCCACCTCCCGAAGCTGCTTACCCAAGACTTGTGGTTTGAGTTTTTTTACTTTCCAGCTTTCTGTGGATTCTTCCTTCAGGATCGGTAATTGCACCCGCTTTCCTAAGCCTTTAATTCTACTATCTTGTTTCACTTCCCTATTTAGTTAACTCTGTGTGTTGTTTGTTTGGATGAGCTACCTCTGCGTGTGTGTGTGTGCGTGCGTGTGTGTGTGTGCATGTGGTCTTTATATTTCTTTAATAAAATCATATAGTTTCACATCCCTGGGGCCTCTGTCATTTATTACTGGTATAGCTGGTATTGCATCTTGCATATTATGCCACCCCATTTTGCATAGCCAAGTTGAGTGTTCTCCAACTAATTAAAGCTAGATTGCTACTGTCTATGGAAGCTCTACTAGCCCCATACATTCAGGGTAACACCTTGGTGAAGTCACTGAGCATGGCACCTTAGGCCTCAACTACAGTTCTTCAGAACATGCCATTCAAATAAAGAGCACCAAGACTACCAAATGAGAATAAATGGAATCAAAATTAAGTACTGCAGGCTCTGCATTAAACAGACAATAACAAACCTTTCCCAGTTGAATGAGTTAGCCTTAGATTCTGAGATCCTTTGATATCATTTTTGGATGGGGGTAAAGACCATTAAGCTTTGCTAGACATCATCAAGATCGTGAATTTCACATCTTTCACTGTTCCAGGACCTTTTATAATTCTTCTGTCTAGGGCTTATTTGCTTCAGATTAAAGAGACTGTATTTGATTTAAAAGGAGGAAAAAAATGTTGAGCTGATCACCCTTACCCCATTAATATGGCCTTCCCTAACAGTAAGATTTCTCTGTCCCCATCCATTTAGGGGATAGTGCTTCTCA
Source organism: Sceloporus undulatus (assembly GCF_019175285.1). NCBI lineage: Eukaryota > Metazoa > Chordata > Lepidosauria > Squamata > Phrynosomatidae > Sceloporus > Sceloporus undulatus. Next base: position 81,087,072 of record NC_056522.1, on the reverse strand, counting down.
TCATTCGCCAGTTGCTAACTTATGAATTAACATTATTTGCCAACTGCAGGATGTCATACTGGGAGATAAAAAATCATGTGGCTAGGGATGTACACTCATGTCCTTTTTTCTGACACCCATCATAGTGTTAGTTGATGGAGTCATTCTTTAGCTCTTTTCAGTATGGTGGTTGACTCGGTTATTTGGCTTGAAATGATTTCTTAGCTAACCTGTCTCTGTCCTAGGCTAGACAGAATCAAGGAGTTCCATGATTTCGATTTCCTGCATGGCAGGGGGTTGGACTGGATGGCCCTTGCGGTCTCTTCCAACTCTATGATTCTATGACTCTATGTAGAAAAAACTTTCGCAAACACAGTTCTCACAGGGATGCTGTCCAGACACAAGCATTTTGTCGACAACTATACAGATAGTTTGGCAACTGTCATTTACCAGCAGATTTAAGCTCAGAAATCCAAAACTTCAGTCTAAACCAGAAAGATTTATTCAGAAGCCAAATCAGTTCACAGTATAGCAATGTTGTTGGGACTGAGACATGTCAGTTACAAAGTACTGTATAATAAAAGCACAAGCAATTGAAACCTTTTTGCATGCTCAAATTCCATTTGTCATAGAAGCAAAATATTTCTTTTCCCAGACTGTCCAGTTGTTTTCTCTTATATCAGGCATTCCCACGGAATTGGCCATGGCAATTCCCAATGCCTCACTTCTCCTTCAGATCTGCTTCTTAGCCATCCCCAGGATAGATGACCCTTCCACCCAGCACAACCAGCTTGACATATCCCAGCATCCTATAATGTGAAATAGAATGAGCGAAGGGCAAATAAAACAAGTGAAGGGCAAGGCCTATGTGACTAACATAGATGCCAGGAACTTTGAGGGACTCAGATCCTGACAGCAACAATATTTCAAGTCATTCAGATTGTCATACATGTATGTGTCCCTTCAAGTTGCCTGTCAACTTATGGCAACCTCATAAATTTCTTACAGTTTTCTTAGGCAAGAAATAATCAAAGGTGGAGGTTTCCCCCCTGAAATATAGCCTACAGCACCTGGATGGTTTATCCTCTTATTTATTTATTTACATTATTTATATGCTGTCTTTTTCCCAGAATAGGACCCAAGGTGACTTCCATAACAATAAAATTAGCAACTCTTTTAACCTTACAGTAGCACTGTGGGGTATGTTTAGGGATGCTACAGCCCGACGGCCCCCCGGGACAATCCCGCTTTTGGGGGGCCCTGCCCACCCCGGCCTGGTTCCCCCCCAATCCCAGCCTTTATCCCAGCCTCCAGGCCAAGCCCACTCATGCGGCCATTGCCGCAGCCGCTAATGCGGCTGGCCGGCCACCCACCTCCTCCTCCTCCTCGGCAGCGCACGGCACTTGTCTGGGCTGGCAGAGCATGCGCTCACCCTGCTTGCCCACCCGCGCATGGGCTAGGAGAGAGGAGCTTGTCCCCTTTGGCCAGCCAGCCATTGGCAGAAGAGCGGGGGCGGGACTGCCAAAAGGTGCCGAGAATGAGAAGGAGGAGGAAGAGGTGGAGAGGCGATTCAGTGGCCATTTCAGGTCTGCCTTGGTTTATTTTTTTAAATTAATTTTTTAAAATATACAATTTATAGTATTAAATATATACAGCCCTGCCTTGCTTTTTTATTTTATTTCATTAATTTTTGTTATTAATTAATTTATATTATTAAATATATACAGCCTTGCCTTGCTTTTTTATTTTATTTCATTAATTTTTATTATTAATTAATTTATATTATTAAATATATACAGCCCTGCCTTGCTTTTTATTTTATTTCATTAATTTTTATTATTAAATATATATAACCCTGCTTTTCATGCTACCAGGTCTGTCTTGTTTTAACAATGATAGTGGTGATGATGACGATGATATTGATATCAGCCAGCTTCTGAGGCATGCGCTCACTGTTTCCTAAACCAAGACAGTGTGACTTTCCAACGTGTGTTCTTTGTGCATTTTTTGTGCTTTTAATGCTAACAAAGCTGCCTTGTTTTGACAATGACAGTGGTGATGATGATGATGATGATACTGATACTCTCTGATGCATGGCCAAAGTCACAAACTCATGAACAGTGAAGAAAAATCAAAGTATCTTGATCAAGTACACACTTCTGAGAAGTGCAGTTGGTGAAAGAAACATGAAACCGAGGGCAAATCCAATTCTTGTTAAACCACCTTGACATGTTAAATATGCATATCCACGTTAACCCATCTTAAGTGTTAAACCCAAACAGTTTGGTTATGGAATAAGCCTCTGAAGTATGCAAGAGGCCATGTTAAGTAAACCATGTTCAATGCCCAAATGTGCTGTTGTGCGCGTTTTGGAATGGGGGGGAGGGGTGTTTGGCCAGAAGTACATATCTGCCTAGGAATCATGCCAAAATGTCCTCCATTTTGATCATGCCTAAGAAATATGCACTTATATTAACATTTTTTTTAAATCATCAAATTTTTTCACGTCCTCCATTTTTAAAAAATGTGTCCTACATTTGAAAATGTTGTCCTACATTTGTCCCGGTTTGGAGGTCCTGACTTATGGCAACCCTAGGTACGTTAGACCATTGAGCTTAACTTCTGAGCAGATTTTCTAACCCAGATGACCTCATCAGCCCACCATAAAATCCAGCATTTTATTCCAATGGTTGGCAAAAGATGTCCTTTCCCAGTTTCATGAAGGCTTCAAACTAGTTTCAAAAGCCTGTAGCAAATGACCAGATCAAACCTAGCTCTACTTTAGAAGGCACAGAGGGAGGAAAATGACAAGCTGGTCCTACCCAATCCTGCTGCTCCACACAGCACTGACTTCAGCCCTACTCACCACTGGAGCATGTGCATCCCTTTCCCCTGTGATTATTTATGAGTAAATGAGGTTGCTGACGAAAAAACTAAATGTTCACTGGCCTTTTTACCACATCACACTGGCTTGATATCTGTTATCAGGGGCTAAGAGGGGAAGAGCAAACTGTTGAGTAGATATTGGCCCAGACTTTAAAATGTCATGCCTTCTCAATCAGACATACGAGTGAACGGCATCTTAAGTTACATTTTGACCAGTGCAGAATTCACATTTGGCTTCTATGAATCAGAAATGTTGCTTCCTCTAGACTTTGGAGGCAGACAGAGTCACTGGGCAGCTAGGTAGATAAGAATATTGGAATACCACTTTAATCTTTCCCCACTGAAATAACCATTCACCAGATCAGGATGCAAGCAAGAAGACAACATTCCAGTCAGCAGATAAATTCACCAGCTTCTCTTTATCCTATCCTAACCAGTGCAGAATGCATTTAGCTGTCATCTGTTATTTCTGTATCCATTCTAATTCTTTCTGCCTTGTTATTCTGTCAGTTGCTTAATCTATTTACACTGACTTTATTTTTAGTATGTCTATTACGACAGCAAATCCTAGAATTGCCTTCGGTGTTGTCTGAAAACGGCCATTATCAAATCATAATGCCTAGCCAGATGAAGTTGTGTAAGGGCCCGAGGCAATCACTAGACGTCCTCAACAGCTGCCTGCATTTTAGTCCTGCATATCAATTCCCACCTTGGAGGGGGCCTAGCGGTATTATCAGGAGTGGAAGAGGAGGTAAGTGTATTTATTAAAATTTGGATTACAGCTCAGCAAACTGCTCCTTACTTTATTTATGAAAGATTTTTACTTTGCACATTAATAAAGCTGCTATCTCAATCTTTTATTGGTAAACGATGTAAAATGCAAATGATCTGGAATCCAATTAATTTCTAGAAGGTTGCAGCTGTTTTGAGGCCTATTCACAAAGACATGTGTGTGGATGCGTATGAATGTGCCCATATTTGATTGCTCAGAAAATCAGGCCTTATTATTGAAGTAGTGACTTTCAAAATTTCGACTATTGTTCATCAGTTGTGCTCAATGCAAACAGATAATATTCAAATTGTATTGCTTATTATTAAAGGGGGGGGGGGTAGAAATGTGGATAATTCCAACCCATATTGAAGCTTCAAAGAAGATGTGCAGAGGTTTATTCATTTGAACAAAAACAACTTTCTATCTGATATCTGCAGAGACATTTTTTGCCAAAAGATACAAGCAAAAACAAATGATGTTTTATTTACTGAAGTTAACATTTGGCTGTGTTTCATTTCAAGTCAAGTTGAAAATATCTTTCCTTCTTTAACAGGAATTAATCCTCCATCAACCATCAAACCTTCTGGCAAGTCACACTCTCTTGGCCTCAGAGGAAGGCAGTGGCAAACAAATATTACCAAGAAAATCTTCTGAATGTTATGGTCCCAAATTCCCTCCAAATTCGTCCCTTACCTTGCTATCTTCCCCAAGTGATGAAGGGTGGATGCCTTGCCACATGATCCCTGTTCATTTCCCAGTATCACTGCTGAAGTCAGATAAAGGCTCCCAGTTCCACCATCAACAATGGGCACCTCCTTTTGACCTTAGAGTGACTTGCACTGCAGTGGCAGCACCAGGCAACAAACAGGGACCATGAGTACAAAGTCAGTTGCCCATCATCACTGATACCCCCCCCCCCAAAAAAAAACAACTCTACAGCAAAAGATGAATTTTAGAAACGGTCCACTAAGGCAGTTTAAGTCTGCCAGCACAGGGAGTGGCAACAACAGGAAAAATGCTGCAGGTGCAGTAGCCATGAAGCAAGGAAGGTTTTAGAGCAGCAATTCCCAAGCTTTGGTCCCCCAGATGTTTTGGACTTCAACTCTGAAAAGTCTTAGCCTGTTTGGACAGCAGCCAGGAATTCTGGAAGCTGAAGTCCAAAATATCTGGAGGACCAAAGTTTGGAAACTATTATTTTAGAGAAATAAGGCTGTTCGCAGTCTGTATGTTTTGCTTGCCTTCCCTTCCCAATGGTCCACTATTCTGGAAGAGGTGTAACCACTACCTCTAGCAAGTTAGCTGTGGAATCTAGCCTTACTTGAATTTGTGGGAATATACACGACATCTAAGAATGTTTTGAGCAATGGGAAAACAGGGCTTCCATACATTAAATGGCATGGGAATTATTTCTTCCTCTTCTTGTCCCATTCCTCCTTCTCATCCTTGTTTTCTTTCTTCTCCATGTGAACCCCTTCTCTCCGTATCAGAGTATTCTGCATCAGGGCTGCTTCAGATAGCCAAACCAGCACCAGGAGAAAGAACAGAGGAAATTAAGCCCTCAGCAACCTCATATTTAAAAGGTATGGCCTAAATCAAACATAACAAGTGGTAGAGTTTAAAAAAAACCTAGTGCAGATACACCAGACTGCATCACTGCACAAGCAGTTGTGCAGCCTCTTGGACAATATCTTATATAACTGCTCATACAACCTCTTTCATAACTGCTTCTACAACTTCTTCCACACCTGCTGTGCTACCGCTTCAGCAACAAAAATATATTAGATACCCACCTTTGCACCAACCCTAAAAATGCACAATTGCTTGCCTTAGCATAATGACATGTTACGAAGCAGGCCTAACAGTTTTTTGTCTGCTAAAATTATTATTAATTCATCATCACCACCCATAATATCATTTCTGTTTTCAGAGAATTTGTGGCCTGTCACATCAAACAAATGCTGGGGGAGGTAGACTAAATACCTTCTAAATACTGGAGTGCATCCAGGCTAGTTGAAAAGCCCTAGATTTTGTTGCTGTTCTTTCTGATTTCATACTGGGTTGAAATAAACTCACCTGAGAAGCTGATATAAAAAGTCTCTGATCATACTGGGAGCTGACAGAAAATATTCTCTGGTAAACAAAACATGTGTAGATTCCCCAAAATAAAGTCAGAAACAAGAGGAACAAATCTAGGACTTTCTGGTCTGGATTAAAAGCAAAATCCTGAGACACCATCAGTAATTCAATTCAGTTCATTTCAAAGCCCAGGCAGAATTCCCAATCCCCTTACAGTTGTGCTGATTTCAGCACCCTGGATACTTCCCAACATGAAGGGGGAGGTTAGACTACTTACTCTCTATAGAGTATCTAGATAACAGCTGCTGAGGAAATTTTAAATTTAAAGGGCCATGAGCTTGAAATCAGTAGTGAACCAAAGCTCAGCCATATTACTGGTAAGATTAGAGCCAACACAGACTACTAGTATGACCTTGGCTAGTCTGTACATCAGAAATACTGTCGCAGCTGTGAGACTGCTAGAATCTGTTATTCCTATGGTGTGATGGTGAGGCAATTTTGAGTGAGGCAAGGCTCAGTGGGGAGGAGAAAATTTAAAAAATTAAACTTTACATTCTAAAAATTGTTTTTAATTAAAAAAAATACTTTAAGCACATGAAAAATACTTTAACCACATTTGCTGAAGGATGGATTTTATTAATATGTTCTCTCTAGGAATATCTAGGTCCTCCAATGCCACTCTAGAGAGATCACTCCAGAATGCATTTGTAGTTTGAGTGCAACCCTATGGTCAATGTCTGGCAGATGTTGACCACAGAGTTGAACTGGAAGACCTAGATATTCCTAGAGAGGTATTCTCTCAGGAAAAAACATAGTGTTTTTGTTATTTGTGGTTTTACCACATTCGTGGGAGTCCTTGCTCCTAACCCCAGCAAATGTGAAGGGATGAGTGTACTTTTAATTTTGCTAGTTGATTATGTCACATCTATTATTACATTTGATGATATACGGGAATTACAATTTATGAGTAAAATTCATACAAAAAACATTACTACGGATTCTGTATGGCCTGGTATAGGAGGAGGTTAATGGGAGGGGTGCCACGAGTTACCACTCTGAGTGATGCCAATCCTAGTGAGGTCAATGACTGGCGCAGATGCCTCTGTAACTGTTCCATGGAAAAGAAATAAAACTAGTAAGAAAAAGAAAAATGAGAGTACAGAATTGGAAAGAGGGAACAATGGCCAAGATCCTTCATTGGAAGACCTAAGACTTTATCACACAAGGCTTTAAAAGTGGAATTAGTGCTTTTCCACTGTTGATTCACGTGTGATAATTTTCTTCCAAAGCGGTTCCAATAAGCAGGCAGTTACAGGATGCCAGTTGGCATGATTATGCTTCTCTTCTCCTCCCTTTTGCTATTCCCAAGCAGGCTGTTTTATTTTTCTTCTTCTTCTTACAGTATTCTTATTCTTCACCTTCTTTTCTTCATTTTGTTTTCCTGAATGGATTGCCATGAACACACAATTGCACTAGAAGTAAAAATAAAGGCAAATATACAGACCGAAAGGCATGCTGGGAATGGCATAGGGCAAGGAGGAAGGGCTATGGAGGCCAGTGTGTGGAAGACAAAATCCAGGACAGAAGCAGCACCATACTGATTTGGGGAGAGCTGTGCAGTAATGACTGCCCTCAACCTGGTATGTCTGTGTTTCTTAGACTAATGTGATTATGGCACCTCATGAGCCCGATGTGATAAAGTCCATTGTATAAATTTTCCCTCAGACAATTAAATGACCATGTAGGGAGGAAGATGCAGGACTACACATCTTTGCTTTCATCTCCTGCAGGACTCACCTTCCTCTTGCACATTCATCTTCCTCCATGGCTATTTAATGGTCAGTGGAAAGGGGGGATTGCTAGAGTAGCATATGGCTATATCCTTACAGCCAGACAGAGAACAATGTTATCATTTGGGATCTCTGGAAGACCCCTGGCAAGTCCTGGAGGATGAATTTCTCATTCTAGGGAAGGTGAATCTCGAGGGGATGGGAGTCATTATGTGAAGAAAGTAATGCATTCCTCCCTCCACAACAACTATAAGTTGAACTCATGCCTGCATATGTCACTAACAGCATGCCAGTCCATTGTCACTGAATGTAAATCAGAAAAGTAGACATTTTTAATAGTCAAAGGGTTGGTCTGACAACCTTCCTATCACCAATTTTGAACCAAAATTTGAAGGGGGATGTTCAGCTGGAACATAGTTATATTGGCCAAAACTTCCCAAATCACCCTATATAGGAATGCTGTGATGAAAAATGATTTTGACAAGGGTGAGGCACTCAAGCAATGAACTAATGATGCTATTTAAACATACTATAGGTGGACTTTGATGAGTTTAGGAGGCTTTTACAAGATTTAATGCACTCAAACCTTTTTTCTCCCTTTTTCCTTTGTCCAAAAGCTTCTGTGGTTAAGCCAATATTTATATATATATTTTTCATTTTTTTTGGCTTCATTCTGAGTTTTTCAAAACAGCTAAATTAACTTTATGCATCAAAACAATTGTGTTAAGATACATAGGAAAATGAGATTAAATTATTGCAACAGGACCTAAAATTTATTCTGTGATATACTTGATAATGAGGTGTTGACATACTAATCCCAAAATCTCTCTCTCTCTCTCTCTCTCTCTCTCTCTCACACACACACACTGTTCTTCCTTTAAAAAACAGGAATATGTTGTGCATATGTGGGAGTTGTGTAGTTCTTTTATCCTCACAACCATCAGTTGGGATATCAAATATGTAACTGGCCCAATATCATTCATGAGTTTTAACAACAATTGTGTGGGTGCCCAGATGATGTCCTTAATGTGAAAGTTGAACAATGCTTCCTCAAAGATAAAATTGATTTCACCTGAATTAGACCAATATATTAGGGATTTTTACTTATTTATTTATCCATCATAACGAAGGGAAAGGTAAGCATTGTATGGCTTGTATCTCTTATTATTGAACAGGATGGTAATGCTTGAGACTATCAATCACCATTATGAGAATCATTATTACTGATATGTTTACTGTTGTATATAATATTTTAATTATACATTCAACATAATAGCAGCACAGTGAGGCAGCTAGACAATAGCTTATTTGTCATAGTACTTTAAACTCATTTAATGCATTTATTAAACACCTCACATAAAACATGTGGTAATTCAGTTTACCTTATTCAGATAGAAGCTTGAGGATGATGATGTGTTATTTTCTATAAATGAATATTTCTCAGCGAGTCCATTTAAAAAAAGAAAGAAAGGAAAGGAAACCCCAGTGGATGTGCTAACTATTTCTAGGATTGCAATTTGTTTGCCATTTTGTCCAGAATTCAGGATGTGATAATAGAATCATTTTAGCCTCAGTGAACTGGTAAAGGCATATTTGTCGGTTTTAAAATCGGGATGGAAGAGTCTTCTCAAAAGAAAAAAATGAGTGTTATTATTCTTTTGATCTCGTCACTTATGGCATTAAATGGAAACTATTTTAAACTGTGTCGTTTTGCTAAAATAATCTATGTGGTCAGATGAGGTGCACACTGTTGCAGTGAGAACCTAGAAGATGAAAAGACCCATGATGAATATAATCCCCCAGTTCCAGCCCCTGGCCCTTGATTAGTAATATGTTCCCTTAGTTACTAGGGCCATCGCTAGATTATAATATTCCCACCTCACCAAGTACAAAGCCATTTGCGGATCTCCAGTCTACTTTCCATTTACTTTCTACCTGCTCTGCTTTGCAAATCATCCCTTAGCTGAGTGGTATGCCACAAGAGGGTCAGAGAAAGATAGATTTTATCATTGGTGATTGTCAGCATTAAATATCCTCTTTCTGACACTATCAGAGCGGATGAAATTGGGAGAGAATAGCTGGACTAGTAGTGTTTACGTAATATAAAGCAGCTTCCTTTGAATTCCTATCAGGAGTCCCTGTGCTGTAGTAGTTTGAATGTTGGACTAGGACTCTGAGAGATGAGGATTTGAATCCCCACTCAGCCATAGAACTACCTATCTTGGGCAAGTCACACACACTCAGTCTCAGAGAAAGACATTGGAATACCTCTTGCCAAGAAAACCCTGTGATGGAGTGCTTTACCTCAGAATCAGTTTGAACAGCCCAGCTCTGTACGTGCTTAATTTTTTAAAAAAAAGTCCTACTGTATCCCATATTTGCTTAGGGTATCTGTCAAGAAACATCTAAAGCCCTGGGACTGACACCTTTCTAAACCATGGGAGTTGCTGTTGTTTGTGCTGCAAGAATTAGGGATTGGTCAGTCAATTTGGTTATCCTCTTTGCATTCAATATTTATTATTCTTTATTTTACATTCTTTTCTCTATGGAGGGAACATGGGATTTTTCTTCTTTCTTTTCTTCCCCTCACTATGCAACTGTGAACTTTCTCTGAGACAAAAAGCTTCTTTCCCTGTCCTCTTTTTGTGTCAGGTGTATTTCATGGCAAAATAAAGAAATTTGCCAATCAAAGATCCAGAATTAGAGGGAAAATAGGATTCTCATTCAGAGTTATGGGTCTGTTACGACCTCCCACATTACTCTTGGTTCACTTGCAAACAGCTTTTTCATTATCTTTCAGCTACACCGGTCCAGAATTATGTTAATTGCCCATTAACTACAGCTGAGTGATTCATTTATTCTTTTAATTTAGAGTATTGATAATGGATCTAACCTCTATTTTGCTTTTAAAACTTTTTGATACAGTCTATACTGTCAGTGTGTTGACAGGAAAAATGCAATGCCAATATCATCACTTCTTTGATCCTTTCATCTTGGTGAGTAGCACTTCATCCTGTACCACCTTAGATGGCTTTAAGTGCTGACTGTAAAAATTATTTTTAAAAGAGGAGAAGGACATCCTTTCTCTCTCAATTTGCTATTATTTTATGTTTTAAGATACTTTTCAGCAGGAGCATTGTCAAAAATATTTCTGAATTGCTTTGTCTTCCTCTAACCCAGCCTTTCTCAACCATCGTCCCAGAGGAACCCTTGAAATAATTTTCGGGACTCATGGAACACCTGCATAAAAATTATTATTTGATGTTTTCAACTGCCTTCATGTCAACCTCGACTCATGGCGACCCTGTGGATGAGACACCTCTAAGGCCCCCTTTCCCCAACCACTCTGCTCAGGTCTTGCATGCTTAGGGCCTGCCTTCCTTCTTTCCCTCCCTCCTCGGCTGCTGCGGCTGGGATTCCCTGGGAGCCAAGATGGAATTGCCAAGCAAAGCAGGGCAGGAGATGAGCCTGGCGGCTTTAAAGCAGCATGACCCTTACATCACCAGCATCGCCGATGTCACCAGCCAGGTGGCCCTCTACCGCTTCAGCCCAAAGGCCAACGAGTGGGAGAAGACTGACATAGAAGGTACATTATTTATGTATAAAAGATGGGGACAATGTTTGTCCTCCTCCAATCTGCTGGGACTTCTCCTGTTCTTGAGGGAGAGGAAGGCAAGACAGCTCCAACAGGTCTTGCCTGAAAGAAGGCCCTCCCTCTATCCACCATCTGGAAGGAGAGAAAGACAAGCCAGCTCCAACAGGCCTCCGAGGGAGAGCAGATCTGCTGGACTTTCCCCCTTTCCCACTGCCGTTCCCTTCTCCTTTTGTGACTTGTCTTTTTTTAGATTGTAAGCCTGAGGGCAGGGAAATGTCTAAATGTCTAATTAACAAATTGTAAGCCGCTCTGATAGACTTGGCTGAAGAGTGGGGTATAAATACCTGTAGTGGCTAACCTCTGCTCCTTCAGTGGCCATAGAGGGGTGGGGGGAGGATAGGGATGCGGGGGATGCCTGGGCCGGGGATAACACCTCGGCGGGCGGAGCTCCGATCGAGGTTGTGTGGGGCAGGGGGAGGTATGGTGGTGGGAGAAGGGACTTGCGTTCCAGGGGAAGGCGTGATCGATGCATCATATCTATCTCGCCTTCCTGTCCCCCTCCCAGCCTGAAGGACCTGAGGGTCACTCCAACCGTGCCACAAACCCTGTCGCTGCTCCTGTGCAATGCCAGGTCGGTTAACAATAAGACCCACATCCTCCAGGATCTACTGGAGGACTTGAAGTGCGACCTGGCTTGCATTACCGAGACCTGGCTGGGGCCTGAAGGGGATGCTGTGTGGGCTCAGGCCCTGCCTGCTGGGTTCTCGGTGAAGGACCAGCGCAGGTTAGGTGGGCGGGGGGGGGTGTGGCCTTGGTACATAGGAACACCGTGTCCCTCACCAGGAACCACATCCGACAGACCTCCTATATCGAGTGTATTTACCTGACCCTAAAGGCTAGGGACAGTCTAGGGATTCTGTTAGTGTATCGGCCACCCCGTGCATTAGCGGACTCCCTTAACGAGCTGACACAGCTGGTCGCTGAGCTGATGTTGGAGACGCCCAGGCTTCTTGTCCTGGGTGACTTCAACATCTCCCTCACGGCCAGCCATGTTCCATCCGGTGCGGCTCGGGAATTCATGGAGACCATGGCGGCCATGGGCCTGTCCCAGCTGATACAGGGTCCCACGCATTGTGTGGGTAATACTCTCGATTTGGTCTTCTGTTCGGATGCGGAGAATCCGTGGGTGGAAATAGTTAATGTTTCCCCCCTGTCATGGACGGATCATTTCCTGGTAGAGGTGAAAATCAAGGCCTCTACCCAGATCCCCCCCGGGGGTGGTGGACCAGTTAGGATGGTCCACCCTCGAAGGCTGATGGAACTTGAGAGGTTCCGAGAAGCCTTAGAGGGGCTCACGGTTGGAAATGACGGCGACTCTGTTGATGCCCTCACCGGTATCTGGAATACCGGCCTTTCCAGGGCTATACACAGGATCGCTCCCAAGCGCCCTCTCAGGCCTGCTTCCAAATGTAAGCCCTGGTATACGGAAGATCTCCGGGCAAGGAAGCGGGTTCTGCGACGGCTAGAGTACCGTTGGCGGAAACACCTTTGCTTAGACGACAAGGCTCTCCTAGACCAACTGTTAGAGGACTACGGAGAGGCAATACGAGCAACAAAGAATTCGTTCTATGGTGCTCGTATTGCGTCCGCTGAGTCGCGTCCGGCAGAGTTGTTCAGGGTGGTCAGGGAGCTAACTCAACTCCCTCCCGCCCTGAACCAGATCCTTGAACCTTCTAAGGCCTGCTGTGACTTGTTTAACGACTTTTTTGCGGATAAAACCTCTCGTATAAGCGAAGGTCTGAACGCCGACACTTTAGCAGAACCTAGGGTAGAAGTGTCCAGAGCCTCCGTGGACTATGTTAAACTGGATCAGTTTGAGTTGGTGAGTACCGAGGATGTGGACAAGATCCTCGGAAGTGTTCGGAAAACGACCTGCTCTCTTGATCCCTGTCCCTCGTGGTTAGCGGCCCAGGGGGGGCCGGCGGTAACATCTTTGTTACGCCGGATAATTAATACATCTTTAAGGGATGGGCTATTTCCATCGGATCTTAAATTGGCCATAGTAAGACCGATCCTAAAAAAGCCCTCCCTTGACCCCCTGGTACATAATAATTATCGGCCTGTTTCGCTGCTACCATTTTTGGGAAAGGTGATCGAGAGGGCGGTTGCGATCCAGCTTCAGGCGGTCTTGGATGAAACGGATTATCTGGACCCATTTCAAACTGGCTTCCAGGCGGGTTACGGGGTTGAGACGGCCATGGTCGCCTTGGTCGATGATCTCCGTCTGAGCATCGACAGGGGAAGCGTGTCCCTGTTGGTGCTCTTGGACATCTCAGCGGCTTTCGATACCATAGACCATGGTATCCTTCTGGGGCGCCTCGCAGAGGTGGGAATCGGGGGCACTGCGCTCCAGTGGTTCCGTTCCTACCTCTCGGGGAGGTCCCAGATGGTGCAGCTGGGAGACGTGTGCTCCGATGAGAGGCCCCTTAAAACTGGGGTCCCTCAAGGGGCCATTCTGTCTCCCATGCTATTTAACATTTACATGAAACCGCTGGGAGAGATCATCCGGAGACATGGGGCGCGGGGTTATCAGTACGCTGATGACACCCAAATTATTTTCTCTATGTCTCCGACTGATGCAGTGACTGGGGATGGCGTCTCTCCTCTCGTGGCCTGTCTGGAGTCAGTAATGGGCTGGATGAGGGAAAACCGACTCAAATTGAATCCAGAGAAAACGGAGGTACTAGTGATAGGTTCCCCTGGTCCAGGAATGGCGGTGGTTCCACCTGTCCTGAACGGGGTCACGCTCCCTGTGAAGGACTCCGTGTGCAGTCTGGGGGTGCTTCTTGACTCGTCGCTTCACCTGACTGCTCAGGTGAATGCGACGGTCAAGAGCACTTGTTATCAGCTTCGGCTGATTCGCCAGCTGCGCCCATACCTGGCCCAGAGGGACCTAGAAACTGTTGTACATGCTCTGGTAACTTCGAGACTGGATTTCTGCAACATACTCTACATGGGGCAACCCTTATACCAAACTCGGAAGCTGCAAATGGTGCAAAACATGGCAGCCCGGCTGGTCACTGGTGCGTCCAGGACCAGCCATATAACACCAGTTTTAAAAGATCTTCATTGGCTGCCCATTCGCTTCCGAGCTCAATATAAGGTGTTGGTAATTACCTATAAAGCCCTAAATGGCTTGGGCCCAGGATACCTGAAGGACCGCCTCTTCCCGTACATTCCGCCTCGCACTCTCAGAACGTCTGGGCAGCAGCTACTGAAGGTGCCTGGGGCTAGGTTGGCCTCCACCACTCGGAGGTCGTTCTCCATAGCTGCCCCAGCCCTTTGGAATGCGCTGCCCACAGAGCTCCACTCGTCCACCACCCTGGCCCAATTTAGGAAGGACCTCAAAACCTTCCTATTCCAATAGGCATTCCCCGAGTAAATATCCTGTGGGCCTCCCTCCTCTCTTTCGTGGCCAAGAGGTTGGGCTTGGGGGCTTTACTGTTGGTTTGTTTTTAAATATGTTTTTATTGGAATTGTTTGTATTTTAATTATGTTGTGAGCCGCCCTGATCGGAGGAAGGGCGGCATATAAATAAAAATTTTATTTTATTTATTTATTTAAATGAATGAATGAATGAATAAATAAATAAATAACTCTGGTGTGTGGTTTTCCTTTCTTTCAATTGCCCTTCACCTCTCCTAGCATTATTGTTTTTTCTAGTGAGTCCTGCCTTCTCATGATGTGGCCAAAGTACAACAGCCTTAGTTTAATCATCTTGGCTTCTGGGGAGAGTTCAGCCGTGACCTGCTTTGTTTGTCCTCTTAGTCACACATGGTATTCTCAGCACTCTTCTCCAGCACCACAGCTCAAATGAGTTGATTTTTTTTCTATCAGGTTTTGTCACTGTCCACTATCTCACAGCCATACAAGGTGATGTGAAATAGGATGACATGAATGATCCTAACCTATTATAGTTATAGCTTTTTAAAAAATGTATTTTCCCCCTGATCGCGATCTGTCATGGAACCCCTAGGGACCTCTCATGGAGCCTAGGATTCCCAGAAAGTCTGCTCTACTGAGTACATAGAATCCTTGTGCATTTAGTTTTCATCATGGTATGCTTCAGACAGCTTGGAAATGACATTCCTTCTTAGAATGGCACATGCAGCTAATAGGACCAAAGAGAATTTGGGAAAATGTTAGTGAGCTAGAACTGCAAACTCAACTGACCCCTGCTTACAACAGGACAGAGTAGCATAAAAATATTTAAAATATGTTAGCACTGTACAGAATTAAATATTTTTTCTATGCATCAAGAATCAGATTTCCACAATAAAATAGTTTTTGTTCCATTTGCACTTTTCTTTCTGATATTATCAATGCTTCCCTTCTTGAAGATTCCAAACATTTTTATACATACATTTTCTGCTGAAAATACTAGATCATAAAAATTTTAATTTATTTATTTGGATTATGCTCATGTGCATACACACTTCACTCTGATCTGGCACAAGTGGGCTAAAAAAAACTCTTTCAGAATAGTTTGGTTTATCAGAAAAGTTAGCATGCTGTGAACATACAAATTATTTGATGTTAAACAATTTACAAGAATACAGACTTCAGAAGAATGCATTACATTCATGTGAGCAGAGCTAATAAATTGATTCACCAGAACTTAGATGGACAAAGTATGGCCCTCCCAAGCTTGTTTTTGTATCCACCTCCCCAATGGCCGATCTTTCCCAATAAGATGTTTCCTTATTGCAAAAATTTTCGGTTTCTCTGAGCAGTTTCCCTGAACAGCCATTTTACATTAAACCAATTTACTGTTTTGCCATTTTTGTTAAACCTGTATCATTCTGAACATGGTACATTTAGGTTTTCGTTCATACACACAATTATGCAGATACATAGGAACACACATACAGTACATTCATTCACCAACTTTTATACATTACTCAGGGAAAATCAGAGGTTCTGCGGGTGCGTTGATCCATGAGCATAACTAGTCGGAGGTAACAGTGTGCTAATTACAAAATAAATCTAGAAATTGAGATCAAAAACTCTTGTTCTTTCCCCAAACATCTTAGTGACAGAACACATTTAGTGACACATTTTTTTTCTTTTAACAGCTAGATCAAATAGATCTTCAGTACATTTTTCATGGATAAGTATGAAAAACATACTGCTTTTGAGATAGATGCAGTAGATAGATAATCTAAGGATATTATGTGCTGGAATGATTACATGGAGAAAACAAGCAATCAAATTGGCATCTGTGAACCAGTGGCAAAGTAACTTAGAAAAGTGTAGTGGCCTTGCTAATTCTCTGCCTCTCTCTTTCTCTCTCTCTCCCAAACCATCTTAGCTTTATCTCCATTGCCACCACTTTGTTCATCCTAACTCCCAGAGTCTTCAAAAGTTACTTTTTTGAATATTACCTCTCAGAATCCCCCATCTATGACTTCTGTAATACAGTTGCCCTCTCCTCCCCCAGTTCTGTTGTCTCTTCTTCTCAGCTGTGAATTCTTGACTTGTTCTCCTCACACTCATTCCCCTAATGTAGACTATAATAACCGTCTGGACACAGATCAGCCAAGCAGGAACACAAAATACTTTACTTCCACTTTTGTGCCAGTCTGAGGCCAATAAAAATTGGTATCGCTTAGAATCATAGAGCTGGAAGAGACCACAAGAGTATCCAGTCCATGCAGGAAATCTGAATGTAGTTGGATTGTTTTGTGTATAAGTAAAACAAGATATCACAAAATTTTATTTTGTTACCTAAGTGAGCAAGATAGCCAATTTGCAATTTATTTCAGAGGCTTGTTCCACCTCCATATGTTTATAAACGTGCTAGTTTAGATAACTTGGCCTATTATTCTATGGTATAAAGCTATGTCTTTTGATTGCAAATTGGGCTTCCTAATATGAAAGGGATCCTCCCATTCAGGGATGGCAGCCTTGGTCCTGCTGGCAGAAGTGGGAGTGGAAGGCAATTTTACCCATTACTTCTCCAGCTTGCTGTATCTACTCTCTCATACTTTTCTAGAGGGTCAGCCAGACTTCCAGAGCAGGGGAAGAAAAACCATCCTTCCTCCTTTTGCCAGTAAGAATGTCCTATGAGCAATGGAGTTCCCAGATCTCAGGGGCAGGCCTCTGTCCTCCAGGCCTCAGAGTGACAGGAAGAACATCATGGTGAGAGCACTGCCTGGAAAAAAAAATATTTTGGTTGGACTACAACTTCCATGTTGGGTTTTGTTTTGCTTTTTATTTGAAGGACCTGCTGTGAGCCACTTTGTTTGTTGTCTGTGGGGCCTGCACCTGCATCCTCACTGGGGGCTGCCTCTTGGAACATCACTGGGACCACACACACCCTTTTAACATCACCAGGGATTGTTCTCTCTCTCTCTCTCTCTCTCTGTGTGTGTGTGTATATATACAAGCATACCTGCAAGTCACCTGTCTACTTATGGTGACCCCATGAATTTCATACGTTTTTCTTAGGCCAGGAATCCTCAGACATGGTTTTTGCCAGTTCTTTCTGAAATGTAGCCTACAGCACATTTATTTTATAAATAATTAAATAATATATATATATTTAAAAATATGATTTAAACTGTTTAAAACATTGGGAACATATTTAAAATATAATTTCCAGTAAAAGACTGAAAATACAGCAGATCACACTTCTGCTCCATAATTAAAATTCAAAGTGCTTCATGAATAAAAAGGTCTTCATATGTTGGGGGATATAGGTGGAGGGATCAACTGGACCACCTGCAGAAGGGAGTTGCACAGTCTGGGAGCAGCCACTGAGAAGGCTCTTTCCCGAGTCCTCCCCAAACACACCTGTGAAGTTGGTGAGACTGAAAGAAAGCCCTCCCCTACAGATCTTAAAACTTCAGCTGGCTAATCTAAGGAGATATGGGGCCCAAACAGACAGGTCAAAATAAAGCTGCTTTGGGTCACTTTGGAGGTATGCTGTTTAAATGATGCATGTGTCCTAAAAGGCCGGAAGCCACGCCAAAAACACATTCCAGTCCTAAGGACTGGAGCACAGCTTTGGTGCAGCTTCTAGCCTCTTAAGATGTGTCTGTCATTTAAACAGCATACCTCCAAAGTGACCTGAAGCAGCATTATTTTGGTCTGTCTGTTAGGGCCCATGGTCTTCCAGATACTCTGAACCCAACACATGTAGGGAATTATAGTCCAACACAACTGTGGCTGCCAGGTTAAGAAAGGATGACATATGATATAGTGGGAAAGTTATACAGCTTCTGATCAGATAACGTGCAAATGTTTTACCACACCCTGCATACCAGCATTGTTTGGGGTTACAAATATTTTGTTATATTTTGTTGTAATAGCAGTTACAGTTACAGTTACAGTTACAGAGAGGCCAAAAAGTAGGAACCTGGAAAGTGACCTTTAAGTGAACTTCTCATGAGATCAACCTGAGGGTATACGTAAAGGACCAATATAACTTAATGACTGTGAATATTGCTGCTTCCCAATCCCCTGCCATGTGCATTTCCTCTTGAAGGTCACAGGCAAAGTCTTTCATCCTAAAGCAGTAAACTAATCTCTCTGCTTAGCCCCCATTGTAATTTTTCCAACACACCATCCTATCCCAAATTCCCTGGGGATGTCCTGATCTTACCGCTGCTTGATTAAATCAATGTCACTGTCATCAACCAAAAATATTCTTTTTATAACTCGGAAGTTAAAATCATCAACCAGATCAGAATTCCATTGTTTCTGGGATTCTCGAAAAATCAACTCCAACTGCTACAAGACAAAGTTCAGCCCCTAAATATCCCACTTTATGCACTCCCACTTTGATGTAGTTTGGAATCAGTCAGAAACACTGTCAGATTCAAACTTGGCTCCTCAATACTGCTATCTGTGAGTTTGCTCCACTGGAAAGCTTCCTTCGGAGCAAAATGTCTTGAATGGGAATAGCCTGGCACTAGGTAATGGAATGGGGCTGGCCTGAGGACACTTCAGTATGCAGTAAAATCCGTTTTCCCTCGGCAACATGCAGCCTCAAGCGTCTTCTGCCCATTCCCAAAACGGCACCTAAAATGTGTGTGATAAGGTTCTGAGTCACATTCAACTCCCAGCTCTCCACATTTGGAGCCTGGCTTCTGGAACAGGTAAGCATTGCCCATTGCAATCCTTTAATTTGCTATCCACTACCACCTATTTTTTTTAATATCTTAGTTCTCGTGTGTGTGTGTGTGTGTGTGTGCGCTTTGCATGTGTGTTGAGTCCCCTTTTTATGAATAAACTAAACTAATTTGGACCCTGCCTCTGGGGTTCTTTGGGTTTGGAACTGATTGACATAGACTAAAAGTCTCAGCTAGAGTAACCCTAGCCTCTCGCTGCTCCCTACTGAACTAAATAAATTTCACCATTGAATTCAATTTGTGGGTGCTCTCCTAGGTCCCTGGTTTTTTGGATAAAAAATGGAACATTCACAAATGCATAGATTTTATTGTCTCATAAAACAATGGCCACTATTTATTTATTTAAACAATTTCAAAATCCATTTTCTATATCAAAGTGTGGTTTATACTATAACAACAGATCACAAAATGAAAATCATAAGCATTGGGCAGCATATTAATTGACTGTGTTTTATATATTCTCCTGTGATATTCTACTGAATGATGCTCTGGGAATTTCCAGAAGTGTTGTGTTATTAGTCTATTGGAGCACAAAAAGCATGTTTTGGGACCATAAAGGCTAATAAATCAAAACTGTTTTTTGTTGATGGTGATGATGTTTGACTTTTATTGTGAGCTCCTCGGATCCCATATTGCGAGAGAGTCGGGGTATACATTTAATTAATTAATTAACTTGCCTAGCATGTAGTGTCACGGGTTTCCAAGAAGTAATAGAATCCATGGAAACTAATGCCATAATAAATGTGGTAGCCTTTAATGTTAGCACAAAAGTCTTTGTTACTGATATTGTCAGGAGACATTTGCAGCTTTTTGATTTAAAAAGTAATATGTTAAATAATACTCATCCTCTGAATCATGTCTTGTGCTTTAGGATAGTGAATTATAGATAATATGGCTCATTTGTCTGCTCTCAGCTTTATTATAAGCTACAGATACATCTGTCAGAGGCTACAAAAGACAGGACAGGTGAAAGTCTTACTTTTGGGCTTTAAAGCAGACTTAGGTCTCCCTCTGCTGGGTAAGAAGAGCATTACTATGTATTTTCTGGAACATATTTTTCCTTCCTTCTTGTTTTAAACTTCAGAAACTCCACAGCACTTTCTGAGTTCCCAGTTCTTAGCTTCATTGTTGCACCAGTTTTAAATTTTCAAGGCATATTTTTTTTTAAAGAGAGAGAAAGAAAATAGTATTCAAAACAAATAACTCTGGCACAGTTCATGAAATATTTGCAAAGCTATCAGTATTGATGCATTAGTGTGGTGCAAGCATGAAAAGTGCTTTGAATGTGTATCTCCAAATACCTGACTGGATTCCAAAACCTCTAGGCCCAATACAAATTCAGTTGGCATGTGGAAACATACAGCCAAGTGGGCCATTGTGTGGTCAATGGAATATGAACCAAGCAGCTATCTATGAGCCGATAATATGCATATACTCCGGGCCAACCCTAGATATTTTGCCCCACGAGGGGGAGCACTCCCCTGCCACACTGCCACACTTGTCAAGGTGCCTATTACTCATAAACAAATGGAGAAAGAACATTTCTGAAAGTTGGCATAAAAACATTTTGTTTTAGATTAGTAGGCAGAATAAACACGACCCACGCTGCTATGCCACCTGCTTTTTCTTCCTGTAGACCAGGGGTAGGCAACCTGCGGCCCGTGGGCCGGATGTGGCCCGGCAAGGCCTTGGGACCGGCCCCAGCCTGGTCCTGCCGCTGATTGCCACCGGGGCCTTTGGGGGGGCAATTGTCTATAGAAGCCTCAGAACCATGCATTTATATTAACATTTTTTTAAAAATCAGCAATTTTTTTCGCATGTCCTCCACTTTTTTTAAAAAAAG
Organism: Sceloporus undulatus; assembly: GCF_019175285.1. Lineage (NCBI taxonomy): Eukaryota > Metazoa > Chordata > Lepidosauria > Squamata > Phrynosomatidae > Sceloporus > Sceloporus undulatus. The sequence goes on along the minus strand of NC_056522.1, from coordinate 81,065,936 downwards.
GTTCTTCCATTTGAAAATTTTGTCCTACATTTGTTCTGGTTTATTTATATATTTAATTTTTTTTAAAGAAAATTAATTATTTATTTTTTGGCTTCAGCCCCCCAGTTGTCTGAGGGACAGCAACCCGGCCCCCGGCTCAAAAAGGTTGCCTACCCCTGCTGTAGACTGCAAATATTAGCCAGGAACCAGAGATGAATATTTGGTATAACATAAAGCGTTTCAGTGCTTCTCAAGCTATTTAATGTAGGCCAACAGCATTTCTCTCCCCCCCCCCCAAAGTGCCCGAGTCCAGTACCATATTCATGATTCCTGGCTACAACTATTTCTTTTTTCCTATTAAAATCCCACTCTGTAAAAACATTCTGTTTTAAAACTCTGTTGGGATTTTTTTTAAGTCCTTGCCTCTGCCAGGTGGACATCAATAGTTTTCTTGGTAAGATTTTATTTACAGGAGGTTTGCTGTTGTCTTCCTCTAAGGCTGAGAAAGTGAGACTGCTCTGAGGTCACACTGTGAATATCCATGACTGAATGGGGATTTGAACCCTGTTTTCCCAGAGACCTATTCCAACACTGAAACCATTACAGCACTGTGGTTCAGCTTTTGTTGCTTTTATCTCCGCAGCCTTATTCAGCCCATGTTGCAGAGGCCTGGGAAGAACAGCTAGAGTGGTAGTTATATCCTACCATACCTAAAAGTGCATCTACACTGTAGAAATCATGCAGTTTGACACTACTTTTAAGTGCTGTAGCTCCATCCTATGGAATCCTGGGATTTAGAGTTTTACAAGGACTTTACCTTCTCTGCCAAAGAGTGCCAGTGCCCTGCATAACTACGAATCACAGGATTCTGTAGGATGGAGCCATAGAAATTAAAGTGGTGTCAAACTGCATGATTTCTACAGTGTATATGCACCCCAAGGTAAGGCTGGGCAAACATATAATGCTATGTCCCTAAAAACGTTTTGTTCTTAAATACCTGAATGTGTGGCAGGTATTTCTTTCCATAAATAGAAAATGTTATCCTAATTAACTGTCTAGACTTTCTGTAAGACATACATGTATCTGTATGAAAGGGAAAGGGCTTGAGTTGTAGCTAGTTGGACATGTCAGAATGAATTACTTGCATGTGGGGGAGCGGTATATAAATAAAAAGGAGGAATTATATTTACTATCCATTTTAACTTTGTGTTCTTAGATACCTATAAGGATATATGGTACATTATGCATTTATTTCTAAATTAATAAACAGCAATTGAATCTCTTTCTATGATTATTTTTCTTTCCAAAGGAAAAATGGCCACCGGAGTTATGCACAATGGGCACAGCATGTAAATTTAATTCCACCTACCTTGACTGACTAACAGCTTTGGCATAGATTAATGTCGCCCATAAAATTCACCATCTCCAGTTCATGTTTTTTATATAAGGTAACAGGCTTTAGTCACAGTTTGAATGCAAAGAATTGAATCTGGCTCAGGGACACTGTACAGTGGTGTAATTTATATATTGAAGGAATTCAAAGAAAGTGCAATTTATGTAATTCTCCTCTCCCTAAAGGGAAAGTTCAGTGGGATTGACTAGAAAATTAAGTTTCAAATAGGCTTCTTGATCTATCCTATATAATATATGCACTCTTGGTGTAGGATGATTAAAAGTATCACAAAGGTTATACTCCTAAATTCAGACCCAAATACTTCCGCTAGAAGTTAATTCTGCCAAAATCAATGTGGCTTAACATGTGAGTAATATCTTTAGGTTCAGCATTTAGAGCAATTTTTATCAGTGTTCTTATAGTTCTTCTGGAAATATTTTTAGCTTAATATTTTCAGAAGGAAAAAAAGGTTTTTTTGGATATGTCTCTGAGGCACAAATGCTAGATGTGTTCATCATGTAACATACAGTGTACACTCATGGAATAAAATCCAATGGTTTAATGTGAAAGACCTTTGATTCTTCTTCCCCCTGGGATTATCCTCTCACTCTTCCTCAGAGGTCTTGCTGAAGCAGATGGGGGGCAGAGTACAAAAAGCTGGAGTGGGAGGGGAAATTACACCCTCCACATTACATCTATTATAAATAAGTGCCTTCTGTCAACAAAGAGACACTTGAGGCTGGGTTTAGGTGGCTGGGGTCCTGGAATAGCTGCAAAATAAGCTCCTCTTTGCCCACCATTTCTAGGCATAGTGGCATAGAGAATGAATATAAAAATGAATCAATATGACATGAAATACAGGTTTAGTCTCCTCCATTCAAAATGCTTGGGCTCAGACATGTTTTGGATTTCAGTGGGGATTTTTTATTTCCGGATTGTGGAATATTTGCATATACAGTAGACTCTCTACTTTTGCTGGGACTGGGGTACAGGGCCTCCATGAAAATGGGGAAACTGCAGATAAAAAGCACTTTTTTTAAAACCTAAGAGAACACTCCTCTAAGCATCTCTGGGTCCTCCTGCACAACTCTGTAGTCAACATCAGGTAGAAGCTAGCCATAGAATTGTGCTGGAGGACCTACAAACGCCAAAGTGTATTCTCTAGGAATCTCTAGATCTCCACTCTATGGTCAACCCCCGGGCCCCGGCAGAGTCGTGTTGGAGGACCTAGCGATTCCTAGAGAGAAAATATTAATCAAATCCAGAAATAATAAAAGCCGCAAAAGTCAAAGCTGCAAATGTGGAAAGCTGATTATACATAACGTGATATCTTGGAGATGTGACACAAGTTTAAGCATGAAATTCATTTTTGTTTCATATACACCTTATAAACATAGCTAATTTTACTGGAATGTAAATTTTACTTGAAGTTAAGTTTATGCATAATATTTTTAATAATTTTATGCACGAAGCAAAGTTACTTCGTACAAAGTACACTGAACCATGAGAAAGCAAAGGTGACACTATGTTAGCCACCCATGAAAAAAGTTTTGGATTTTGGAGTATTTTTTGGTTTTTGGAATTCTGTAGAAAGAACATTCAGCCTGTACAGAAGATGACAGACCACAATACAGAAATGTTCATGTGTCAGCCCGTTTTTGTGGCTTAACAACCTGACCTCATGGGTTGTTTTTTTTTAAATTATGCATAACATACTCAAAATACTAATGATACCAAAGGGGCTGGGGCATTCAAGAAGTGAGTGAGGAAGGAGAGAAAGCAAGCAGCAGCTTTTTTATTCAGCACTTGGCCTTGAGCCAGTGTGGGGGGCTGCTGGATTGCACCAATTGCACCCTTGTGGCATTTAAAGACCCAGTGTGGTATAGTGGTTTGAGTGCTGGACTATGACTCTGGAGACAAGGGTTCAAATCTCTACTTGGGCATGGAAACCGAATTGGTTACACGGGTAAGCCACATTCTCTCAGTTTCACAGGAAGGCAAAGGCAAACACTCTCTGAATAAATCTTGCCAAGAAAACACCTTAGAGTTGCCGTAAGTCAGAAATGACTTGAAAGCAAACAAGCAACAGCAACATGACATTTAGCTACCAACCGGGCTTTGTGCTATGATCTAAATCAGGATTTGCACAGGTGATACACTCAGGTTGTATATACATCTGTAGTTTGTGAAAGTAACTTGCAAGTTTCTATGAACTGGACAGTTAGAAACATGACTGTACATCTGGCTAATGGCTCTTTCATTCATCCATATTGGCATACACCCCCCCCCCCCCAAATATTTACATTCTGGGTTTGTTTTGTTTAAAAAATTGTATCCCACGTTCTTTCTTAAAACATTTGTACCTCACTTTTCATTCATGTTGGACCCACAAGATGGCTGATGGACAGTAAGCCTTATCTGAACATTTAAAATAAAGTACTATAATGTAATTACAAATACATGGGCAGAACCTGCCTTCTGCTGGCAGAGACGTTTCACTCATAAATCAGGTACCTCAACCTTTCAATTTTTCCTTCCCTCCAACTAGGTCACCCCATGCAGCAAGATTCTCTGACCTTCTGTCTGCAAGGTGCTATAATGGATACTTCGTGGAGGATGAGGACAATAAGTGCCCTTTTACCAGCCCCTTTGCACATAACTATATCTTGATCCAACCCAACATCTTTACAACATCCACAGGGTGCTCTGAAGCAGGAGAAAATAATATATTGGCCTGTTACAAACAGGCCAAAATAAAGCTGCTTCGAGTCACTTTGGAGGTATGGTATTTCAATGATGCATGAGTCCTAAGGGTCCAAAAGCCATACCAAAGCTGCACTCCAGTCCTTAGGACAGGAGCGTAGCTTTGGTGTGGCTTTTGGACTCTTAGGACGCATGCATCATTGAAATATCATACCTCCAAAGTGACTCGAAGCAGCTTTATTTTGGCCTGTCTGTAACAGGCCATAGTCAGCTTTCTATATCCACAGATTCTGCGTCCAGAGATGGTTTGAAAATACAGTATTTTTTTGAAAACCCCAACAGCAAACCTTGATTTTGCCATTTTATATAAGGAATGCCATTCTCCTACACCACTGTATATAATGCCACATGAGCACCCATGGATTTTGGTATCCACATGGGGCAAGGGGATCTTGGAACCAACCCCAGTGGATACCAAAGATCCACTATATTACTGTTTTGACTTTGAAATCACATTAACCTAGCAACTCTGATAGCAACTCTGAAATGAAAATAAAATGAGATAGAAGAGTGGTGGAGTTTTTGCCCATTTTGCTTTGACCTCTTTTTTAAAGGTATGAATTCATGTGAACCTAAACTAAAGACAAGATCCACACAAAGCACTATGCATTATGTCTAATTCCCGAGAGAAGCAGACAGTTCCTTTACTTGTTGTTCAGATGTTCCTGCTGCTGTCTTTTCAAAGGCTTTAGGTTCTTTTGAACTTATCAGGCTCTTGGCTAATAAATGCCAGCCCCCTTTTTTTCAAAATGAAAAGCAAAGAGCAGCAAAATAGAAAAGTTTGAGTTATAGTTTCTCAAAGCCAAGATATAACTGATAATTTCAAGGCCTTTAAGTTTAATCTTCTGACTGAAAAAGAAAAGAAAGGCAGCAAAAATTGTAAAAGTATATTTAGTAGAGGGTGATATGGTTTCTCTAGTTCCCCTGCTGAAGGTGAATGAAGGGGATGCATACATGAGTCCATGTTTGGATAACCCAGCTGATGTCCAGACAGGGAAAGCAGGAGAGTGGGTGCAAAATGCATGGAAAAAGAAGAGTATAATTGACCCCCATCTGCAAAATTAGGTCATTTAAATGTTACAACAACAGCAAGAAATGAGGGAGGCAAGGTAGCAAAACCACAAAAATGCAGCAACCATTTTATGAGTGTGCCTTTGATAAAGGATATATTTCCAAAACATGTCAGACCAATAAAATTGTACTAAGGCTTCTTTGAAAATTTGATTTCTCTGGCTTTTAGTCATTTAAATATTTCCTCAACTGTCTCAGAGTCACTTGTGAACTTAAAAACAGTTCATTCAGATTTTGGTTAATAAGATCTGACCAAATCAGTCTGTCAAATAGTGATTTATATCCCAGTTCTTTTATCCAAATCTCTAGAGGTGGCATTCCTTTCTGCTTAAAGCACACAGTGGTTGAGATCCTACATTGGATAGTGCTCTGTCTGTGCAGTTCTGCTGGACTGCCATTTCTACATCCTCCCCAGAAGAGTACCTAGTGGTCGCTCATGGCCACACAGCAGTTTTAGTAACCAGGAACAGCAAAGAGTTCCCAGATTGAATCTGACTGCACTTCTACAACCAGTAGAAAAGAGCAGCTGTTTCTCCTCTGGCTCTTGAACAAGTACAGTGGAAATCTAGTAGTGTGAAAGCAGCTCTTTCCCCCCAGCTCTATCTGGACAACAGAGAAGGGTCCCATATCTTCTCCTAATGGTGAAGGGAGGATTTTCCTGCCCTTTTATTTAGTCATGTTGGTGCGGGAGATGTCAGGAACAAAGTTAAAAGAACATATGTGCACACAACCTCAGGTTGCACACGTGTGTGTTGGCAACAGCATTCTTGCTTCAGTTGGACAAAATAGAACAGGAAAGTTGTTGTCCCTTTATTTCATAAAAGGGAGGCAAAAGTGGCATTATTCATACTATAACTCTGGAATGGAACAAAGACACGTTGAATGGACCACAGAATGGAGTTCCATTATATAAGAGATGGGCAATAGTTTGGGCCCCATTTTAACAGAGAAAGAGACAAACAAACATGCATGCCCACCTCAGTGTGCAGGGTTGGGGAGATTTAAACCTTGTTTCACTGACCACTGAGATAGGGGATGGGAAGGTGAAGGAGGACATTTCAGATCATTGTGTCCTCACTGCTAGTAGCAGTGGGAAATCTATCAGGATTGTGGGTGGGTGAAGACATTGATACAAATTGTTATTAATATAGTAGTGAGAAAACAGATATCTCTATGAGGATTGATAACATGTAAGAGAGCCCCTTCTTTGCTATGGCATATGGACTGGGGAAACCAATCAACATGGATCCTGGCTTCATTCTGGCAACAAGTGGAAACCTGACTCTTTGTCAAAGGTTTTGGGTTGTAGGAATGATGGCCTGACCAGGTTGTGCAGTTCATTTACAGTATACACAAGTTTAAATTGTTTTAAATCACCTTACATTGTTTTAAATTATTGTGCTGTTTTTGTTATTTTGTTATATGCCTTCAAGATTCCAACTTATGGTGACTCTAAGGTAAATCTATCATGGGAGTTTCTTGGCAAGATTTGTTCACTTCAGGACATAAAGTACCTTATGAAAGTTAAAACAAGTACTGTACAGCTAAAAATTCATATTTTACCAAAGTTAAGTGTAATTGAACTATTAATATAACAATTCATTGATGGTTTAAAACAATTATACACCCTGAGATCTTTTGATACAGTTTCTCATCCAAGTAGTTAAGAAAGCAATATTTCAATCAATCAATCAAATGGAAAGATTGGTCTAGAAATAACTACAAGAGCAAATTTACTGAACAAACATGTTAGAAGAAGCAATCTATTGCTTTCAATGTAGGTAAGCTGTAAGATCTAGTTGGAATCATTTTCTTTCCCTCCAGTGACCACATTTTTTTAGAAATGACACGGCTAAATGGAATCAATCCATTTAGTTTGCCTTTCTTCTCTGCCAAGTCAATTGCAGTCTGCTAAATGTTGTGCAAGTCCAAAAATTCACAGACCATTTAATAAAATATCTTTACAATTTAATCAAGATAATATTTACTTCATCACATATGTTTTGGCTCAGGACATGATGCTGAGAATTTTAGGATTTAAAACAGTTTTTCCTAATGCTTCCATTCTGATACTTTGTTTCATTGGCCCTAATGCACTCTCATAAATTAAGGTTTGATGTTAACATGGGAGATAACAGTCCTAAATAGAGACTGAGGAAAGGTAATTTTTTTTCTGATGACATCTCCTAGGTTGGCTGAGATACCTAGAAGTTCTCCTTCAGAAAGAAACTTTTCTAAGTTTATATATATATATATATGTATATCATAAAGATTTAAATGCCCCCGAAGAATAATCAGAAGTGATTTGAAACATAAAAGGAGGGAAGAGGGAGACTTAATGCTTCTAGGTTCCCTAAATAGAAATTAATTTCTGTCTCAATTTGTTAAGGTGTTGCAAATTAGTTAGTGCAGGCCTCATTTATCAAGTGGTTTTTTCCAGCTGTGATCCCAAAATAAACAGGTTACTTTTCTAATTAAAGGTATTTAGGATTGGAATGTGAAAATATGAGGAACTTGCTCTAGAATTATTCAAGAAGAGACTACAGTATTTAGTCACATTTCTAGGATGGTTTCAATCTGATGCTTGTGCTTGATTTATGGCAACCCTAAGGCATAAGGTTTTCTTGGCAAGATTACCTCAGTGAAAGTTTGCCATTGCCTCCCTCCAAGGCTGAAAGAGTGTGACTTCTCCAAGGTCACCCAGTGGATTTCCATGGTTGGCCAGGGATTTGGACCCTGAGCTCCCAGAGGCCTAAATCATCTTACACTGAAGATTTTCATAAATAATAATAATAAATTATGTATTTGTATCCCGCCCAATCAACAAGGAATCCAGGCAGCTAACAACAATGGAAGTACAATAAAAAACACCAAAACCCCCCGAACTAATCCCTTCCCAGCCCCCCAGCCATATAAAGCAGACAATAACAATGAACAATATCAATACAGTGGCAATCAAAGGAAAACATAGGAACGTTACATGTCAAACAAAGTTCATAGAAAATCCTTTCCCCAACCCCTCAGCACAAATCCACATCAAAGCAATATTAAGCAAATTAATATTAAGCAAATTATGATTAAGATTGTCCGCCTCCTGCTGTCCATTGTCAAAAACTTGCCCTGCTCCTTGCTAAATGACTCAGAGGTTCTCTGAATTCTATTCTTTACAAGCCACAGGGAGGTGAATTAAGAACAGTGACTTGTGTTTGCCACATCTGCAATGTGTATTTTCAGTCATACGAAGTCATAAAGACAGTCACATATTCAATAATGTGCATCCTCACAGATACTCCAGTAAAAAAATGTGATTCCTTTTTCTGCAGAGTTTGAGAGTTTTTCAGGCCCCTCCCCACTATTCCTCTAAAGTGCATGTGAAGAAATCACATTGTATTTGGATAGAATTCGAAGTATTTCAATCATACAGATAGACAGCCGACCCAACATCCATTAAGTAGCCACTGGATCAGTTGCGAAAGGGGATTGTTTTTATATGAAAAAGGATACTAAGGCTGTCTTTGGGTTAGAGCTTCTCATAAAGTTAACAGGATCATGCAGTACCTCACATTACAAAGAGTGGCTGAGATCCTGCATCACAGATGTAGTTGTGAATGTATAACTACACACTGTTTCCTGACCCGACACCCCAAACCTACCTTAACAGCTAGCAGCCACAGTGATGGAGGGCCTGTTCTGTTTGCAATCAGGATGCTTCAGGATGATATTTCCAGCCCCCTCCTGCCAGCAAGCTGCAGGAATTGTTTCTCATTATTGAACTGCAGATAGCTGGTGGGAGGGGGTTTGAAAAGTCACCTTGTTGCACCCCGATGGCCAACAGAACAGACTTGTCACTCGGTCCAGCTTCTGTTTGGTAAGGTAGGTTCCCATGGGCCTTGTAATCATGTCAATGGTACACATGAATAAAGAATGGTTACAACTGTGTATGCCCATCTTATGCATTTGTAACTGCTCAAAAGGATGCCAGCCATAATTTAATTCAGATCTTCGGAAAGTTACTTTTTGCACTATAATTTTCAGAATCCTAGGAATCATTTGTGAGAGCTACAGTTTTAATATCAGATTTGTCTCAGGAAAAAAAAATCCCCCAATCCATAGTTTAGTGGCCTGAGCTTATGTTAACTTTCAGTGGGCTGACAGATATAAGGAATGCAAGATCAGACACATTTGAGTGGTGTACCGAGATCCTTTTCACTTGAGTTGTGTACAAAGCAATGCCAAAGCTATTGCATAGGAATGGAGAAATGATAAAGATAGTTAAGAAGCACCACCACTTTAAAGGGGAGATAACTGTCATTGTTAACTGATGTAATAAGAAACACCCTGAAACTTTTAACAGTGAGACTATATACTCATACAGATACTGTAGCACTTCAGAATGCAAGTCTGAATCCAAACGCTTAATGTTAATTTAAACTGTTTATGCCAAGCCTCATTTGAGATCTTCATCTTTCCCGAAGAAATCTGGATGCTTGCAGAGCTCTAAGCTTTTTGTTTGTCAAACAGCATCCTCTAATTCTTGATTAATGTTATTACTTTGAAGGAACAGATTACACAGGAAACTGTAATTGTTTTCATAGAATGATTCACTTTTCTCTGCAGATACGGTTTTGTGTCCCATTGGTAACTGTGTGCATCATGTCCTTCACACACCAGAAGGATATTGTCTCTGCATTAACTACATGATTGTTGTTAATTGCTGTTTTCCTGCAATTACATCTACAGCAATTGCAACTGCTTAACATGGAAAAGTAGTACTGGGGAAGAACTGAGGGTACATTTGTCTTCATTAATGGAATCCACGATTTGGAAATAAGGAGGAACCATCATGCTGTGTTCAGAGGTCCCTTGGGGACCTACAGACATCTGCTCACCATGCTGTCCTATGGAGACTGTTAATTCCATCACAATTTCTGTGGTGATATGCTGGCAGGAAAATGCAGCCCTTAATCGAATGAAGTTATTTCTTCCTCTCACTCTTCAAGCAACAAGATTGTGATTTCAAGGGGAAAAAACATGCCTGAGAATATGTGGCTGGATATTGGTAATATGTTCCTAAAGAGCAGTAAGAGGAAACATCTAGAAGGATCTGCCTTCCATTAACAAAAGGTTGTAGGGAGGGTCCCTCTTCCTCACTTCACTGCAACTCACTATGTTCAGCAGGATCTCCCAGGGTTACCATTTGCAGGGAGATTAAAGTACTACTACAGGGAGGATGAAGCAGAGAAATCGTCTTCTGCCAACCCAGCATTCCCCTATATCTCAATCAAAATCCAAGTCAAAAACAGGGCAGTAGAAGATATATCAATTAATGGTCTCAGAATTAATGGCCTGGTACAGACTGCCCCTTTTTGTGCTTGATTGGGGCCAGGGCAGCCTCACCAGCAGCCCTGTGGCCCCAATCTGGAGTTTTTTCCGGACCATGGAGAAGCGGCAAAAGGGGTGCCCTTGGAGCTTCATGCTCCTGGACACATGGTGCTAAAGAGGAGAAAGTCCCCCTTTTCTTCTGCATCGTTGGCGCAGCCATTTGGTTGCGGTGCCAATGATGTGCGTGCCCAAAAGGAGCTCCGAAACTTTTTTGTGGCGCTGGTAAGGCGTGATAAGCACCCTTCAGTGGTGTGGTGACATGTCCTATGTGGCTCACAGTTTGGATGTGTTGCACAAGACACATCATGGATGCGTGCCCCATGTGGGCAGGGCCGCGTAATCATGGCAGCACCCACACGCACTCGGGTTTGGGAGCATGTAGTTAGTGCACACCCCCAAACCCTAGTATCACTGGCAGCACACCCCTTTATGGCGGTGTGTACTGGCCCACTTTAAAAGTAGCATGGCTGACAGATCTCAAGGTCTGGCCCCTTTCCTCTAGGGGAAGAATCTCAGGATGAGAACACTGCCTTGAAATATATGCTTATATTTATTTTCCTCATTTATTAGCATCCATATACTCCTTGCAGTTTTGGTTGATGCTACTATATCATGTTTAATAACATCGCCAGGGCCCACCTCCTGTGACATCAGAAATGGTCTTCTCTAGGACTCATTTTTTTGTCCCTGAAATCTTTAAGCCTAAGATTTGTGTGACTTGGCAACCCTAAAAAGTAGAGAGAATTTAGAAGCCTAAGCAAAAGATTAAGTGAAATACATTTTGTACATGCACATGCTTAAAAAACTGGAAAACAAGCTGCTGCCTACTTTCATGTTTTTCTCCTTTCATATCTTTCACTGTGTGATATAATCCTGCTCTAGACCAGCCATAGCTACATGCATACAGCTCAGTCTACCCACTGAATACACTGTAATAGCACCAGTCAGATAAGGAGAAATGGAATGTGGTATGTTTCTTGATTGTTTCTGCACATTATCTCTTTCCTATCTATCCTTTACTGTAGACTGAGGACAAGTTATTATTAATAATAGACTTCTGCAGTGCGCTCTACATGGGGCTACCTTTGTACCAAGTTCAGAAGCTTCAACTGATCCAAAATGCTGCAGCCAGATTGGTCATAGGTACATCTAGATCTGACCATATTACTCCAATATTAAAATCATTACACTGGCTGCCGATCAGCTTCCGGGCCCAATACATTTTGTACATGCACATGCTTTAAAAACTGGAAAACAAGCTGCTGCCTACTTTCATGTTTTTCTCCTTTCATATCTTTCACTGTGTGATATAATCCTGCTCTAGACCAGCCATAGCTACATGCATACAGCTCAGTCTACCCACTGAATACACTGTAATAGCGCCAGTCAGATAAGGAGAAATGGAATGTGGTATGTTTCTTGATTGTTTCTGCACATTATCTCTTTCCTATCTATCTATCCTTTACTGTAGACTGAGGACAAGTTATTATTAATATTTATATTAATATTTCCCGCCTCTCCCTGCAGATCGAGGCAGGATTACAACTGATAAAATCAAACGATATAATTACACAACCTATACTGCATAAAATAATCAATTAAAACATGCCAAGATGCAATACAATCATCAACGAAGCCAAATCGTTGTCTGTTTCTGTACTGTTTGCATCCTTCTGAGGTCGCTAAAATGAGTACCCAGACTGTTGGGGGCTAATTAGCTTACTTGCTGTTCACCGCTATGATCTCTGGAATAGCGGTATATAAATAAAATAAATTATTAATTATTAATACTGTTGAATCAGGTGTAAAAAATTCTATAAGATCCACTATAAAAGATCAGGTGGATAGGCCCGCCAGAAGAGATCCGCCTTCTTAAAGACTTCTAAGGTGGTGATGAGACGGATCTCTTCTGGTAAGTTGTTCCAGAGTGTGGGGGCCGCGGCTGTGAACGCTTTACGGGAAGTTGTAATTAGTCTGGTCTTTGTATATTCCAATAAATTCTTCCTGGATGTTCTGAGAGTGCAGGGCAGATTGTGTAGGGAGAGGCTACACAATCCCTCAAGTAACTCGGGCCCAAGCCATGTAGGACTTTAAATGTGATAACCAACACTTTGTATTGGGCCCGGAAGCTGATCGGCAGCCAGTGTAATGATTTTAATATTGGAGTAATATGGTCAGATCTAGATGTACCTATGACCAATCTGGCTGCAGCATTTTGGATCAGTTGAAGCTTCTGAACTTGGTACAAAGGTAGCCCCATGTAGAGCGCACTGCAGAAGTCTATACGAGAGGTTACCAGTGCATGTACCACTGTTTCAAGGTCCCTCTTGGTCAGGTAGGGACACGGCGTATCAACCGAAGTTGGTATCATGCACTCCTGGCCACCGCCTCCACCTGAGATGCCAGCTGAAGAGACGAGTCCAGAAGCACTCCCAAACTGTGAACTTCGTTCTTTAGGGGAAGTATGCTTGGATATTGGCCTCAATGGGTCAGAAACAGGCCCAGATCTTGCTCTGGTGTTGCTAACAGAGAAAAAAGTGTATGGCATTTCTTTTACTGTTTATGTGCCAAGTCCCCTTATAACCAAGAAGGAATGTGGCTTCTATGTCATGGGTTTTAGTTGACCAGAATGTTTTTTATTTTGTTTATTTATTTATTTTTATATATCCCACGGTTCTCACAACATGAGATTCACAGCAGCTTACAGCATAAGAATTTGTAAAAAATATAATTAAAACAATATGTGATACAAATGTTTTTAAAAACCATTAAATACACAACCACATTAAACCACATTAAAAACTTTTAAACAGTTTTAAATACATTGTTGTATGCCTTCCAGGTCATCCAGCTGAGATTCAAACCCTGGTCTTCCAGAGTCTTAGTACAACAATCAAACCAGTACACCACACTGAATTTCTGTTAAAATACATATTGTTGTGTGTCTTCAAGTCACTTCCAACTTATGGTGACCCTCAGAGAACCTACCAAAGGGTTTTCTGGGACTGAGAGTCTGAGGCTCAGCCAAGGTCACCCAGTGAGTTTCCATGGCTGAATCAAACTCTGATCTCCAGAGCTGCAGTCATGTGCTATATCTTGATTTTATGTTAAAATATATATAACACATAAAATCCAGGTACAGCACATAACATTAAAAGATCTTTTTGCCACATCGAATTAAAGACTGAAGGCTTGTTTAAATAAAACAGCCTTTGCTTGCTGTCAAAAAAAGATCAGAGATCCCATGGGAAGAATGTCCACCACGTGGGAGCAACTGCTGAGAAGGCTCTCTCTCATGTCCTCACCAACTATACCTGTGATGGTGATGGTGATGGGACAGGGAGAAAGCCCAATTGTTTTTGATTTGTTGTTGATGTTTTGATGGAGGGAGATAAACATTTATTAACAGTAAGCTAAATAATCTGAAATTGATAACCAAGGCTGTTCCTAATCAAAGTAAAGGAGTCTGTTTAACAATACTGGTCTGAATGCTGGTGGAAATCAGGATAGCTAAGCCACCTTTTGGGCGACCTCCACAGATACTGGGCTCTTAAGCGCTCTTGCTACCTACTGTAAAGATGAACTGCTGACTATAAACTACAACAAAACAAAGGCTATGGTATTTAATAAGAAAAAGACCAAACATAAATGGCAGATCGACAACCATCAAATAGATCAGGTTATCTCATACAAAGAAGTACCAAAGCACTTCTTTCCTTTTTCTATTCTAAAGGTGGCCAATATGTCCCCGCAGCCATCCAAGTATTCATCAGCAAAATAATTTCCCAGGTGCTGTATGGCTGTCAGGTGTAGACGCTTAATGACTACAACTCATTCAAAGTAGCACAACCCAAATTTTTAAGAGCAATTACAAGAATCCCAACATGCATCCCAAATGTAATACTCAGGTCGGAGACAAGACAAATTTCAATGGAAGCCCAAATATTGATGCTTATTGTGAATTTCTGGCTAAAGTTGACTTTTCTTCCTGTGGGACTTAGGCCATTAATTTTGGCAGATACTTTTCAATCTAGATGGAAAAACTCTCTGACTACAAAACTCCAAAATCTGGGACTCACGACTAACACCCTTCAGTCTATGGGATATTCTAAAGCTAAAACAGCCATTATGCAGCACTTAAAGGACACAGAATTCCAAAACCATAGAACTCAGTCTGCAAACTATTTTTCTTATTGGGACAGTATAGAACAGCTTACTGTGCCAAACTACATCACAAACCTATCGATCCCCAGATATAGAATAGCTTTTGCACTGGCTAGATTAAACATTCTTCCATCAGCATTACTGGAGGGTAAATTTAGTAAGACTCTTGTTCATGAGCGAACATGCCCCTATAACTCAGGAGATATAGAAAATGTTGGACATGTATTGTTTCACTGCCCTTTTTATGGCAATGCTCGCAGAGATTTGATCACGCCTATACTTTTGAACATACCTGGGAGATCTGAAGCTTTTTATTTAAATTACCTATTATCAGACTGGAACTCGCATATAACTTATAAAGTGGCACAATTTTCTGCACTAGCAATCACTTGTAGGAAAAGAACAACTGATCAAAGTTAAACACATAATATTGTGTCATGTCTGGTACTGCATGTCTGGTAAAAATCTGATATTGCTAATCTACCCTTATTATTTCTGTCTTAAGGGCAGAAGCCCATAAAGGTTTATTTTTATTTTATATTTTTTATTTTATTTTAAATGAAGCTATCTTAAATGTAACAGAAATGAATTATTTACATTTCTAGTTGGCAGATTTTTATCCCAAGCAATCTTTTTATGTGTATTATTTTATTTTTCTATGTTATATTTTATATTGATGCTGGTCTTTGAACGTAATAAAGAACTTCAAGGGAGAAAGCCCGCCTCTGAAAATATTAACATTTGAGCCCAGATTCAAGGTTGTCCCACTGGACTGGTGAATTGTGCTTCCACCTCTTTCTTGCTGTCGCTCTTCCTAGCACCTAAAAATACTATAAAGAAGATCTGTGGGACTCTGCTGAACGAGGTAATTTTGGCGGCAGGGAAGCAAGGGAAACACTGGAAATCATGCACCTTTCTTGAGTCAACCCCTTATGCTAGCTGAAGATGGCTCCTAGATCCACTCAATGGTATTAATGTTAAAACATAACTACAGTATATATTGTGGTGCTTTACTAAGGAAACCCACTCAAACATCTTTGTGTCATCCTAAACATATGGGGAAGAAAAACCTACGCACATGCAAATGTTCCAAAGTACTTTCAGAAGGGCAATAGTAACACATTAGCAGTAGCACTTCTTAATGATATTCTTTAAGCCTAGCTGTCTCACAGTGGATATCTCATAACTTTATGAAAACAAGCCAGTTGGACTTAGTCCTAGTTGATAATTAATGTGAAATGGTACCCAGCCAAGATTAATTTTGTGCTAGAATAAAACATATGGAGTCATGCTTAAGCTTACATCAAAGTCAAATATTGAATATATCAGGACATATTATCATTTCTCTTTCTGGTGTATATTATGTTCTATTAAGATCTGATGTGGGTTGAATCTGTGCCTACGCATCACTGAGATTTTGCAATGGCTCACAAATATGTTCCCCAGTGCCTTCATCTGTAGCGTCTTTACAATTTCACTTCAAATTCTTTTTCACATGAAGCATTAGCACTCATTATCTGTCTGAGAAATCAGGCCCAAAATAGACTGTTTTAAAAGACATCCTTATGGGAGGACAGCAAGAATATTACCAGCTGGAAAAGCCTTCAAATCAGAGTTTAAAAATCCACACTATTATTCCGTGCTGATGTGGACAACAAAAGAATGTACTGGGATTTTAATTTGTGTGTTAGTGCATGGGGATGCTTTTGAAGCTGCTGCCTGAAGTGAACACAACCTTAACCATTATAAAATATTCAAAACCTCATACATATCAAACTAAGGTACAGTTTCTAGGGCAGTCTCTTATATATCAGTTAAACAAATAGCTGGGCTCAAGAACCTTTCTCTAATTTCAAAAGCAGTTCACTCAGAGTAACTCTCATGCAGACAGATTATTTGCTCAGCTGCATTTGGTTTTAGTGTGGCTGGTGTAAGAGCTATGGGTTTCCACTCATGTCCCATTTATTTAGTACACAGAGTGCCTATTTTCTTTTGTTTTTGATCCTATTCATAGTTAGCGATAACCTACAACCAGATCTGGGGCCCATTAACATTGTACAACTATACCACTACGATTCCACTTTAACTTCTATGGCAACATCCTATGGAATTCTGGGGCTTGTAGTTTGGTGAGGCACTAAAGACTCTTTCTCAGAATTCTAAGTACTCATCCTAAAGTTAAAAACCTCGGGACACTGTAGAATTGTTGCCATGACAGTTAAAACAGAATCATGATGCTATAACTGTCTAGTGTGAAAGGGTCCCATGGAGCAGACTAGGGTCGGCAACTGAGCAGAAGATGGAAGCCGTTTTACCTGCACACACCTGGCAAAATGCACCACCATGCCACCATATGCCCAAAGTGACACAACACAAATTCTGGCTGCCATTCTGGCCCATTTTTGGCTGATGTTTTTGTTTGGGGGTTGTGGGGTAGGTAGAAGCTTAATGCACTGGGGAGTTAAGGGAAGAAAACTGCTTTGAGGCAAAAAAAAAAAAAACCCAACTCTTGCACCTCCCATTTAATTTAGGGGGGTCTGGGGGCTTGAGATGCTACACTTTGCCCACCTCTGGAGTAGACAAAATGGCTAATAAAGCACCTGCCATATTTTCTGTTTCATTTGTCTGAAAAAGGCACAAGTAAGCAATATGCAGGCACATGTAGCCCTAAAACTATCTTTATGACTTTTCAAAACTGGCTTGCTGTGTTACCCCACAGAATAGCCTCCTTCACCCCTAGTTATCCTTTGATATCAACTTAATATTAAAAGGGGATGTTTGGTCACATAGCCCCTGAGGGCCCCCCAATTCAAGGACAATATAAGGAGATCCAGTGGGCTCAGCTTGGAAGTGCTAGCACACAGGCAGGCTAGGTCTTGAGGCTGGAATCTGTACAGTCCCTTCACACAGGAGTGTAATGCACTGGGTCCTTGCCAAAAAGGTTGGGAATCAAAGGGCACTTCCCTCTGCAGATGACACCTGTTTGTGTGAGACATTTGGGTATGTTGTCCTGCCATTTCCACACACTGCTGGCCATTCTTCCTCCTGGAAAAATCCACTTCAAACTCCTAAGAAACTGCCCCAGGACACATTCCATCCTATAAATATGCCTACTTGGGCCAGTCTTAATTTGGTCTTGGTGGAATTCAGATGGCCACCCTGTCCATTTCTACTTTTTGGCACACGCAGGCCCACTGAGGTCTCAGGCTGCATGCTGAGCCAGACTCATCCACTGCATCCCTCAACTGGAGCTCCATGCCTGAATTTCGTAAAGTATTGCCCTCTGCTAAACCTTCTAAAATCACTATCTTTACATCTTTAGTCCTTGTGTATGTGAGAGAGAGAGAGTGTGTGTGCTCTGTGTAAAACTGATTTCACCTTTGATGTTATAGTTGGCCTTCCATACCCACAGATTCTTTGTCCACGGATTCAACGGCTTGAAAATATTTTTTTACATTTGTAAATTTCAATAAGCAAACCTTGTTGTTGTCTTTTTATATAAAGGACACCATTTTAGCCTGCCATTATATTCAATGGATCTTGAGCATCCATGGATTTTGGTATCCATAGGAGGTCCTGGAACCAAATCTCATTAGATACCAAGTGCCCAGTGTATAAACAAAACTAGACTAATTTTAAAACAAACGTTGGGTACTTACCGTGACACGTTAGTTTCCAGCAGATGAGGGTCCTGGCATCCTGTAACTTGGGTTATGCTCCTCCCATTTGCTCCTGTAGGCAGGGACAAAGAAGACCGGCCCCCCTATATGAGGAGGAGCAACCCCCTCTGGGCCTCAGTCAATGACAAGCCAAGCGAAGCCAAAATAAAACCAAGAACTGACCTTTATTAGGAAAACAAGAACTATATAAAAAACTGAAACCTTAAGGGCCGCCTGTGGGAGGCCGGACCCATAGACAATAACCACAGCACAACAGACCAGCTATAGAGAACAAGGAAAGGTCGATCAGCAGGTCGAGCTGAGCCCCCCATGGCACCAAGGGTGGGCAGGATGCCAGGACCCTCATCTGCTGGAAACTAACGTGTCACGGTAAGTACCCAACGTTTGTTTTCCCAGCAGAGAGGGTCCTGACCTCCTGTAACTTGGGATTTACCAAAGCCCTCGCCACAGGGAGGGAAGGTGCCTAGTCAGACTCAGAGGTCTCAGCGACCACCTGCTGGAGGACCCTCCTGCCAAAGGCCGCCTCAGCGGATTGGAATAAGTCTAGCTTATAATGCCTCACAAAGGTAGAGGAAGATTTCCAGGTAGCTGCCCTACAGATCTCAGCTAGTGGGGCATTAGTGAACAAGGCGGCTGACGTGGCCGCACTCCTGGTGGAGTGAGCCATGATCCCCCCCGGGGGGGAGAGGTCCAGGGCCCTGTAAGCCTCAACAATGCATGTCCTTATCCACCTGGCCAGGGTGGAGACCGACACTTTCCGCCCGCAGGACCCTTGACGGAAGGAGACGAACAACGCCTCTGAGGATCTAAATGGCGCAGTCCTCTTGATGTAAACCTTTAGGGCCCTGCGCGCGTCTAAGGTGTGCCAGCACCTTTCCAAGTCCTTCTGGGGCTTGGGACAAAAGGAAGGCAGCAGGATGTCCTGAGAAGCATGGAAGGCCGAGTTCACCTTCGGGAGGAAGGTGGGATCTGGTCGTAGACACACCGAATCTGGTCTGAAGACACACAAGTCCTTGCGGACCGACAGGGCCCCCAACTCTGACACCCTCCTGGCCGACGTGATGGCTGTGAGAAAAATGACCTTAAGGGTCAGGTAACGCAAGGAGATCTCACGGATAGGTTCAAAGGGCTTAACAGTTAGCGCCTTAAGTACCGTGTGGAGGTTCCAAGTCGGGAAACGATGGCGAGTTGGTGGGGCCCTGTTGGCAACGCCCTTCAGCAGTCTCCTGACGTGCGGGTGGGCAGACATGGCAGCAGCCTTCTTGTGAGGTAGCACCGAGGTGATAGCTGCCACCTGTCTCTTTATCGTGTTGGGCCTGAGTCCTTTGTTGATGCCGTCATGCAGAAACTGGAGCAGATCAGGAACCGCAAAGCTAAGGCAGTTAATGCGCTTCAGCTTGCACCATCTTTTGAAGGCTCTGAAGGTCGCCTCGTAGATACGATTGGTAGAAGGCCGTCTGGAGGCCAGGATGGAGTCTACGACCTCAGATGAGTATCCGCACCGGTGTAACATGAGGCGTTCAGCCTCCAGGCGTGAAGGTTGAGCCATTGAGGGTCGGGATGAAGGATCTGGCCCTGACTCAGGAGGTCCCGCCGGTGAGGCAGGGCCATGTGGGAAGACGCCATTGTCAGGATCTCGGAAAACCAAGCCCTCCTGGGCCACGCCGGGGCCACCAGGATCACCTCGATCCTCTCCCTCCTGACCTTGGCTAGCAATCTGGCCAGGAGAGGAAGTGGAGGGAAGGCATAGGTCAGAGTGTCTGGCCACTGAAGGTTGAGGGCGTCGACGGCCTCGGCCCCTTCGGACTGGAATCTTGAAACAAACCTGGGCAGTTTGGCGTTTATTGGAGACGCGAACATGTCTATCTGCGGATGGCCCAGCTGACGCGCTATCTGGAGGAACACCTCGGAGTGTAACTCCCACTCGCCCTGGTCGACGTCGGTCCGGCTCAGCCAATCCGCGACTGTGTTGAGCTCTCCCTGAAGGTGTTCTGCCTCGATGGCGATCAGGTTTGACTCCACCCAACGGAAGAGAAGCCGCGTCTCGGTCATTAGGTCCCTTGACCTTGTGCCGCCCTCGCGGTTGATATGGGCCTTGGTTGTTATATTGTCCGTCCTGACCAGGACCGACTTGTTTGAGACAGTCTGGTGGAAGGCCTGTAGGGCCAATCTTACCGCCCTTAGTTCCAGCCTGTTGATGGGCATCATCTGTTCTTCGGGGGACCACCTCCCCTGGACCATCTGGTGACCGCAGTGGGCTCCCCAGCCCCTCAGGCTTGCGTCGGTTGTAATCTGAACCTTCCCGGGGCTCCAGATCAGCCTCCCCTCGAGGACCGCCGGGGATCTCCACCACCGGAGGGAGTCGCGAACCTGTGGAGTCAACGAGATCTTGAGGTTGGACCTCCTCGCTATAGCCTCTTGGTGAGGCAGGAGCAACCACTGAAGGGGTCTTGAGTGGAATCTGGCCCACGGTATACAGTCCTTTGAAGCTATCATTAGCCCTAGAAGGTGGGCCAGCCGAGAGATCCTGACCCTGGGGATGGACAGGGCTAGGTCGACTGCCTTGAAGATGGCCCGAGTCCTCTCTGGAGTAAGGGAGATGATGCCCTTCTGGGTGTCGATACATGACCCCAAGTGTTGGATCTGGCATGATGGAGTGATGGAGCTCTTGGCGAGGTTGACCAGGAAACCGTGGGCCTCTAGGGAGCGGAGGATCTGGCGGACATCCGACTGGCCCTGCTGGAGCGACGGAGATCGTATCAGAAGGTCGTCCAGATACGGGTAGACATGTAGCCCCTGTGATCTCCAGTGGGACACTAAGGCCACCAGGACCTTGGTGAACACTCTTGGCGCCGACGCCAGGCCGAAGGGCAGCGCCCTGTACTGGTAGTGATGGTCGTTGTAGGCGAACCTCAAGTAGCGCCGGTGGTCCGGGTGTATAGGGATATGAAAATAAGCGTCGCGCAAGTCTAGAGATGAAAGAAAGTCTCCCGGCTGGATGGCCTCTAGCATCGACTTGAGGGTCTCCATTCGAAACCTTCTGGAGACTATGTGAGAATTGACGCCCTTTAAGTTTAGGATAGTCCTCCACTTTCCATTCTTCTTTGGGACTAAGAAGAAGGTGGAGTAGCAGCCTGTGAAACATTGAGAGGCCGGGACCTCTTCTATGGCCCCCAATTGGAGCAAGTCCCTGATGGCATCCAGCAGAAGGCTGTGTTTGGCTGAGTCCCTCGATCTTGGCGATGGAATGAACCTCTCTCGGGGTTGACGGAAAAATTCTATCCGGTAACCCGACTTTAGGGTGTTGAGAATCCACTGATCTTGTGTGGACCGCTGCCAAATCGAGACAAAGTGTTTCAGCCGGCCTCCCACTGGAGGCGCCCCGTCATTGTGGCTGTTGTTGATGTTTGCGGGGCCCCCTGTTGTTTCCGGACTGGCCCCTCTGGTGGAAGGATGACCGGGACTGTCTGGATTGTTGTTTGTTGTCGCCCCAGCGCTGACCGAACGGTCTGGAGTCTCTGGCCTGGGAGGAGGTGGAGGGGGAGGAGGAGGGGAAGGGTCTGGAGGAACGAAAAAACTGTTTCCTAGCCCTAGGCCTGGCTCTGGAGTCACCCCTACGTCCCCCCCGGTAGGGCTTTTTTCTTATCCTTGTCCTCTACCAGAACCTGGTCGAGAGACTCACCAAATAATTTAGCCCCAAGGAAGGGGGTGAAGGCCAGATTGTGTTTTGACCTCGCATCAACATTCCAGTTCTTAAGCCACAGCTGGCGGCGCACGGTGACCGCGGCCGCCTGGGCCTTGGCGCAGTATTGGACCGAGTCCAGGGTCGCATCTGCAGTGTAGGCCGAAGCCAAGGCAATCTTGTTGAGGCCCTGTCGCAGGTGGGGCTTGTGGGAGGGCACCTCCTGGAGGAGCTCCCTCGCCCAAGTGAGGGCGGCTCTAGCCACTATGGATGCTGCCGCTGACGCCCTAATAGCCACCGACATGGCCTCATGGGCCTTTTTGAGGACCGTCTCAGCTTTTTTGTCCTCTGGGATCTTTAAGGTGTCCTCACCATCCTTGCAGAAGACGGCGGAAGACACAAGGGCGGACACGGGGGCATCAACGACCGGGACCTGTAGCCTCTCCATTACAGCCGGCGGGAAGCTGTATAGCCTTTTTATGAAGCTGGGCAGGGGACCCGACGTGGCAGGCTTGGTCCACTCTGACCTAATGACCTCCATGAGGTTAGCGGGGCACGGAATTTCGGCCACGGTAGGGGTGGGTATAGGGAACAGCCCCCCCGCCCACCCTGGGCAACTCAGACTCTAGGGGGGACTTAGGCTCAGCTGAAGGGGCTATGTCCAGAGTCTTGAGGGTCTTATTAAGAAGCCTGGGGAAATCCTCAGACTTGAAGAGGCGCGCCGAGGCCACAGAGGGCTCTGCCATGCAAGCCTCTTCGTCCCCCGAGAGCTCGCCCTCCTCAAGGTCAGGGCTAACCTCTGCCTCATCTTCCGCCTCACCTTCTAGGTCATAAAGGGCCGCGTCGGCCTGAGGGTGGCGCCGCTCGACGCGGCGGCGTCTCCTAGGGGGGCGCCCTGAGGCCGCCTCAGCCTCCGAGTCCGAGAGGGAGACCACCTCCTCCTCTCTGGGGCGCTTGTGAGAGGCTAGCTCTGGGCCCCCCTGCAGAGCAGGGAGCCGCTCCGCTGGCTCGCGGCTGCGGCGGGGGGGAGGCAGGGGCGGGAGTAGTTCTGCCACCCTCAAGATGGCGGCCTCCGGGGTCGCCACTAAGATGGCGGACCCCACGGACCTCACCAAGATGGCCGCCGGCCTCGGAGGGGCCAAGATGGCGGCGCCCATCGGGCCACCCAACATGGCGGCCCCCATCGCGCCGCCCAAGATGGCGCCCGCCCTCAAAAGGCGCACGCGCATCCCCGGGGAACGCCGGAGCGGGGGAGGAGGGATCTGCCTCCGCGGCAAATTCAAGCTGGCGGGCGGCCTGCGGGGCCCCGAGGACCCTAGCCCGCTGAGAGGAAGGCTGGCCGCTGGCCTCGTGAGCAGCGGGCCAAGTTTGGAGGCCCGCGAGATCGGCGGGCGGCGGGAGGCGAGGGGCAAGGGACGGGCCGGCCCCTGGGCCTGGCTGCAAGCGGTTGGGGTCCGCAGCTGGAGAGGCTCCGTTCTGGTCCCTGACCTGCAGGGACTCAACGGAGGGGAAGGCTGCAGTAGCCCTGCCAAGGGGCAGCAGGGGCGCGGGGCCAGGAAGGTCCCTCGCCAGAAGGCCAGGGGGGAAGCCTCCCCCCCCCAACAGGCTCGCCGCCTCTCGGGCGAAAATGGCCCTCACAAACTCGCCCAGCTCCCGGACCGCGCTCGCCTCGTGGAGGCTGGGGCTTGCCGGGGCCTCTTCCAAGCCATGGGGACCGGAGCGGCCCGGGCGGAAGGAGGGGGCCTGTTCGGAGCCCCCTGGGACCGGGGTCTCGACCGGCTGGGCCCCCGGCTCTACCTCTGACGCCTGCTCCCCCAAAGAGAGCGGCAGACCCTGTAATGGGGAAGCCCTTCCCTGGGGAGGCCCTTCACCCGTGAGTCTAGGGTCCTCTGCCATAGCCCGCCACCAAGAGGGGGAGAAGGCAGGGAAGAGGGAGCAGGGAGGCCAAGGAGAACAAGCAACTGACCGCTTCGACGGAAAGAAGACGACTTCGCTGGCTGAAGGAGTGTGACCTACTCGGAGCGTAGGCAGGACAAGACTGAGGCCCAGAGGGGGTTGCTCCTCCTCATATAGGGGGCCGGTCTTCTTTGTCCCTGCCTACAGGAGCAAATGGGAGGAGCATAACCCAAGTTACAGGAGGTCAGGACCCTCTCTGCTGGGAAATCTGCTGTCTGGAGTTCTTTGGTCTGGTACCATTATACGTACATAGGGTAGACCCTGGCTTTTAAAGTGTTACCTGAAGCCCTCTTGCTGTTTCCTATTTCTTTCCCTCCTGAATACAATTGTAGATGACCTCCCAGGACCCCAGCATTTTGGGTAACAGCTGGAATTTGGTGGCAAAATAGGGAAAGCAAGGAAGGGGAAATTGTTCAAAACAAGTAAAGTAAGAGTGCTTTAAAAAGGTTCCAATTTTCCACTGAAATTTGGCAGTATGTTTTGCTGCCATTTGTCATTGGTGAGGCATCATGGCCCTTGGTGGGTGGGTGGGAAGCTTGGCCTTCAGACCTGCCAAGGTTATCCACTAAGGAATTAATGGGACTCTCATTTAGGTTGCATCTGAATTTACTTTAGAAAAACTGGTATATCCACACCTACGCATCAGTACTGCACCTGTGCATGACACTGAAGAGAAATAGCATTTAGAAACTGCAGGGATAAAGAAGAAGTGAGGAAGAGTGCACAGAGATGTAGGCATATTTTCAATATTCTCCCGCAGCATTTGCGTTCCAGATTGCTTTGCTTCTAAAAGCTGTATTAGTACAAATTAGAATGATAGCTGGTTAAAGGAAGTACTAACTAGCAATCACCCCTGTTTGAGCATGGTAGCTGCCTCATGGGGAAAGTCCCACAACGGATATCCCTTTTAGGAAGACAGACTTCAAAACAGTACTATTATTTATAGACCACCCATATTTCAGGGAATTATTACCTTCTATAAGAAAAAACAAGGTTTTTAAAATCCCATAGGAGCCATTTATTTCCCAAATTGCTTCCAGGAACAAAGTTAAGACATATGTTTCGGCTGCTGTGATTGCTTACTATCATGTGATTATGTGGGAGGCTTTAAATGGTTTGATGGGGCTTTAAAAATGTGTATTTATGTCTGAAAAGTTTGACAAGTAATTCTGGGATCAGACAGACATTTTTAATTAGAGCTATAAAAAGAGCTATATAACAAAATCTCAAATTTCTTTTCCTTTCATACCAATTGCATGAGAGGACATTTGCAGATACTGTACACATATTTCCCCCTCCCCTCATATATTTAGCAAACACCACTACGAATAGCTTCCAACATTCACAGTTGAAAACTAGAACACTTGTAACCAAGCAGCATCAGTGTGGACAAGATGGCAGAAGTCATTAATGAGGAGAAACACTCACACTAAAAGATGCTATCGCTGTCTGCTTTTGTCTGAATCTACAAGGAGGGCAAGATCCTGCCCCTTCTTCTCCTCCTCTCACCAGCTAAATTAATCGAGTTCAAGCTATTTTTGTACTTTAAGCCCAGTTTACATCAATCAAAGCAAGCCAGGATGAAGGATGAAAGTGGGAGGACAAGAGAGAAATTGGGATATTTTAAAAGCAGTTGAAAAAGTAGGAAGACAGAGGATTAATCAGGACTGTCCCTGTCAAATTGGACAGTTGGTGGGTATGCACTGGGAGGTCTGCATATACAGTTTCAAGAAAAGAAACATCTGAAACTTTATTGTAATTTTGCAACATAAGGCTACAGTCGTCCCTCCATATTTGCGGCTTTGACTTTTGTGGATTTGATTATTCACAGATTTTATTAATATGTTTTCTCTAGGAATTAGGTCCTATAGCCTAACTCTAGGGTCAACTTTAACCAAAAGTCACACTGAAGAACCTGGAGATTCCTTGGGAGAACAATCTGCTAGGCATTTCTAGCTCCTCCAGTGCAATTCTGTGGTTAGTGTCTAGCAGATGTTGACCAGAGTTGCACTGCTGGACTTAGAGATTCCTAGAGAGGTGCTCTCTCAGGTAAAAGCATAGTGTTATTGTTATTTGTGTTTTTTCCACATTCATGATGGTCCTGTGCCCCTTAACCCCAGCGAATCCAAGAGTATTTGGATTAAGGATGGTTACAAAGTTGATGTAGATGATAAATGAATGCAATAGGAACAAGTAGTGCTTGGATCAAATTTTTTTTGCTAAGCAGGATTGCTAGCCTTAGATGAATTCCTCTCTCTCAATTAGCTACATAAAGTAATGAATTGAAATTTGTCCAGTCTTCTTAGGCTCTACCTCCAGATTGAAGAGGCTGCATCCATCAGCAACAGAACCAGGCCTTCAAGCCTACTTAAGGGAGTTACAATGGACCTTTGGTATCTGCTGAGGTTTGGTTCTAGGATCTCTCTAGCCTCCAGTGGATACAGAAACCAATGGATGCTCAAGTCCCATTATATACAATGTCATAGTAAAATAGCGTTCCTTATATAAAATGGCAAAATTAAGCTTTGCTTTTTGAAATTTATATATGCTTTTAAATATTTTCAAGCCATGGATGGTTGAATCCGTGGATAAGGAATCCATGGATACAGAGAGCTAACTGTACTACTTGTACCTTAAAACTCTGGCCCTCTTAGCTCTGTCACTTTTATATAACCGGCTGTCCTTAAAAGCAACAGTTCAACTGTGGAAGTGCCTGATAAATAAATATCCTTGTTTGGATCTGTACTGCATGGCCAATGGTAAAGAATGCTGGGGCATGTTGTCCCACAACATCTCGGCTACAGCTTTCTCATCCCTGAGCTGAAGGAAACTCAAGGTCAGTATGAAGATGGATCATTGCATTTATTGTTGTATACCTTCAAACTGTTTCTGACTGATGGTGACCCTAAGGCAAACCTATCACAGGGTTTTTGGGGGCTGAGAGGTGTGTGATTAACCCAAGGTCACCCAGTGGGTTTCCATGGCCAAGTGGCGAATCAAATCCTGATCTCTGGAGTTGTAGCACAACACTCAAACCACTACATCACGCTGGCTTTCCCTACTATAGATATATTTTCCTCTGCATCTCTATATTTATACTGTAGATATATTCCCCTTGCTGTATTAAAGATGCTGGTCCTTCTAATGAACATACAAAGTTGTCTTATATATTTGAACTACCTGTTGTCTCCTTCAGCATCAGCTTTTGTAATCTCAGGTGAGAACTATGTGTCGCATTACTTACTTAACTTTTATACCTATATAGCTAGCAAGGCTGCAATTGGAAAGAGAAATTTGATGTGGTGAGGTGTTGAAAAATATGTCTTTCGGACACAGCAAAAAAAGTCTCCAGAATAATTTTGTATATTGTCACTCTGGCCAAAAACATCCAAATTCCTAAGATAGAGGAGTGGATAATTAAATTAAGGGAATCAAGGGGATTGGACATTCTAACCACAAATTTGAAGGATAAATCAGTCGAGAAAACTAAAGGGATTGGTCATGCTTTGATTTATTTTGTAATATTAATTTTCAACATACTATCCCAGATAGCATATGAAAAGGCTATATGTACATTAGAGGTTTAACAAGTATCGATACCTTGTAGGAATATAGATAAACCTAATTATCAGGTTATCTTAGCTTATCCTCAGCGGTCTGCATTTTAAAAAAAATATGGAAGAGAATGACAGAATTTAAAATGGTGCATTTTTTTTTCAGGCATAGGTCTCTATGGTGGGTTACAGACCGCCCAAAAGAGGCACCTTCTCAGCGCCTCACTTTGCTGCACAGCTGCGCCGCAACATATAAATAGCGTGGTGCAGCTGCGCAGCGAAAAAGGAGCCCAAAAAATCGGCTCCTTTTTGCGACGCTGCAAAGCACCAAAGGCGGAGCTGCTATGTCGCAGCTGCGCAGCTCCGTCTAGAAGCTGCGCAGCTGTGACGTGGCAGGTGCACGCGCTGTATGAACGGTGCTGCGCAATTGCAGCGCATTCATGACGTGCTCGGGTTGCGGGGCGTGTGCATGCTCCGCCCCGAGGCAACCCTAGCACGTCGCGGACGCGCTGCAAACGGCCCGTCTGTAACCCGCCCATGTCTTGCTACTCAAGAGCATTTTTGCTGGAAATACCAAGGTGTGACTCTAGAATCTTTGCCACTCCACTACAGCCCCTCTTTATGCAAAGTGTGTGTACTGAACTATGCTTCTTCCTTCCCATTAAACTTTTGTCCTTTCAAGCCCCAAGGACACCCCGCGGTGGCGGGGAGGAGGAGAAAGGGGCCGCTTGGCCCCTTTCTCCCTTGCTTCGCTGGGTGCAGCCGTCTGAAGGCTGCGCCCAGCGAAGCAAAGTGGCGCCTCAAACCAGGAAGGAGCTCCGAAACGGAGCTCCTTCCTGGTTTGCGCAAAGGGCGCCCTAGGCGCCCTGGCGCCGAGCGAGGACGTCATGTCCACACCGCCCCGTGTAGAGGCGGCGCGGCTGTGACGTCCTCATGACGGCGGCTGTCTGGAACGGCCACCGTCATTTTTTACACACAGAGCACGTATTAGGGTTAGGGAGGTGCGGAAGCACCACACCTCCCTAACCCTAGTATGTGCTCCGCGCGTACTTTCATGGCAGTCTATAACCCGCCTATGTCTTGCTACTCAAGAGCATTTTTGCTGGAAATGCCAAGGTGTGAACCTAGAATCTTTGCCACTCCACTACAGCCCCTCTTTATGCAAAGTGTGTGTACTGAACTATGCTTCTTCCTTCCCATTAAACTTTTGTGAGACTGCATTAGGTTGGTGTGAGAGCTTGAATTATTCATTCTTATGGCTTTTCTTCATTTCCCAGTATACGTGAAACACATCAGGGTGGAATGAGAACAAAGGGGCCCACTTAGAATTTAATGAATTGACTTGTTCTCTGTTAAATAAATAAAAAAAATCCCACATGACAGTGATAATGTACCAAGAAAATTACTTGAGGTTTGCATGCATGGAAAAATCAGTGTAAACAACATCTTCTTGGGTGTCTTTCTTCTGCTTAACATACAAAAGGCTTTTGATATACTGAAGTTCATAGTTTCATGATTTAAAATGGTTCCAGTACAGAAATAAAGATATTTAAATCTCTTGTTTCTACAAGGACACAACCAGGAAAACAACCCACTCTAATTTTCTAGTGCACAAAATCAATTGACTGGATTGAATTTGCAAATAAAATGCGTAGTTTGCTTTGTTTCTTTCTACAATTGTGAAAACATCTTCCTGATCAATAAAGGGATTATAACTCTTACAGTGCAATCCTACTCACAAGTTAACACCACTGAGTACAGTGGCATTTACTGAGAGTGGGGATGACTATGATCAGAAGAGAAACATAATTAACAACCATGAACAAATGAAAAAAAATGATGGAAACAATACAGAGAAGAGATATTTTAAAAATGTGAAAGGCTGAATGATAAATGGGAAGAAAAAACTTATGGAGTTGAACCCTAAATTTTGGAAAGCTGCACCCAACGCAAATGGAAAGAAATCACCAGAAACAGATGACATACCAATAGAATTACTACAATCCACAGAGACAGAATCAAGTTGTTCTAACTAAAACCTGCCAACAAATATGAAAAACAAAACAGTGGCGCACAGATTTGAAGCAATCAATATACATTTCTATCCATAAAAAAGAGACACAAAAGACTGCAGCAGTTACAAAAACTGTTGCACTAATTTCTCATGCAAGCAAAGTCATGTTCAAAATTCTGCAGCATAGACTCTACCATATATGGAACAAGAAATCCCAGAGGTGCAAGTTGGATTTAGGAAAATAAGAGGCACTAGGAATCATATTGCAAACATATGATGGATAATAAAATGCACCAGGGGATACCAGAAAAATATGCATGTACTTTTTATTGACTACAGTAAAACCTTTCACTGCATAGATCATGACCTATGGCTTACGCTGAGTGGATTGGGTGTGACTGCCCTGTGTAACTTGTACTAAGGACTAGGCTGCCATCAGAACAGAATATAGAGAAACAGAATGGTTTCCAATCAGCAAACTGATCAGGCAAGGCAGAAAAATGCAATACTTGGTGAAATCTGGGAGTTTCAGGGGCCATAAAATGGTGTCTCACAGACTGATATCACCAATGTGCCACACTTTGCCCATGCCATCTTACAACAGTTTGAATATCCATTGGAGCATTTGATTTCTTCTCCTTTGGCTGCTGGTCCCAATGTCAGAATGAAGCAAGCCAAACCAAACCATCAAATTGCACCTTTACACTAGCAATGGAAGAAGCTCTTGTGTCAGCTTTCAACACCTATTGCTAATTCAATTGGCAGGGACTGACATT
The DNA here is from genome assembly GCF_019175285.1 of Sceloporus undulatus. Classification (NCBI taxonomy): domain Eukaryota; kingdom Metazoa; phylum Chordata; class Lepidosauria; order Squamata; family Phrynosomatidae; genus Sceloporus; species Sceloporus undulatus. Next base: position 81,035,522 of record NC_056522.1, on the reverse strand, counting down.
TCATGTTTTTGGTACTGTGCTGTGTCAAAGATCAGAGCAAGTGGCTGCCTTTGCACCCTAGGTGAATATCAACCTTTTCTGCCAATTTACATCCATTTGCATTAGTGTTTATTATTATTATTATGATTATTATTATGATGATGCTTACCACTGAGATTTGTCTCCTGATTTTATTGATAAATATCAAGGTCACTTCCACACACAAATTTCTCACCCACATTTTTGTCTTTATCAAAATGTACCATCACTTCTGATAGCAGGAATAATCCAACAGTAAATTTTACCGCAGTCTGGCAAATGAAGGCCAGACTGTGTTGCAAACAAATGACTGTGATTAGGTTATCTTCTTTCTTCCCCATGCCTTGGGCAGTGAGATTTCTGTACGTATTTAACTCTTCTGCAATTTTAAAAGATTCAAAAGTTTCTCCATGAACCATTCATTTGGATTTCAGAATGGCCTCCCATTCAACAGGCTGTGCTGCATTTTTAGGAATTGTTGGAAATACTGATTGAATTTTGTTCCGAAATTCATTCATCTACAAAAGAGGGTAAAGAAATAAAATTTAACACCATCACATCAGAGTTAGAAACACACTGAGATTTGGACTTAAACAAATTAATATTTTTCCCACTGAAGCAAAGAAGAGTAAAAACTTTGAAGCCCATAAGAAGTCATGATTTTCTGCTTATTGCTGTTTTATTTTACCACATTTCTCTCCTTATTCCCATGAATGGAAAAAAAATCATACAAAGACCTTTACTGGTCTCCAGATGGTGATGTCAGAAATAATCCAACAAATTCCTAGCAATATTAAGGCAGATTATGTTGTGGACAAGTGGCTGTGACTGAGTATCTTCTTTCTCCCACATCCCCTGGAGGGTAACATTTCTGTGTATTTAACTCATTTATAATGTTAAAAAATTAGAATTCCTCTATGTGCTGTTCAGCTGAATTCAGAATATTATTCCATTTAACAGGATGTGCTATGTTTCTTCTAATCCCTGTGCATCTTTTTTCAGACTAACCATGATTGACCCTAACATCTGAATTAAAAATCAGGACTTACACATCCTAGCTAAATAGGGAAATCTGGTTAGCATTAACTATGGCAACTGTAGTGTTAAGGAAAAGTCAATAGCAAACCTACTCTGAATAATTCTTGCCAAGAAAACTCTGTGATTGAGTCACCATAAATCGGGAATCAACTTGAAGGTACATAAAAACAAAAACGGTAACTGCAAATACAGATTTTTGGAAGTACTGTGGCTAAAGCAAACCATGACAGAAAAAAATCCCTAAGTGATAGGGAGGGAGGGAAAGCACAAGCTCATCACATACTTCTGTGTTATTTTTTTTTAACCATGATTATTCAGCTCTTATTCAGCTTTTAGTCTCAAAGAGTCTTAAAGAGGCAGGAATTTGACAGGCCATCTGATAGACCAGCTAGGGCAGAGATGAGCCACACGAGGCCACCTGAACCATATGAGGGCCCCCAAGGCCTTTTTGTGGCCTCCAGGACATCCCAGTGGTTTTTTTTTTTAAAGAAAAAAGTGAAATGGTCTAATACTTGTAAAAAGTATGTATATGTTTCATTTTGCCCTTTGCCAAAAGTCTCTTACAGTTTTCCAAAAAAGTCATAATTATTATTCCTTAGGCTCCTTCTGTATTTAATACTGAGTCTTTTTACTGTGAACCTACAAAATAGGCCATTTCTCTCTCACTTTAGTTCATGGGTGGGGAACTTGTAGCCCTTGAGAGTTTGTTGGACTACAATTCCCATTACCCAGCCACTGGCCATGATGAGTAGGGATGATGGGCATTGAAGTAAAACTACATCCAGAAAGCTATGGATTCCCTATCCTGCCTTTAATATGAGACCATATCTGAATATTGTCTGTGCTGGTTCTAGATTTCAAGGGCCTGGCTGTCAACAGGTGCTCTCTTAACTTTGGTGCCATCACTTGTCATCTTGAAGGCCCAATCCACAAAACTACCCATATGGAGTGGGAAGTGAGCGTAATTTCTGCTTCTCATATTTTGAATTTAACATTATTGTAAAAATAGAGTGGATTTGGGGGCCAGAAAGAGAGAAAGAGTGACAGAAACAGACAGAGTCAGAGACTGGAACTAGCTGCAAGGAATTCCCCAAACCACTTCCCAACTCAGTGTAGAAGTTAATGTTTTGTGTTCAATCTCTCAGTGACCTCAGCCTCAGTCCTTCAACAGAAGTCTTGGAAAACTTCACTTATTTAGATTACTTTAGTGAGTTGCTATGCTGTAAAACAAAAAAGGCAAAGTAAAAAACCTTCCATTTTGGAAGCCTTTAAGAGGTCTATTGTTGTTGTCATTATTGTTGTTGTGTGCCTTCAAGTTGTTTCAACTTAAGGCAAACTTATCATGAGCTTTTCTTGGGAAGATTTCTTCAGAGGGGTTTTTGCCTTTGCCTCCCTCTGAGGCTGAGAGAGTGCGGTTTGCCTAACGTCACTCAGTGGGTTTTCATGGCTGAGCGGGGATTCAAACCCTGGTCTCCAGAGCTGTAGTCCAATGCTCAAACCACTGCAACACAGTGGTTCTCTCAAGATATACAGAAAGTTCCAAACTTTCTTTTCTTTTCTTTTGGTAATAATACAAGGCTTAGTCGACCTGGTGTTTTGTTTCAAATGTGTATATTGATGGTTTTGAATAAAAAGTTTGCTAAAACCTGTTAAACTGCTCAGGAACCCATCCCTATACCTGTATTGGGAAACAAGCAACCAATATTAAACTGCCAGTATAATGTGCCTGTGAAAAGAGTTTAGATTTTTAGACCCTGACTCCAGTCAAAACAGACATAGAGCTTTTCTTTTTCTGTACTGCATAAAGTAGAGGGAAAGAGCTCTCTGCTAAATTTGCAAGCCTTGAATTTGATGAAAGCACTACAAGGAGATGCTGTTGGTTATATATTCCCACCCACCCTCTACTTCTGGAAATGTCAGACGCGATCACTATCCCCCCAATTATCAGAGCATGCAGAAATACCAATTTAAGATTATGAAACAAGCTATCTTTAATGGCCCCCAAAGAAAAGCATTATTCCGGATCTCAGTCTAAGTGTTAAAATATCTAGACAGCAAACTAGCTATGATGGGGCAGCCACATGCACTTTACACAGATATATCTCATTTGTTTGTAGGGACTGGGGAGGCTTTGTTTTTTTAAAAACATAAAAGGAGTGCGAAGGAAGAGAGTACATCATTTCTTGCCTCACTGCTCTCTCTTGTTTCAAGCTATTTTCTCCCTGCTTGAGCCACTTGCGATGCAAGACATGGGTTGAGAGAAAACAGCTTCTGGAAACAGCAGCGCACAAGGAGTTAGGCAGAGTAGGGATTGTATGGCCCTCCAGATGATGGGACTGAAACTTCCAACAGCGTTAGATAGAATATCTGGGGAAGAGAGCTGGAAGCTGCAGTCAAGCAACACCTGATTATTTATAACCTGGCATACGGTTTATTAAGGCACGTTACAGACCGCCCGTTGGGGCGGCCTGTAAGCGGCCCTTTCCCCGCTGTATCGGGGCCTCAGCTGCCACAACGGCAGCCTCCAAAGCCCCGATCCGCCGCTTTCCAGGCCACGGGGAAGCGGCAAAAGGCCACTTCCCCGTGGCCTGGAAAGGGGTGTCCTTGGGGTTTCATGCCCCAAGGACACCCAATGGCGGTGGGGAGGAGGAGAAAGGGGCCACTCGGCCCCTTTCTCCCTTGCATCCCTGGCACAGCCGTCTAAAGGCTGCGCCAGGGACGCAAACTTCAGAAAGGGTGGCGAAACTTCAGAAACGCGACGATGTCACGTCTGCGCAGCCTCGTTTGGAGGCGGCGCGGTGGTGACGTCGTAATAGCGGCCCCCGTGTAGAATGGGTGCCGCCATTTTGTACAGACTGGGTCCATACTAGTGTTAGGGGTGTTAAGAAGTGACGCCCCTTTCTAACCCTAGTACGGACCCAGTCCGTACTATTAGGCTTGTCTGTAACGGGCCTAAATTTATTTATTTGTTACATCCTGCCTTCCTCCCCAAAAGGGGATTGAAGGAAGATAAAAGTGGATTTGACAAACTCAAGAATAGGTTTACTGATGTCAGATCCAGACTATGTGGCAGATTATATCTCTCTATATGAGCCTCTCCAGGCTCTGAGATCCTCACAGAAAAGGCTCTTCTCTCAGCCCCACCACCATCACAAGTACAGTTGTGATAATGTGAGAGAGGACCTTCTCAGTGGCTGCCCCTATGCTCTGGAACCCCTACCTGGGGATGCCAGAATGATCTTCTCCTTACTATCCACCCACCCATTCATCCACCCACCCATCCATCCAGAGACAAAGACCTTTTTATTCCATCAGGCTTTTAAAACAGAAAGTTTTTAAATAATGGGGTAAGGGTGCTACAGTATCTTGTTTTTAGAGTGAATTGTTTTAATTGCTTTTTTAATCTTTTCATTGTATTTTTAAGTGTAGTTTTAAATCATATTAATATTGTCAAGAGTTCAATCCCATTTTATTGTTCACTTTTTGTGTTTTTAGCTGTACTGTTTTTTAAAATGTTTTTTAAATGACCTTGAGTCTCAATTTTGGGAGAAAAGCAGCATGGATGGAAGAATCATCATCATCATCATCCTTACCATCTGGTTGTTATGGCTTAAGGAAACCTAAGGTTCAGAAGGACTATACCCTTTCACATGTAGTTTGATCCAATGCTTCGTCTCACTGAAGCAACCACTTAAATTGGGTTATTTTTCATTTTATGTTGAATGATTTTAATGTGTCTTGTTTTCATGTGTTTTAATTTTTGTTTAAATGGTTTTATGTGGTTTAATTTATGTTGTATCCTGAAATCATCATCATGATCATCATCAATCATCATCATCATGTGTTTAAGTACATGGTGATGTTTGGTTGATGTATGCACTGTTTGTTTGTTTGTTTGTTTGTTTCTTTAAATGCTGTCCATGTTGCTGTGAGATCCAGCATGGTGCAAGTTTCATTGTTGGACTACCATTCTGAAGACCAGGGTTCAAATGCCCACTCAGCCATGGAAACCCACAGGTGACCTTGGGTAAGTCACACTCTCTCAGGCTCAGAGGAAGGAAAGGCAAATCCCTCTTAACAAATCTTGCCAAGAAAACCCCATGACAGGTCAGCCTTAGGGTCACTGTAAGTAAGACACGACTTGAAGGCACAAGACAACAACTAATTTTGCTCTGCTTTTACCACTGGGCAGGAATATAAACATTCTAAATAAATACATTTAAATTATCAGCCTCCATTTTAATTATACATAATGGAAGCACACAATCATGTCTTATTCTTAGCATTTTAAAGGTTAATATGTGAGCAAAACAAAGTGATTAGGAATTCTATCATGAAGATGATGAATTATAAGGTTGCACAGTCCCTGCCCACAGTATTGCGGGGAGTGGGGTGGGAATGCATTCACCATCTGGATATGCAACACCAAGAGCAACTTCTGTTTTGTTTTGGTTTTTTGAGTACAAATATTTTATGACTCATCCTTGCTACAAAACAAGAGACATTATCTGTTTTGTGAAGTGATCACATTTTTGATTTACAGAGGACATCCTGACCAAAAGAGCGTTTTTTTTAAAAAAATATCAGTTCATGTTGTTATTAATTGCCATAAATTATTATGAAATTACAAAAGCTTTGTTCTTGTTTCTTCTCCTTTTAAAAAACAAACAAAACATTAGCAGCAAATAGGCAAAGTTATGTTTCCATGGCTAGGAAATGTTGAAATGGCAACTTTAATTAAACATTAAAATGCATTTCCTTTTAGCTCTGGTTGCCAATACATTACCACAATTTAGCTATAACTATTATAAAACTATCATTATACATTTCTATGAAGTAGTGTTTCTGCTGACAGAATGGAGCTATTATTGTTTGTATGGCAACTAGAAATAAAACTGGGATATAGATTTTGATCATTAGGTACATTCCTTTGAAATAACTGTTTTGGGAGGATATTTGCAATTATCTTACAATTATTCGAGGGAGGGGGAAATCCAACACAAAATACTTTCCTACATCTGCTGACTCAAGACAGAAGAACCATTGTGTAGTACATTTCTCTCCCTCCCTCCTTCCCTCCCTTCCTAGATAAAATGTGTTCTTTGTTGACCTTAACAACCCTGTCCCAAATATTATCAGATGTATATCAAAACAAAGCAAAGGGCTGTATCAGACGAATTTTAAGCACGGCAAGCTGACAGTATGCCAGAAGGGAAAGAGTTCAAATTACACAGTGGCTGGCTACAGTTCTGATTATAGCAATACAGGGTTTCTTTAGCCTTTAATATAATGATCATTTTTAAAAACAAAAAGGCTATTCTGCTATATTAGGGTGGAATAGGAGCTTGTCTGAATTGTATTGGTTAAGTATTTCTCCTCCCTTCTTTCTACATGAGCATAAGTATAAAAGCTAGCACTATGGGGCTAAGGGAGAAAAATAGAAAAGGTAATGTTCCAGTAGACTTGGCATGCAGCCATTTTTCATCCTACCTGATAACTTTGTGTGTAACACTGGTAGCCATTCCTTCCTATACATGCGCCTACATGTCACACATAACTAAACTTCCTAAACTTTGGAATGACCTACCGAAAGAGATCTGTCACATAACATCTCTTGGGGCCTTTAAAAAAGCCATCAAGATGGATCTCTTCCAGCAGGCATTCCCAGACTAATACATGGGCCCTCTCCACTGTCCCACAACGGTGCCTCCTTGACTCTCCCTTAAATTGCCTCATTGTAAGAGGGATTAAATTTTATTGTAATGTTTATAGTGATTTTAATAACTGATTTTATGCTGTTCTATTTTAATTGTGAGTTAGGGATTGTGTTATTATTTTACGATGTTTTATTGTTGATTGTAACCCGCCCCAATCCTCTGGGGAGAGGCGGACAATATATAAATATTATTATTAAATATTATTAAAACAGAAGGCATGTGCTTTCTATGTGCACATACTGCAATTTTAGGACTACATGCAAATGGTCTTGCATATCACCTATTAAAATACCCTTGGCAAATAATACATCATACTGTGTTGGGGAAAAGCTGCAACTAGAGACAGTGAATTTGATACTTGCTACACATTAGGTTTATACACATTTGAGATGTCATAGGAGTTCATGAACTTTCCTGTTAACGTCAAAGAGAATGCATCTAGAGCTAACATCACAAAACTAGAAAGGAAAATTAAAATGTCTTTGGAAAGGTGTCCTTTTAAAAACATGTAGTCTTACTCATTTCCTCTTCACCAGCAGATGGCACTGTGGTTTAACAAAGGCCTTTCGAACACCTTCCAATTTATATCTATAGATGGCATCTCCTTTAATGTGTTCCCACACCATTCCCTTGCTTTTATTATGTCAAGAACTCCCTTCCTAAAACAAGTCTAAGTGCAATTAAGGATATTATATGACTACAGAATATTGCTTGGCATAGTTTTTTGTTTCGATAAATTCAAGTCTGCACCAAAGAAAGGATTCCTCTTATTACTGTATTATCTAATTTTGTGTTGTAGAGCCAGCAATCAACCTTAGATTAATAATGTCTTTACTCTGAGTCTTAGATGTGAGTTTGGTGGTACTCCTGAGTCCCTCAGTGTCATTTATTAATTAGATCTCTAACCACATCCAGTCCTTTACTTATATCAGACCTCTTCAGGAACAGGCCCAGCATAAATTGTGCAAATGTACTCCTGGCCACTGCTGAAACCTGGGGATAATACACACAGAGATGAATCCTGGAATATATACAAACTGCACATTTTCATCTTAAGGGGAATGTTACTCCACCCAACACAAGATGAATCCTTGTTCCTGGATCTGTCTTGCAACCAGAAGCACTTCTGTTTTGTCTAGATTAAACTTCAGTTTGTTCACCATTACCCTGTTTGTTACTGACACCAAACACTGGTTAAGCACTAAAACACCTTCCTTAAATTAAGAGGGAAAGAAGAGATACGAGTTGGATGTCATCATTAAATTGGTGGCATTAGACCCCAGACTTCAAGACAAGCTTTCCAGCAGTTTCAAATACATACTGAACAGCAGGTGCACATAATGGAGCACTAGGAGCTGTCACAGGCCAATTGCCAAGCCCCCTAGCAAAACACTGTCATTCCACCACAGCAGAGCAGTAGGTCAAGCCCCATCTTAGCACCATGTCCCAGAAAAAATATCATGGTTGATTGTATTTCCATCCCATGATCAGGCCTGAAGTCAGTATGACTTCAAGAATCAAGACAACCTGTCTTCTTCAGAAACCACTGGAGCTGAGGGGCTAGGACCTTCCCAAAAAAATGGAATATTGGAGGCTGGCTGGTAATTATACACTTCAGTAGGATTCAAAGTGGGCTTTTAAAAAGCAATTTTCACTTGAGGCACATAGCCTTGCAGGACTGGATCACATTTTATCCATTTAGGCTGATAATACCAGCTGCTGTTCTATGGAGACAGAGAGAACCTGTTGATAGTTACATATGCTCTGGTAACCTTTCGGCTGGATTACTGCAGTGTGATTTATGTGAGGCTACTTTTGAAAGTACTCAAAAACTTAAATTAATTTGAAAATAGATCTGTTAGGTTAATTATTGGGATGGGTTGTGAGATGGGATACAAGTGCTTTGACAGTGACACAACACTTTCCAGGCCCAACTCAATACACTGGTGTTGATCTATGAAGGTTTGAACATACCAGAGCCACAATATCTCATGGAATATCTCCTCTCATAAATACTTACCCAAACTTTTAGATTATTTTTAGGTGCTCCATTGAAGGATATTATGTGAGTGATAATAACAAGGAAGTCTCAATTATGGGATATATTCTGCAAGGAGGCTCACCTGGAGCTGATACTGTTGCCTTTTTAGCACCAGCAAAAGAGATTTCCTTTTTTTCATCCATTTTAGATCTTTAGCATGCTAATCTACATGTTTTTGTATGGCTTTCTGCCCTCCATTTTACTGCATCCTAGTTTATTCCTTTAGGTTTTTGTAATCCATCCAGGGAACATGGTTTATTGGGCAGGTTAAAATAAATAAAATACAGAATAAAAACCTTGTTACCATGATTTCTTTCATTCCTCCACTCTCCTTGCCTCTGTTACTTTTGCTTGTCACTCCCCTCCCCTTGATGTCATTATCTTTCCCATTAACAATACATAAGAAGTACGTTTCTAAGAGTTGGAAACAACTGACTTTACTTGCATATTTTATTAAATCATGTAAACACTTATTATACTAAGCTTATACTGTATGCCTTCCAGAATTTCTAAAATGCTAAACATTTGTGAAGCAAAATCATAGTACTTACACTGTGAACACCCAAAGCCTTCCAGACAGCAAAACTGATCAATCCTACTCCACACCAGGCATACAGAGAACCCCATCCTAAGGCACGCAAGGCAAGGGACGAACCACTCTCTGGCAAAGCAGCTGTGGCCACCACACCCTAGAAGAATTATTTGTTTAATAAAGTTGAATAAACTTTAGTATGAACACAGACATGAACTTACAGAAAGGAAAGGGAATATTATCATATAACAATTTCCCTCTGCCCCTTAGGATCCCTTTGCATACTGGTATTCCAGACTAACACAGCTATGTCTCTGACGTTTACCAAATATTCATGCTGTTAAAGAAAGAATGCTTCCTGGTGAAAAGCCTAAAACATACATTTGACTGGTTTTCTCTAAGGTATACTATGACAAATTATCGCATGTACAGATCTAAACTGCAGAGTCTTGTACTGTGTTTTGTAGAGTGACAAAAGCTGACAAGTTTTATTTGGATTTTGTGGATTCAAGTCTGCTTTTATCAGCTATATTGGATATGCCACAAGGATTGCTGCTTTCACTGTAACTAATTAATATAGCTAGCCTGCCCCTGTTGAATAAAGTCAAATTCAAATTGCTTTAAATAATCAGTTTTCTTTAAAGGAATATTAATAATCTGTTATTCTATTAGGATGGCAGGAGCTTCTAGTGGGTAATTCACAGCATTTCTATGTGGCTACAACCCAGAATTTCTTACGACAGCAGCAAAAAATGAACACTTAAACCAGTGTAAAATTGGTCTATATTTGTATTGGTGATGAGACTTTTTTTTAAGGGCCATCTTTCACAGCTCTATAGTCCATTAATAGATCTTGTATGGCATTTTAAACTTGTAGAATTCCCTCCCACAGGAGGTTTGATTAGTCCCCTGCCTATTGTCTTTGTGACATAAAACAACAAATCTCCCTTTATGAGTTCATTAGAGCTCTACGATCATCTGGAAAGGCCCTTCTACCAGCTTCCCAAGCTTGTTCGGTGGGAAAGTGCCTTCTCGGTGACTGCTCCCAGACTTGGGAACACTGCCCCCCTCAAGAGACCAGGATGGCTCCATCCTTGCTTTCTTTCCATCAGTACGTCAAATCATTTTAATGCTATCAGGCTTTTACAAACTGACTACAGTTGGGCTTTTAATACTGTGCAGTACTTTTTTTAAAAAGTTGTATATATAGTATTGAGGAATTTTAATATTTTAATGTCTAATATTTTAACTTAATTAATTGTTGAATTACATTTTAAATTCTTCTTTATATTTACACTTTTATTAATGCTTTTGTATAGTTTTTAATTCACATTGTCTTAAATATGTTGTTAGCCAATTTAAGTCCCATTATTGGGAGAAAAGCAGGATATAAATTAATATAATAACAACAACAATAATAAATAGTTTTTTTTCAAAACTCTAAATTATATCAGCTAAAACACATTGAAACATAGTAAAAAGATAAAAGCTTAATACACTCCATGAGAAACATTATTCGGCCACAGTAACCTAAAGCCAAAATCCTGCTTTAGTAAAAAGGTCTTTTTTGTGCCTTCAAATCACTTCTGGCTTAGTGATTTCTTGGCAGTTTTCTTCAGAGGGTGTTTGCCATTGCCATCTTCTGAGGCTGAGGCACTGTGACTTGCCCAAAGTCACCCAGCAAGATTCAAACCCTGCTCTCCAGGGCCACAGTCCAACACTGAAACACTAAACCATGCTGGCTCTCATAAAGGGAGATACAGTCCTTCAAATAACCTGCACTCAAGCTATATAGGGCTTTACAAGTCAAAAACACTTTGAAGTGTTTCTGGAAATGGGACCAGCAACCAGAGGAGCTGGTGCAACAAGGGAGCTGTGTGTTCCCTGTAACCAGCTCTACTTAACAATCTGGCTGCGGCTCTTTGGGACAACTGAAATGTCTGAGCACTTTTCAAAGATAGCATCATGTAGGATGCATTACAGTAATTCAAAGGGGACATAATCAAGGCATGTACTACTACGGCCAGATTTATTTTAAAAAAAATATTTTGTATCAAGCAGGTTTTTACTGTATTTTGTTTTCAACCTTGCTTCTTTGTGCCAGGAGAAAAGTGGGATAAAAATGAAATAAAAGAAATGCTCTTGTCTTTATTTATTTACTTTGCAATTGCTAGAAGGAATACTGGACCTTTAAATAATTATTCAACAATTTCAACATGGAAAAGTATTTTACAGGTACAGCCAAGACAGCTGCAAGATTAACACAAACCACCTGACTGGTTTGCAGTCAGTCTATTACGCTCACATTAAATTTAAACTGTTAAAGATCTTGACTGGAATCAAGTGTTGTAAGAGAGGATCTCCTTTAGCACACTGGCACCTTCTGCTCCATCTCCCTACCCGCCTGCCCTCCATCCTACCCAGTAAGGCTCCACAGGTCTCCCAGTTCTTCAGAGGAGATTGTGAGAGCCTACCAGGAGTTTCACTGGACAAATGGTATTGCTCTCTTGTACTCCACTGGCAGAAATGGCTTAATCTGCAGAATAAGACAATCAGATCCTTGCTCTTACAATTTGTACAATCTCTCATAAATCTCCATATCCATACTAAAAACAGATACAGTTTGTTTTGCTATATAAATAAGGCTAAGGGGGGGACATATGAAATTAAAATTCTTTTTATTTTGTATTATGGTATGAAAAGACACTGTGTGTTTTCAAGGAGATTTACAATGGGGATTTTTGTCCAGAATGTTACATAAAATTAAACTTTAAAAAGCAATAACTGGAGAGTTGACTTGGGTTTATTAGTTCAAGGGTGTTGGCACATGAGGTAACTCCTCAGGGATATACAATATTCAAATATACTGTTGTTTACAGGAAAATGCATCATATGATGTGTACAAAAGCTATTTAAACCCCCAAGTGATTAACAAATCACTAGAAAACACATTTTGGAGTTTCCCCAGTTCTTCAGCACAGAAGAAAAGATCTCATTGATAAAAGGAAGAGAAGATGCTATTTTAGAGGAGTGATTTTAGTCATATGTTACTTGCTGTCTCTACAGGCCAGGGTTGCTTTTATTAACTTAAGGCACTTTTCTGTATTTAAATAATAACAAAAATTATAAATAGAGTATCTGATGTGAAAAACAGAAAATTGTTCTGTTATTTCTATATTATCATTATATTTATTTATATCCCGCCCTTCTCCCAAGGCTGGGACTCAGGGCGGTTTACAACATTAAAAAACACCATATACATAAAAAACATACAAAAATAGTACAGTTGGCCCTTCTTATACACGGATTTTTTATACATGGATTTAAGCATACACGGTTTGAAAATGTTCCAAAAAAGTATAAATTTACCTTGATGTTCCATTTTTTATTAGGGACACCATTTTGCTATGTCATTATACTTAATGGGACTTGAGCATACACGGATTTTGTTATACACGGGGGATCTTGGGACCAAACCCCAGCGTATAACAAGGATCCACTGTATATTAAAATAGAATTGATTTTTAGTAGTAGTAGCATATAGTAACAATATGCCTCCTTATATTAAATTCAGACTTCATTTTTAAACCAGGTTATTCATCATAACTGATCTTTTAAAATTAAAATATCATTTTTAGCTTTGAAAAAAATTACACAGTACACTGATTTTAGTCTACTCTGCCCAACCTCCACTTTACAATTATGGCTGTGTTACCTCATTTAAAAAGTAACAAGTCTTCTTTTCTCCAAAAGATTATCAGCAACCAGACTATAAAATCATTATGAAGCTGTATCTTTTTGAACCAGAAGTTTAAAATAAACTAACCTTATTGAACCAGTTAGGATTTTTCTTTTTTGCCATGGCAAGTGTTGTACCAAAACCTGCTAGAATTCCTGCCGCTGCAACTGTAGTAAGAAAAATGCCACCTGCCAATACAGAGAAAATAGCAAGAATAAAACAAATCATAGGCCTTTTATTGTAGTGAAAAGAAATTAAGCAGCACATAGACTGAAAATGGACCAAGCACAATTATTTCATTATTTGAAATTAAGGATCATTAGTGCTCAACATACTGAAGGAAGGAATGGAAAACTGCCAAAATCTGTTGTGTGTTACAGCTTGTCAAGATCAGAGACACCTTAAATTTCTGAACTGCTTTGTAAACTCTATCTAAGGTTTGACCAGTATACAGTGGACCCTTGTTATACGCTGGGGTTTGGTTCGTTCCAAGATCCCCCATGGATAACAAAATCTGTGGATGCTCAAGTCCCATTAAATATAATGACATAGCAAAACGGTGCCCTTATAAAAAATGAAAAATCAAGGTTTGATATTTGAAATTTATACTTTTTTTGAACATTTTCAAATTGTGGATGCTTGAATCAGTGTATAAAAAATCAGTGCATAAGAAGGGCCGACTGTATAAGCAAATTCAGGGTAGGAGTGGGAAATGCCTAGTCTTTTACACCTTGTCATCACCAAGGCAGCCTCCGCATACCTCCTTTCCTTCTTTCTAAAAGAAGACACAATTTTATTTTATACAGCGGTGATTCTTAATCTTAGGACTGGGGACTCATGCGGGGGGGGTGTGTGTGTGTGCAACATCTTCACAGGCTGTTCAGCCCATGTCCTCCCCGCAGCAGAGCAGCGAGATAACAGGAGCCAAGGCTGGCTGGCTGGGCCTGTGGGTTGCCATTTAATCTGCTCCAACCACAAATTGGTGGGGAAAAGCAGAAGTAAAGTTTTCTCTTCTCCTCTGGCACTCTGAAGGAAGGTTTTACAGATGGTGTAATTGTTAACAATTCAATGTTCAAGTATATTATTACTATTATTATTATTATTGTTATAAATCTTGTGTTAATTCTGGGGGGTGGGTCCTGTGGCAACAAAATACATTTAAAGGAGGTCCCTGGTAATGAAAAGGTTAAGAACCATTGTTATACAGCATCAAATATCATCAGAACATGTGTTGGCATTTGAAAAGGTCATGCCACACACAGCACTTGGGTTTCTAGCTTTGCGTCTTTGATGCCTGCCAGACCAATCTTCTAAATCCTTTCAACTCTCCAGTACATCTGTAATTTGGTGAACCAAATGTTCTGAGTGCATCCAGTTCTCCCATAGTAGATGTAGACAGATGTGCCAATCAGCAAAAATGGTGATCTCTCAATGGTTTGTGTTGTTAACTACTTTCAAGATGACTTCAACTCGTGGCAACCCTACGAATAAGAGACCTCCAAGTCATCCTATTATCATCAGCCCTGCTGAGGTTTTGCAAACTCAGGGCTCTGGCTTCACTGAGTGAGTGGCTCTTCCTCTTTTCCTACTGCCTTCTACCTTGCCAAACATGATTGTTCTTTCTATTGGTCCATAAACATAAATAATCTTAAATGAACTCAATGTGGCACATTTCCTGCACTGAACACAGAAAAATATCCAAGGGGAAACTATACTACACTTTTCTAGGGATCATTTTTGCACGCTCACTTTGAAGCTGCCATGTGTGGGCTACACATAAAACAAAATTTCTATACAACTATCGCTTACAGAAAAAAAATACTGTGTTTTGTTAAATCCCCTTCCAAAGAAAGATGGAATCAGTATTTCCACTTTTTATCCCTCTTCCCTCCAACAGTGCAGCTAGGGAAGGACTTTGGGGCTGAAGTATATAGGGCCTCACAGTCCAGTCTCCTGCCCTGAGAATAGCAGGTGATGGGAGCACCAAGTAGCACCAGCATCAGATCTCCTGGGCGACAATGAGTATTATTATTGTTGATGTTGTTATCATATGCTTTAAATGACCTGGCTCAGTTGTAAGGTATCCTGGGAACTGTAGTTTTATGAGACATTTAGCCTTCTCTATCAGAGAGCTCTCTGGGGCCACTACAAACTACAATTCCCAGCATTACATAGCACAGAGCTGGGCGCAGTTAAAGCAGTTTCAAACTGGATTATTTCCGCAGTGTGTTCTAAGAGTGCATCCACATTGCTGAAATAACACGGGTTTGACACCGCTTTATCCGCCCTAGCTCCATGCTATGGAATTCTTGGAATGATTGGCTGCATTCACACTGCAAAAAAATAATCCGGTTTGCCACTATGGAGCCCTGGTGGCGCAGTGGTTAAATGCCTGTACTGCAGCCATTCACTCGAAACCACAAGGTTGCGAGTTCAAGACCAGCAAAAGGGCCCAAGCTCGACTCAGGCTTGCATCCTTCCGAGGTCGCTAAAATGAGTACCCAGATTGTTGGGGGCAAATTAGCTTACTTGCTAATTAGCTTACTTGCTGTTCACCGCTATGATCTTTGGAATAGCGGTACAGTATATAAATTAAAAAAAAACAAAAAAAAAAAAACAAAAACACTACTTTAACTGCCACAGCCCAGTGCTATGGGATTCTGGGAACTTTGGTTTCTTGTGGCCCCAGAGCCCTCTCTCACAGAGGAGGCTAAGTTGTCTCACAAAACTACAGCTCCCAGAATCCCATAGCACTGAGCTGTGGCAGTTAAAATGGTGTCAAACTGGATGCAGTCATATTCATCCACACTGGGGAAATAACCTGGTTTGGCACCGCTTTAAGTCTTTGTCTGGGCTATGGAATTCTGGGAGTTGGAGTTAGTTGTGGGGCCCAGAGCGGAGCTCCGCTCCGCTCTGGGCCCACAACAAACTCCAACTCCCAGAATTCCATAGCCTAGAGCCAGACACAGTTAAAGCGGTGCCAAACCGGGTTATTTCCCCAGTGTGGACGCAACCTATAAACAAACATGCAAAGTAAACGACGCAGAAACACCACAGAAACACTGTTCCTGCAAATGCCAAAGCCTTCATAGACTAAAAAGAAACCTCCGCACTGCTTCCCCTCCTTTTTAAAAACGTATTCATAGCTTTAGTCAGCAGCGATGGTTCCCCAAAAACTGTGGGCCTTTTACGCCATTTCGGACTCCATCTCCCAGAATGCAAGGCTATTGGCCACCATGGCTGAGGCTTCTGGGAGATGGAGTCCGAAACAAAGCTCGGAAAGGGCTCTCAGTTTGGGGGAGGGAAGCAGCAGGACTTTAGGCCCAGTGGCTTAGTCCCTTCCCGCCCAAAGGAGGACCTTTGACGAGGAAGAGCCGCTGCTTCTGCGTCTCCTCCTCCTCCTCCTCCGGCGAGGCCTGGCCTCTCTCCCGCTCCGCGGCCTCGCCTGGGACCATGGCCCCGCTGCCTCTGAGGGAGAGAGGGAACACTAGGGCCTTCTCTCCGGCAACCGAGAGGCCTTGGAGGCGGAGAAGGCCCGCCTTGCTTCCCTTCGTGGGAGGAGGAAGGCGGGGGATAATAAGTCCTTCAGATAAATACAGTAAAATGAGACACACACAAGAGCAAGGCCTGGCCCTTTTTCTCCTACTGAAACACGTCCTCCATTTTTACAGGACCCGTCCTACATTTCATTACCTTCTGCCCAGGAATCCACCAAACAGTAGTGATACCTTTTATTGGTATAGAAATGTTGGTTTATACAGTATTGGTTCCAAAATGTCCTCCATTTTCTGAGCGCGGCTAAGAAGCATGGGTTTACATTTCTATAAGGGTTTTTAGCTTCCCTATATTTTTCTTGTATGTCCTCCATTTTGAACATGGCTAAGAAGCATGAATTTAACATTTTTAGGAGGGCTTTTAGCTTTTATTTGGTCGTGTCCCTCTTAATGTTCTGCATTTTGCGCATGGCTGAGAAGCACAGGTTTGTATTTCTAGGAGGGTTTTTAGCTTTTATTTGATATATATAATCTAAATATGTATATATAATCTAAATATAATCTAAATATGTATATAAAGGAATAATGTATATAACTAATAGGTCAAAATAAAATAACCCCCACTGTAAAACTTCAG
The DNA here is from genome assembly GCF_019175285.1 of Sceloporus undulatus. Classification (NCBI taxonomy): domain Eukaryota; kingdom Metazoa; phylum Chordata; class Lepidosauria; order Squamata; family Phrynosomatidae; genus Sceloporus; species Sceloporus undulatus. The sequence goes on along the minus strand of NC_056522.1, from coordinate 81,018,306 downwards.
TATGCATCTAAGCAGAGGAATCCTAAATCCTGAACTGTTTCCCAGGGCTGTTCACACATTAGATTCAAGACACGTGCAAACTCCCAGCTATCTGTTATGTACAAAGTAGAGCTAATGGAGGGCCTGGCCTTTTCCTACATCATTAGTACACATGGTTGAAGCAATTCCCTTTTCCTGGCAAGGGGGGCAAGGCACGTTTCATAGTAATGAGCTTTAGGGTTGAGGAGAGGTGACACAGAGAGGAAAGCGTCACATTTATAAACATTAAATTATTTTTGAAAGCTCATTGCCACTGTTGTTATGTGTTATTTCTAGTGAAGATAATGATTTCTGCCACTTTGAGGACAATTCGTATCCAACATCTTCACCCAGAAGCAAGTGCTAGTGAGTTCAACAGGACTTCTAGCTAAATAGGAGAAGGCGTGTTACCTTTAATGCGTCGGATAGTCATTTTTACATTAATAATTTTCCTCTATGGGAGAAAAATACTAAACTTCTCTGAAGATGCCAGCCACAGATGCTGGTGAAACATCAGGAAGAAACTCTTCTAGAACATGGCCACATAGCCCAAAAACCCACAAAAAAACTATAAAAATACTAAACTGTTTAAATAATTTGAATTAGAACTCCTCTGTTGTCTTAGGGCAGCCAAATAATATTGAAAGAACATGCAGTTCATTCATTTTGATTTTCAAGCATTGCCTCCCACTTCAGCATCCTCTGATCCCTAAAAGGCCTTTCCTTGATGTTGGCTTATACTAAGAAAATGGGGGGGGGATACAGTTGGACACCAGTTTAACTGCCATGGCTCAATGCCATGGAATTATGGAAACTGCAAGATATTTAGTCAGAGTTCTGCTGCCATAACAAAATACAATGCTGTGGCATTGAGCCATGGTAATTAAAGTGTCAAACCGGATTGTCTCTGCAGTACAAATGCTGCCAGTGATGTTGCTATTGCTGCTGCTGCCCTAGTAGCAAGGAGGATTTTATTTTTATTTTATATTAATTTTATTGGAAATTGTTTCAGCTCAGTTCCATAGTGGCATACTACCCAAATAGGTAAGATATTTCTCTGCCAGCCCAAAGATTAAAGAACCTAGAATTACTATTTCAGACACCTACAATAATTCTGTTTTTCCTGTAACAATTTCTTTTGAGTTTTCTTCTTTCGTCTCCTGTTCCTTCCATGGATGTTTTGTCCAGCAGATCTGAAGTCCTAGACATAGTGATGAATAAGGATGAGACTCTCTTCTTATTGCTATAGTCCTATTCCTGTTATTGGTCATCTCTGTGATAAATGCACTGTTTCTTGCAGTCAGCAATTCACTAATAATCCATTTCACTAGCTTTCTCCAAGTGATTGATGAACTTCTGGTGAAGCCCGGCAATGAAATAAATTCCTTAACAGCAATAGTGTCACACAGACTGCCACATTCACAATAGTGGCTGAAAATGGGGGTATGACCATTCAAAATGCTTGTTAAGTGTCCTTCAGAAGTAACACCACAAGTTTGTTTTATTATTAGAAGATGAGTCTAAATGTAATCTATCAGATGTGTAAACATTCAATTAATCTTGCTTATTTAACATAAAAAAGCATTCAGTACATCTGTACTCAGCAGAAAACTTTGTTTATACTTTAGTTGAGACTGTTAACTGGAAAAAACATATTTATGGTTCCCAATACACTAAATACTGCACAAGGACAGAACAGATAGCATGATACTCAAGAGATCTGTGAGGAATTTCTGAGAACAGTTATTGTGTAAATGGACCACTCAGGTGTAGAGCAGTCATGGACAAAGTATGGCTTTCCATTTTCTGTTTTGCATCAGCCTGAACCTGAATGGCCAATGGCAAAAATGTTGGGAGATATACTTTCAACAAAATCTGAAGGGCTATACCCTACCCTGCCCCCGCCCACACACATAGATATGCATACAGGGAATTGGGAATATTATTCATTAGTACATATTGCATTTCTCCCACTTAGATAGCAGATTACAAATGGTTCAGACTTGTTATATAGGATGCTTGTGCCAAGAAGATTGTTGGCAGAGCACTAGCAACCTTCCAGTAATCAATTCAAGAGTTTGAATGAACATTCCTCTGAATAATACTTCCAGCATCTAAGGAGATCAAAAGCCTATGAAATGAAAAAGTACATTAATACGTTAGGAGCAAGCACAACAGCTGTAATCAGCAACACTAGGGCCCTCTTCTCCCTGGGTCTCATATACCCTCCAACTGCCCCAATTTGGCAGGGGCAGTCCTGATTAATCCTCTGTCATTCCCATTTTCAACTGCTTTTAAAATGTCTCATGTTGCTCTCCCCCATTACTTCTCCCTTTTGCCCTCTGCTTATTTCACTCACTGCAAACTGAGTTCAAAGTGCACAAGCAGTTGGCACTCAAGTAACACAGTGACGGGAGGAGATGAGGGACTCAAATATTGCAAACTGGTTTCAGTCCACACAGACAGACAGACACACACACACACACACACACACACACGGATGGGAAAAAACATGGGAGTTCAAATCGATATCAGTCAATGTGCTGCTCTGTGCACATGCCTGCATCATTGTGCCCATGGGTGCCTGCTGCCATTGACTAATACGAAGCAGGGCAATTCACGGGAGCTCCAAACCATGGATGACTGTCCTGCCAGTATGATAGCCCCACTGCATAATGAGCTTCATGAAAATCTGCCTTTAGTTGCTCTTTGGAGGTTTCAGATGATACAGAAAATATCATCCTGCCAGTGGCAGGCAGCTTTGGGATGTCTAGGAGTTTCATCCTGAAACTCACTGTTGTCAGTGTTGAAACTTAGGGCCCATTCCCACTATGATTCAAAGTGATTTGCTCATCACTTTATATGTGCCTCATTCACATCGGAAATGGTTTCAGATGCCACTGCGCTAGTTCAGACTCGCTTTAAAGTGAGACAAATACAAAAATAGCACTCTTTTTAAACACTAATTTTTTGGTGGTTCTTTCAAAAAGAATCTATTAGAAAGTGTGTTCAGCAAGTGGGAACAACAGTCCTGTCCTGAATCACTTCGCACTGGAGGGGAGGGACTACTCACAGAGGGTTGGCACAGGGTGTAACCCATCTTGCCCCTGGTTTTTGGGAAATCTGCCATTTTTTCGATACTGGGCCTTCTCTATCAAGAGAATGGAGGGCCATGCCTTGAAAAAGGAGGCCATGTCACCCTGGTGTGGTTGTGTACTATGTTGTGTGGCTGTGTTGGTGTTTACGTTGCCTTCGCTTTCACCGCCGCTGCCCAGCCACTCTCAGCCAGAAGAAGACTGAAGCATACCCAGAGAAGGGGGGAGCCTTTATTGCCGCCACCCTAGGAGACGCCTTCCTCTCCACTGCCCACATGAGACAGCTCTGGGCAAGGAGGACTGCTGCTGCCACCACCACCCTCCTTGCCCTGAGTATCTCCCAGGGTGGGTGGCACTGAGGGATCCCCTTTCTCTGGACATGCCTCGGTATTCTTCTTGCTGAGAGTAGTTGGGTGGTGGCAGCAGCGGAGGAGGAAGAGGAGGACTGAGGTCTCCTGATGCTGCTCCTGTCACCGCTGTACCTGCTCCCACTGCCAAGGAGGAGGAGAGGAGCAGCATTGTCCCCTTGGTAAGTGGACCCCTTTGCATGGACAGGACGTGAGAGAGACACAGCCAGCTTCCTTCCTGTGTGTACTGTGCCCTCCCTTTCTTTCCCCCTTGAGTTCCCCTGGAGCCCCCCCTTCTCCCATTGTCTGGACGCAATTCCCATAAGGAAAGGAGCCCCTGTCCTATAATGGCAGGCAGTTGGCCCCTTCTGCACCAGGGGAGAAAGGGAGGGAAAGCAGGGGAAAGAGAATGTTTGTGTCAGAAAGTTCCTACTAGGGAAAATCCAAGCTGAAGAGGGACTGAGGTGGGAAGAGTACCGGGAGACCCTTGCCCTCTGTCTACCTCTGCTTCTGCCAGGGAAACTGTGCCTGGGTCGGAGATGGGGCTGCTCTTCTTATGGGATACTTTGACCTCATTCCTGCTCCCGCTGCCAAGGAGGAGGAGAGGGGCAGCACTGTCTCCTCGGAGGCACCCATGCACTCCACACCCTGGAGACCTCCTCCTCCCCACCGATGATGCAATGTGATTGACAAGGCACAAATCAAGTGGGAACAACAATTGTGTCAAAAAATGACACAAATCCATGGAATAATGAAATAATATGCTTACATAGTGGGAACTACACATCGGCATTAATCGATTCAGTGACCTGGTGTCAATGCGACTCACAAACCGGTTTAAATGCAAGTGGGAATGGGCCCTTAGTGGCATGACCATAACAATAATAAGAGCATCAGCAACAACAAGCCCCGCCCCCCCATGTTTTAAAAGATGAGGCATGGGGAACATACACCTGTTTTTTTTTTTTTTATAAAAAACACCTTTCTGAGATGGGTAGAGAAATTTGTCTTTTTAACAAGGCACACACACACACCCCTTCAAAACCACACTCTCAAATTCAGTGGTGGAGACAACCAGCATCAACATGAGATTTTATTTACTTTATATCCCAACTTTTTCCCTGCACAGGATTCAAGCAAGGCAAAGAGGGCTACATATGGCTCGTGGGTGATATGCAACCTATCCCTGTTTTAAGTCCAAGCTGTTCTGCCTGCATGAACTTCCTGTTGTCTTCAAGGGAAAATTAAAGATATTTGTTGTGACCTATTAAACCTAAACCAGATGTTCTCAAGTTATACTTCTTTTGATTAATTTTGACAGTATACAGGAAGTTTGTGGGAAAGTGGAGAATATCTGTACCTGTTCCTGTGCTTGATTTATTTCCTTCTGACAACAGTACAATGGAGCTTTGCCTTACGTGGGGGATCCATTCCGGACCACCACCACCCTACATAAGGCAAATGCTGTGTAAACTCAAGCCCCATTCAATATAATGGGGTTTGTGCTCGCAGAGGCGTGCATGCCATTCATTTAATGGCAACGCAGCTTTTGTGTAAACAGGAAGCCGCTTATGGTGCGCCAGCATATGGAGTGGGCGCACTGTATTGACAAAAGGAGTGTTATCAGGAAGCATAAGAAACACTTGCTCTGGGGGTCCTGATTTTCATACTATGGTACTGGTGCAATCAACTGATTTCTCTCTTAATATTGTACCAGTCAAGGGTAATTTTGATTTAAATGTCCCTAATTTTATAAATCAGAGGAAGGAACTGGCAGATCACCCCTGATTATTCCTTGCCTAAGAAAGCCCTATGAAATTCATGGGGTCGCCATAGGGCACATGAAGGCAGATACACACAATTTTTCAAATATCACAATTTACTTCATAAAACTTTGCTTCCCAAAATAGACACATCCATTGCATTAGAATGGCAGGAAGACTATGGTGATTACAAAATGAGTCATACATGTTTTATCTGAAGAGGATAAAAAGTTTATTAAGTGGTCCACAATGACCACAGTAATTTTGAGATTGTCCATGGAAAGTGGAGGGAGGGTAGAACAGAACTTCTGTTTTAATCCAACCAGTAGGTTCCAGCTGCATCTAAGGATTAGGGGACTAACCTACAAAGAGCTGCTCTAAATGAGGTGAGCTAATAAAAATCAAGTGTCCTTGTGGTGACTGGAAGGGCAAATCAATCAGCCAATCAATCATTTTATTTATATTCTGCCTTTTTCCCAAATGAGGGGACTCAAGGCAGCTTACAAAATAAAAAGAGGTAACAATTAAAACCCAGATGTAGCTAAAAACACAAAAAAGTTAGGATTAAAATAATATTAAAATGTCTGTGAATTAAAACCATATAAAACATAAATTTACTTGAAAAGCATAGATTTAAAATATAAACCACATTAGATATCAACATATTGAGCTCACATAAGCATCTGTCTTTTTACCATCATGCACTTTAACACTGTCAGATTCTTGAATTTACATCTGTAAAACAGATGAGCTACAAAAGGCAGACTGAGATTAGATGCTATCAGAGGTTTGTGGAATGACATTAACTTGGACATTTGCCTGAATTAACTACTTTCAAAAGCACCACGAGTTCGTGCTTACCCAAGAATGATTCAAGGCATCTTACTTAAAGCCAAACTATAAAGTCTAGATTCAAAATCAGGAACTTAATACTTCTGTGTCTAACTTTAAGTTGACATTTTATGTATAAATTTCTGACTCATGATTCGGCCAAGCCTTGGGGATATGAAACAGGATAAAATTTATTGTTGAAATATATAAGTAAATAAATTATGCAGTAATCCTTTCTATCAAATTTATCTATTCTAATGCAGAAGCCCTGACATGAACCTGTCTCTCTTTGATGAGCCTATATTTAGCTTCCCAGAATTGTTCCTGTTTTCCTGACATAAATTTTCTAGTAAACATTTCATGCTGGCATTGATCATTCATTTTATAGCATCATAAATATACATAATGCTTTACCCAATTAAAAGATAAATTTCCTACAGTAGTGTCTTGACTACAGATGGATTCATCCTATAGAGATAAGTGAGATCTTATTCATCTTCTCTACTGCATGGCAAAAAAAAAAACAAGTTAAAGATAGACAAGCTAATTTAAAGTTATGGGGGGAAATTTATGTACAGTTGGTGAATCAAGAGATGTATTCATTTATTCAGATATTAATTCAGAAGAAGGCTTCTGAGATGCCTTCCGATTAATTCATTAGCCATAATTCGGCTTTATTTATTTATTTATTTATTTATTTATTAGTTTAAAGCATTTAGACACTGCTGTTCAATAAGAAAGGCTCTATTTTAATTAGTAAACACAAGACAAGAAAAACCCTGCCCTCAGGTTTATAGACTTAACAGACATAAAAGAAAAAGAGAATAGGAGGGGAAAGGAAAACAAGGAAAGTATTGCACTAATTAATTCAAAATATTGTATGGTTTTTATAACTACAAGGTGTGATGTAGCTGGAAGTTGTTCGTCTTATAACCACATGGTATAGAAACAATTGAGGAAAATAAGGCGCCAAAAGGAACAGGTGTATCTGCGGGACCAACTGCATGAGCCTTCTTCCTATTTCATCCTCTCTTGAAACTTATGGCAGGTACAGACGGCCCTTAAGGGGCAGCTCGATGCCACCTCTTTGAGCGCCTAATCGTGGCCATAGCAACCACATGCCACTGCCCCAACCCAGTGTTTTTCCGGCCCAAAAAGAAGCGGTAAAATGTTGCGCATTTTTGGGGCGGAAAAAAGCAGCAATTTCCACTGCCATGGCAGCTCTTTTGTGCTCCTGCAGCGTACAGCGTCTGAATGCTGTGCTGCACTGCTGCCCGCCATCTGAGCGGGCATGTGGCATGACGCTGACTTGGCAGCATTGGGGCATGCACCATCTAAAGGCCACACCCCATACCACCCCCAAGCTGGTGCTTACTTCCAGTCTGTTTTTCAGCCCTAAGTGGAATAACAGGTGAATCAGTGTTGTGGGAGAAACAATGCTTAACAAAGTTGGCTTTTCTGCTTTGCTGAAACTCAGGTTTAAACACAACAACTTAGGTCTTTAGGGCCCTTTCACACTACACAGTTATAGTACTTTGAAACCACTTTAATTTTTTATGAATTTTTATTGTAAAATCTTCTAAATGATTTTATCTATGTGAGCCACATTGGGTCCCTTTCTGGGAGAAAGATGGCATAAAAATAAAACAAAAAGACAGATAAAAAAACTGTACTTCAGCTCAGTGACATCACTAGGATTGGCATCACTTGGTGTGGTAACTCATGGTGTCACTCCCCCCCCCCACTGATCTCTTCCAATACCGCATACTACAGAATCCTTAGTCGTGTTTTTTGCACTAAAGAGGAACAATGGGATTGTGAAGAATTAACCAGAACTGTGGAAACTTGTCAGGAAGGCAGGAAGACAGGAATTAGTCAGTAAACTGGTTCTGGAAATTAAGAAATGTTAAAAGGTAACTTGAAGAAAGGATGTTGCTAAAACTATGCATTTTTGAATGTATAAAAGGTTTGAAGAAAGACAATTGGGTGTGACAGTCTTGGAATTGCCATTTAGGCAGCTGTCATCCCGTACGGAGAATAAAGGTGGTGCGCTTATTTTGAGCTACAATCGGACTCTGAACTTTCTTTGTTGCTGGGTGCTCCAAGGACCCTTCCGGCATAGGTTGGGAGGGCTTGCTACCCTAGGGTTGCCATAATGGAGGACCTCCGAACCGGGACAAATGTAGGACCAGGTTTGAAAATGTAGGACTTTTTTTAAAAAAATTTCCTGGCTAGGAAATTAAAAAAAAAGGCCTACATTTTCAAACCCTGTCCTCCTCCTCCTCCTCCCGGCTTCGGAGGACGCCTAGGCCGGGGCTCCCAGGCCGGGAAGGAGGCGGGGGCCGCCCCTCATCGCGGCGATGGCCGCTGTGGGAAGCGGCCTCCTCCTCCTCCCTGGCCTCGCGGAGGCCTTGGAGGCCCCCGCGGCCAGAGCTCTGACCGCGGAGGCGCCTCAAACGCCTCGCTGGGGCCCGGGAGGGAGCGTCTCCGCGGCTGGAGCTCCAACCGCGGAGAGCCTTCCCAGGCCTCAGCAAGGCCTTGGAGCCGCCGCGGGGGCCGCGGTGGGCGGGGCCGTCCCGGTTTGGGCGCCAAACCGGACCGGGACCGGGACGGCACCGCCCAAACCAGGACTGTCCCGCCGGGGGGCGGGATATGGCAACCCTATCTACCCTCCCCCTTCAATTTGGCTGAGAATTTTAAAGGAAACTGCAACTACCAGTATCTCATAGGATGGAGCCATGATGGTCAAAATAGAATCAAAATTGTTTAGTGTGAAAGGGGCTTAAGTAACTGGTCTTGTCAAGGAATACTGTGGCATGGGTTGCTTAATCAATTAGGCTTGAGCTAGTAGAATATGCTGAGGATCAGAAAGAAAACATTTAATTTCAGTATTTGTTGTTGTGTGCATTCAAGTCATTTCTGAGTTAGGGCAATCTTTAGGTTTTAGTTTATGAAAGTTAAAAAAAATTGTCTATACAAACCACTACACCACACTGATTTTCTTCTGGTCTAGTTAAAAAAACAACACTAGATATCTTTTATCGAAGTTCCACCTTGCTGATCTTCCTAATAGTCCAAACCAAAGGAATATATGATTTTAAGCAGATGTACTACCAGCCTAGATTCACTGAATCAAATATATTTAGGACTCAGCCATAGTTTATCACTTTGTATTTTGGGCAAAACAGAGTCCTTTCCAGAATAATCTTGAGGCAAACTGGTAGCACGGTGTCATAAAAATTGCACACTTACAGCTGCCCTTGTTAAACTAGTTATGTGAAGATGTAGAGGACTTTGAATTTCTTTATTAAATTACCTTGATCCTATAAACATTTACGTGGGTAATTTTTGTTATTATCAGACATTGCCAGTCATTCTGGCTGCCTTTCAACATATAATGAGCCCCACGTGTGGAATTTAAAAAACCACATTGTATGAACTGGAGGTGCATAGGGTTTCAAAAAAGGACTCTCCTAGGCTTAAATTGGCCTGGAAAGGGGGGACTAGAATGTGGTAGAAATGCATCCCCTGTAGACATTTCAGAGCCTTTCAGGACCAAAAGAAAAAAGCCCAAGGAGGCTCCAAACACGGTGACAATTCCCTCCAAACCCCCAGAGTGAACTGGAGGGGCAAATGAGGCAAAAAAATAAAATAAAAAAAAGATTAAAAAAAGCATCCTATTTTTTGTCCCCTGGGGCCTCAATTTGCCCACTCCAATATAAAGAGATATGTCCTTCAGATACTGTAATGGGAACTGAAATCATATAGGGCTTTATAGATTATAACCAGCACTTTAAATTGTTACCAGAGGTGCTAGATTTAAAGGTGCATATTGCATAGTCTGTTTATTGAAATCTCAGAATCTGAGCCTTTAAAAATGGGATTACCCATACTTGCTTCATCTATATGTAATTGGAATTAATATAGTTGATTATACCACAACCAACACAAGCAAACATGTTTGTTTTTGGGAGTTGAATGAAGTCAGGCCTGGCTGGAAGAGAGACGACTAGGGATCTCTGGAAAGGACTAGGAAAGAATCCTGCCTGCTACCTGTCAGAGATGACAATGCTAAACTGGATAAAGCAATGGTCTCACTCAGCTTCCAATGCCTGTGACAACAACAAATAATTAGCCCAGCAGCTTAAGGCTGCATCAGTACTGAAGAATTAATCCAGTTTGCCACCACTTTAACTGGCATGGCTCAATGTTATGGATTTCTTGGATTTGTAGTTTGGTGAGACCTTTTCTGTCAGAGCACTCTGGTGCCACAACAAACTAAAAATCCCAAGATTTCATGGAATGGAGGCATGGCAGTTAAAGTGGTGGCAAACTGCATTAATTCTACAGTTTGGCAGCAGCCTCAAATGATACGATTTCGGCAATATTTAGATTTGTATATATTATGACTTGCATTACAATGGAAAAAATTCTAGAAAGACTTATCTGTGTATTGCATACTGAGAGGTAACCATTTAATTTTGCATATAGATGGCATTCTATCTAATTAAACTACTCTTGCTGCATAAATTAATATTATGATTAGAATAGTGTCATTCTGATTCCCTAACATAAGCTCTCTAGCAGCATTAGGTTTCACACGAGAATTTTAATTCACAAGGCACAGTTTAAATCACCTTTTTGTATAATGCACACAGTCTCTTAATGAGTTTAATAACCATCTTGGTGCAGTATTCTACACAGCTGGAATGGCTTCACTTCACTAAGATATAAAAGTAATATGTGGTCAGAATTAATGCCAACAAAAGTCTCCCTGACAGAAACTCAGAATAAAAGCTAGAATCGAGAAGTCGATCATAAATCATCCCTATAGGAAAAGAGAGAGAGAGAAGTAGTGGAACAGGTGGGAAGAACTGGGATAGGGGTTTGCTAAATGTCTTCTCATTTTTGTTGCTTTGCTTAACTCTTGCAAGTTGGTTTTGCCAGATAATGTTGTTCAAGCATATAGTGTGTTTTGAGAGGTACTACTGAAAATTGCACAAAATTACATACACATTTAAGAGAAAGTTTATGAACCCTAATAGGAATTATGGAAATTCCACAGTTTAACTACAATACTCTTCATGCATCAAAACCATACCTTTTCTACATATCACTAGAGTTTATATTAGCCATTTTTGTCTTGTGAAATATAATAAATAAATTAGCTAAACAATGAGTATGTAAGAGTCACAGGATATGCAAATGGAAGTGAAACCCTATTTGCATCAGCTCAATTAAGTGGCTTATTTAATTAAATAATTATATAGGTCTAGAGGTGTGAGTTTGGGAGGCCCTACCCTATAAAAAGATCAGAAAACATTTGTTTTTCATCATTTTGCTGTCTAGAAATACATCATGTTGCGATCAAAGACATCTCTGAGGATCTCAGAAGAGCAGTGATTGGTTAAGAAGAGGGTACAAAATAATTTTTAAAGATATGGGGCTCCACCTAACCACTATCAGACAGAAAGCCTTCACAAACACAAAAGGTTAAAGACCAATCACTCTACCAAGGAGTAGCCATCCTATGAAAATCTTTCCAAGAACAAACTGATTCCAAAAGTCAGAAAGTATTTCAGAGTAACAACCAAGGATTTGTAAACTACCGGTACTCTGTTCTTGGCTAACCTTAGTAGTCATTATTCAAAGATCAGGAAAAGACTGAACAAGAATGGTGTACGTGGGAGGTTAGCTGGGAGGAAACCAATGTTCTCTAAAAATAACTGTATGGCCCATCTGACAATTGCTAATGATGACACAGGTGACCTCCAAGACTTCGGGAATTATGTTCTCTTGGCAGACAAGTCTTAAGATGGAACTCCATACCAAACACTATGTGAAAAACAAACATTGAGCGTAGACAGAAGAACTTAATCCAAACCACTAGGGAGGTGCGGTAGGTTTGGACTGCACCAGGTGACACCTTAAGGAGGAGTGACACCATTGCTCCTCAAACACCTATCTTTTTGCAGAATTGGGCTGTGGCATTTACATGCTTCACTTTAAAATGCTTCAAGAGATGGTGGGAATGGGGTGAAGCTCAGGAGAAAGGAAACACCCCAGAATTTTTTTGAATTAAAATTTCAAATTGAAAATTTTAATTTTTAAAATTGTTTTAAAGAAATCTCATGGATAATTTGTTGCTGTTTATTGCCTGTTTATTCCCGGGACAATGGTTCTTTAATCGTGATGTGTGTGAAAACGTTAGACATGATTGCGCGATTTTCACGGAATAATCGCTGTTTAAACCCCCATTTTCCCTGTGTTATAAAGTTCTTGGAGAAATTAATTTTTTTTGGATTACAATTCCCATTTGGCCATGCTATCTGGGGAATATCAGAGTTGTTGTCCTGAAAGTAAACTTTACAAGTTTTGATTTTTTCTGTATTCCAAGATCATGCAAATATACTGATACAGTACTTCCCCCTTGTTTCTCAAGTGACTCTCTCTTATGTCACACTCCAAATTTAAGCAGTTTGACACCACTTTAACTCTCATGTCGCCATCCTATGGAATCCTGGCTTTTGTAGTTTGTTGTGACACCAGAGCCCTCTGACAGGGAAGGCTAAATATTTCAGAAAACTACAAATCCCAGCATTCCATAACATTGAGGCATGGCAATTAAAGCAGTGTCAAACTGCATTAATTCTGCAGTGTAGATGTAGCCTCTGTTTGGGCTCAGGCCCTCTTGGCTCTTAACAGCTAGAGGAAAATAGATCAAAGACAGACCAAGTTACATATCTATTTAAAAAGCAGTTTGTTATTTCTTGGGAAATTCATTATCATGGTCGAGTCATGGCAAGATGAATGAAGTCTGATGTCTGACTGAGCACTTTGATGATGTCTTTCTAGAACAGATGACCACACACTCAGAAAGGAGAGATGTAGTAGTGATAGGTGACTTCAACTATCCTGATATTTGCTGGAATTCAAACTCAGCAAAATCCTCAAGGTCTAGCAAATTCCTCACTTGCCTTGGAGACAATTTCATTGTCCAAAAGGTGGAAGAGGCAACAAGGGGATCAGCTATTCTGGATCTGATCCTAACCAACAGGGATGACTTAATTAATTGGGTGCAAGTGGTGGGATCCTTAGGTGGAAGTAACCATGTTCTCCTGGAGTTTGTTATACAATGGAAAGGAGAAGCCAGGCATAGTCAGACACGCATCCTAGACTTTAGGAAAACTGATGTTAGTAAACTTATAGAAATATTGGGGGTGATCCCATGGTCAGGAATACTAAAAGAGAAGGGAGTTCAAATTGGATGGGAGTTTCTCAAAAGGATATACTGAAGGCACAATTTCAAACAGTTCCAATGAGGAAGAAAAATGGGAGATGTCTCAAGAAATCAGGATGGATAACTAAGGAACTTTCAACTGAGCTAAGTTTTAAACGGAACATGTATAAGAAATGGAAAAAGGGGAAATCACCAAAGAGGAATTCAAACAAATAGCAAGACTGTGTAGGGGTAAAGTCAGAAAAACTAAAGCACAGAATGAACTCAGGCTTGCTAGAGAGGTCAAGAACAACAAAAAGGGCTTTTTTGGATATGTCTGCAGCAAAAGGAAGAAGAAGGAAACAGTAGGGTCACTGCGTGGAGAAGATGGCAAAATGCTAACAGAGGACAGAGAAAAGGCAGAATTACTCAGCACCTTCTTTGCCTCAGTCTTCTCAGAAAAGGCAAAGGGTGCTCAACCTCAGGAAAATGGAGCAGAGGACAGAATAGGGAAAATTCAGCACAGTATAAGTAAAGAGATAGTACAGGAATACCTGTTTCATCTAAACGAATATAAGTCTTCAGGACCAGATGGGCTACATCCAAGGGTATTAAAAGAACTGACAAATGTAATATCGGAGCCATTGGCAATAATCTTTGAGAACCCCTGGAGAAGAGGAGAAGTCCCAGCAGACTGGAGGAGGGCAAACATTGTCCCCATATTTAAAAGGATAAAAAAAAAGAGGATCCCAACAATTATCGTCCAGTTAGTCTGACATCAATACCAGGAAAGATTCAAGAGCAGATCATTAGAGAAAGAGTCTGTGAACATCTAGATGGCAATTCCATAATCACAAAAAGTCAACATGGGTTTCAGAGAAACAAGTCATGCCAGACAAATCTGATCTCTTTCTTTGATAAAATTACAAGCTTGGTAGATGAAGGGAATGCTGTGGATATAGTATATCTTGATTTCAGTAAGGCCTTTGACAGGGTTCTCCATGACATTCTTGCAAACAAGCTTGTAAAATGTGGGCTAGACAACGTAACTGTTACATGGATTTGTAATTGGTTGACTGGCTGAACCCAAAGGGTGCTCAATAATGGCTCTTTTTCATCCTGGAGAGAAGTGACCAGTGGGGTCCCACAGGGCTCTGTCCTGGGTCCAGTACTATTCAACATCTTTATCAATGACTTGGAGGACAGAATTGGGGGCATACTTATCAAATTTGCAGATGACACCAAACTAGGAGGAGTAGCTAATACCCCAGAGGACAGGATCAACATTCAAAATGACCTTAATAGATTAGAAAGCTAGGCCAAAGTCAACAAAATGAACTTCAACACGGAGAAATGCAAGGTACTGCACTTAGTTCAGAAAAATGAAATGCACAGATATAGGATGGGGAACACCTGGCTGAATGAAACTACATGTGAAAGGGATCTGGGAGTCCAAGTAGACCACAGATTGAACATGATTCAACAGTGCAATGCGGCAGCCAACAAGGCCAATGCGATTTTAGGCTGCATCAATAGATGTATAGTCTCTAGATCAAGGGAATTAATAGTGCCACACTATTCTGCTTTGGTCAGGCTCCACCTGGAATATTGTGTCCAGTTCTGGGCACCACAATTCAAAAAGGATGTGGAGAAATTGGAGCATGTCCAAAGGAGGGCAACTAAAATGGTGAAGGGTCTGGAAACCATGTCCTATGAGGAACGACTTAGGGAGCTGGGGATGTTTAACCTGGAGAAGAGAAGGTTAAGAGGTGATATGATAGCCCTGTTTAAATACTTAAAGGGATGTCACATTGAGGAGGGAACTAGCTTGTTTTCTGCTGCTCCAGAGACTAGAACCCAGAGCTGTGGATGCAAGCTACAGGAAAAGAGATTCCACCTCAACATTACGAGGAACGTCCTTACAGTAAGGGCTGTTCAACAGTGAAACACACTCCCTTGGAGTGTAATGGAATCTCCTTCTTTGGAGGCCTTTAAACAGAGGCTGGATGGCCATCTGTCGGGGATGCTTTGATCTGCATTTTCTGCATGGCAGGGGGTTGGACTGGATGGCCCTTGTAGTCTCTTCCAACTCTATGATTCTGTGTTTTAATATTCACTACTTCTCTGCTGCTTCAGCAAACAAGCACCTACTGAACTTGTACTCCGCCCATATTTTATGAATCTTGTTCCAATCCACACTGACCTAAATTGTGAAAATTTATTCCAGATGCAGAGGCAGGGACTGATTTGTTAGTACTCAGTATATGCTATTGTTGTTCAATCTGTTGAAAGATTAAAAGAGCCTCTGGGATTGTAAACAGCCAGTTCCTTAGTTATGTGTGTGTGTGGTGATGGTAAGGATTGCTTTCAGGCAAAAGAACTATAATAAAATGGAAGAGAGTTCACTTTCCACCCCCTAACAAGAGGGATAAGAGATCTTTTTCTTACTTTAGGCTATGAGTGTGCCTCAAATGATTGCTACTGGTATATTTCGGCAAATAGGTTAGAAAATTTTTGTAGGTTAGTAGTGTTTTTGTGTGGAATTACTTACAAAGCTGCTCTGTTGCTACTATAGGATCACATAGAAGAAAAGTGTAGAATCCATTTTGCTTTCCAAGCATTTAATATTGATTGATCATCTACAATTGGTATTTTTACTTCCCTACACTGGCATAAAAATGTCAAAGGTAGCACAATGAGACAGTACCCCTCCATCAGTTGTTCTTATCCAACTCTACTTTCTGTTTTTGAAGTCATGCTACAATAGATGCAGTGGACCTCTCCAGAAACTAAATAGGTTTACATATGAGTTGAATCCACATTTAGTTGTACTTACAGTAGAAACAATATGTTCCTTGCAGCAATGACTAATCTAAAAGCACATGATTTCAGAGTGGCCCGAGTGGCCCTATCCTGGCTTGCTGCAGCAACTAGGAGACTTCTGCCACCGTAATAAAGGAGAGGCCCAGTGCACCCTTTTGGTCACTGACTTCAGCAGCCCCCCTCCCAACACTTGATGACACAGTATTGTCACAAATCAGAATAACCTGAAGGCATACAACAACAATAGCAGCAATGGCATGGATAATTGTGACTTCAATATTCAATTACAGTATACGTCTTTACATTTGGATCCTATCTAGTTCCTTTATAGCTGCCCTTCAAAGTAATCTTCTGACGCACTGACTAGTTTCTATTTTGAGTGATGACTGAGCCAAGGTACTGTATTGTAAATCTTTAAAAATGTCACTGTCTTCATCAGCCACTTTCAATTTATTGATACCTCCACAATCATTATTTTCTTTTCCTTCATATTCAGCTGTAACCCTGCTGTCGCTCTTTCTTCCTTAACTTTCATCAGTAGACATTCCAATTATCTATCTGTAACATCTGTCTGATACTACAGTGGCTAAACTACCCTTATACTGTATAAACTAAGGAAACAAGAAATATTGCAGATAATTTTACTACCACAAGAGCTGACATTGAGTAATGGCAGGATAGTATTCTCAACATAATTAACATTTCCTGAATGTCCACTTACTGCACTACTGCCAATTTGAATTGAAACCAAAAATTAAATTATTTAAACTCTCCCAATTTCTCTCTCAATTGTCACATTTAAATTGAAACATTTGTGTGCTGAAAACAAGCACATTTTATTTCATAGCTATTGTTTTGTGTGGAGCTAATGCTCCATACTATATGGCTCTCCAAACAGTATTAAAATGCAAATTGAAATTGTTGCTTTATATTTCCACTCATATGCGTCCCTTTCCTTGCTCTAAGTAGTTACTCCAATAAAATCAATATCACGAGAATATACTACCATATTAGTATATTAAAAGGATCTGTGACTAACCAAGTGAGTATGATCTCATATTTGCAGTGAGTACTGATGTTTTCAAAAAGCACAATGGTAATTATGCAGGAATACCCACCTTTTATTATGATGACTCCACTTGGGTTATAATTACAGGGAAAAGTTTATAATTTTCTGGATGAGAGGTTGAGGTTTCTCAAGCTTCCATATTTCCCCTTTCTGCTATCTCCAAGCTAAACCATTTGTCTTTTCTCACTTCCTCACCCTACCGCATTCCTCTGAGAACCCTTGAGCCCTGATTATGTTTCTGTTGATGATGTTTCTGATTATGTTACTGTCAGCCATATGGATAGCAGAGAGGTTAATATGCCCATGAAGTGTCCATAACATGCTTCAATGTACACTAGATAATAGCAATAAACACAGCATGCCAGGTGCTTGGAAAGGAGATCTCCCGTTCTCCTTTTCCATGTGGGCACAGTATTAAATAAGGCCTGAATGATAACCTAAAGCAGTGGTACTCAAATGGTGGGACAGGACCCTTGTGGGGTGGTGGTGCAAGAGTTGTTCAAGAAGGGCATGAGACTAGGAGGCCCTTATCCCCCCTCCTCCTCTTCCCAAACTTTTTTATGTGTAAAATTTATACATGCATTGAGTTAAATATTAAAATTGATTAACTAAAACTGTACTGATTTGAATGTGATTTCCTTGAATGTGCGGGGCGGATTGTATGGGGAGAGGCGGTCCCGCAAGTAACTTGGACCTGAGCCATATAGGGCTTTATAGGTCATAACCAACACCTTGTATTGTGCCCGGAAGCTAATAGGGAGCCAGTTAAGATCTTTCAAAATAGGTGTTATATGGTCAAACCTTGAAAAAACGGTGACCAGTCTGGCTGCCATATTTTGTACTAATTGAAGCTTCTGAACTTGATACAAGGGTAGCCCCAAGTAGAGCGCATTACAGAAGTCTAGACGAGAGGTTACCAGTGTGTGTACCACTGTTTCAAGGTCCCTTTGGTCCAGGTAGGGTCGCAGTTGGCGTATCAACCAAAGTTGATAGCAAGCACTTCTGGCCGTCGCATCCACTTGAGATGTCAACTGCAGAGATGAATCCAGAAGTACTCCTAGACTGCTAACTTTGTCCTTCAGGGGAAGTGTGACCCCGTCAAGGATGGGTTGACAAATTTCCTTCCTAGAGCCTTGGGGGCCTATCACTAGTACTTCCGTTTTCTCTGGATTCAGTCTGAGTTTGTTTTCCCTCATCCAGCCCATTACCGCCGTCAAGCAGGCATTCAGAGGAGAGATGCCGTCCTTAGACACTGCATCGGTCAGAGACATAGAGAACCATATTTGAGTGTCATCAGCATACTGGTAACACCTCGCCCCAATTTCTCCGGATGATCTCTCCCAGTGGTTTCATGTAAATGTTAAACAGCATGGGGGACAAAATAGCTCTTTGAGGGACACCAGATGACAGTTCCCTCTTAGAGGAGCAAGTGTCCCCAGCTTCACCATCGGGAATCTACCCGAGAGGTAGGAACGGAACCACTGGAGCGCAGTGCCTCCGATTCCTAACTCTCTCAGGCGTTCCAGAAGGATACCGTGGTCGACGGTATTGAAAGCTGCTGAGATGTCCAAGAGCACCAACAAGGTCACACTTCCCCTGTCGGCGCTCAGACGGAGATCATCGACTAAGGCGACCATGGCTGTCTCAACTTGGTAGCCCACTCTGAAGCCAGTTTGAAATGGGTCGAGATAATCGGTATCATCCAAGACAGATTGGAGTTGGGAGGCAACTGCTCTCTCGATCATCTTGCCCAAAAATGGTAACAAAGACACTGGTCTGTAGTTATTTCTCACCAGGGGGTCCAGGGAGGGTTTTTTCAGTAGTGGTCTAACCACTGCTAAGTTTTATTTAGATAGAAAATTTCCCTCTCGAAGAATGCATTGATTATAAATCGTAACAGTCTAGTTACTACATCTCCTACCTGGGCAGTCAACCAGGATGGGCAGAGATCGAGAGCTCACGTTGTCTTCCTTACACTTCCAAGGAGCTTGTCCACTTCATTGGTATTTACAAACTCAAAGAGGACAACACAGACCAGTTTGCATCAAATGGCATATGCTAATTTATATGTAAAGAAGGACAAGCAGAAATATTAATCCCCTGCCCAATATCATTAGACCTCTGTGCATCTTACAATTTTAATAATTTGAACAGAATTGCAATACATCTCACCAACTTGCTGAGGTTGCACAGGTGCTACAGATGGACAATTTCAATTGGTTTCCCTCCTTCTAGAAGAAGAGTAGCACTGTTACTTCCACTTAGGGCAGAAAAATGCCATAGGATGGATGGGTGACACCTGGCTGAATGAGGCTACAAGTGAGAGGGATCTGGGAGTCCAAGTAGACCACAAGTTGAACCTGAGTCAACAGTGAGATGCGGCAGCTAACAAGGCCAATGCGATTTTAGGCTGCCTCAATGAAAGTATAGTGTCTAGATCCCTTACTGCCCCAATACTTATTCTTGGGTGGTGTTTCTGGAGATATACATCCTCCTTGGAATTACAGTCTCACTGTTTTAATTTTTCTTAAATCTGCATAATATCATCCTCAGCAAATTTACTGTTATTTTTTTTAAGTGTGACTTGTATTGTTGCCATTACTGACTTTTGTCAACCCTAAGGTTAATCTATCATGTTTTTCCCCCCTGGGGCTGAGAGTGTGAGACTCAACCAAGGTCCCTCAGTGGGTTACTTCCATGGCTGAGCAGGGAATTGAACTGTGTAAACTTATGTACTCTGTAATAACACAATCTCCAGACAAGATCTCCTAACAGTTTAAATGCAAACTATGCCCTCGTCATGGCAGAAGAGAAGGGGGCTGGCCTGGACGGCCTTGGGGTCCCTCCCTCCCAACTATGATGCTAATATTCTAAGAGAGTGCTCCCCAAACTGTACTCTTTAAGGGATTTTGGACTTCAGCTCCCAGAATCCCACGCTATTGGCTAACATGGCTGAGGCTTCTGGGAGATGGAGTCCACAGTTTCTCAAAGGCCACAGTCCCGCACCTTTCCCTCCGAAGCACCTCCTCTCCTTTCCAGCCCACGCGGGAAGGAAGCCGCGGACTCCATTTCCCAGAAGGCCCAGCGCGCCCGAGCGTCACATGCATAGGCGCGAAGAGGCGGGGCCTTTCTCCCGAGGGAAGTGGCTGAAATAATAACCATCCAGCCTCCGGGGGCGCGGTCCCTTGCTCCGCCGCTTGGGGCTGGGAGGAGGAGGAGGCGGAGGAAGCGACGCTCGGCTTGGAGGGGAGGGAGGAGGGAAGCGGACTTTGAACGGGCGGAATAAAGCGAACAAAGGCTGGTCGTCGTCGTCGTCTTCTCTGGGGAAAGGGAGCGGGGAAGGGGCCACCCTCGCCGGGAATGAAACCGAGGGGCGAGTCCCCAGGAGCCGGGGGCGGCTGAGTCTGTGGGGGAGGGAGGCTCCGTAGCCGTGGAAGAGAGCGAGCGAGCGAGCGAGGAGGCGCCGTGCATCCGTCCTCCTCTCCTTGGTTTCCCTCGGCTTTTTAGGGCCGGGCGGCGCGTCGTGTCTCCTGAGAGGCGGCTCGGATTGGGCTCCTCCTCCTCCTCCTCCATCTATCGGCGATGAGAAGGAAGCGGTGGCGCCTGGGGCTCGGTGGGGATAAACCGAGATAAGAGAGGACCGAAATAAACCTGACGGCATAAAGGAGCGGAACAAGCCCAGGCAGAGGACCGGAATAAGCCCAGATCAAGGGCCTCCGCCGCCTGGACGCCCGGCTCTCCCGTCAACGGAGGAGGAAGGCCGGGGCTGTGGGGAGGGGGAAGTGGGATGCCCACCGGCGGCGCCTTCTGGAGGGCAAGAAGGTCGAAGGCTGGCTCCGGCCCTTCCTCCTCCTCCTCCTCCTCCAAGGCATGCCAGCCCTTCGTTGATTATGGGCTTGTTCGGAATCCCTCCGGAGGAGAAGCAGCAGCAGCAGGGCCCTGGGATAAGAAGACATGGCAGGAGTGGCCTGGCTGCAGCTCCCTGAAAACAGCCCTTGGCCTTGAAAGAGAGGAGCAGGGGCAATAGTAGGCGAAAGAAGAGAGGCTTCACTCTACAGCTTCTGGGCTGCTTCTGCTCCCTCAAAACAGCAGCAGCAGCAGCAGCTTCCCTTGAAAGAGAGGAGCAGCAGCAGGGCATTTATTTCCCTGGGATAACAAGAGAGAACACTGCAGCAGCTCCTTGGCTCCCTGGAAACAACCCTTTGCCTGGAAAGAGGCGCAGGGCATCCCCCAGGATGAGGAAAAGGAGACCTCTCTCCAGCCACGTTGATGCCCCTTTCAGGCTTGTGTCCTGAGGAGAAAATAAGAGCAGTCTGTTTTGTGTTGGTGGCCGATGTTCAAAGCAGCCTTAGCAACAGCTCCCTCTCCTCTCCCTGAAATTTACAGTGATATATATATATATATATATATATATATCTAGTGGTACATTGTGGGCTGACAGTGACCCTGTGGGTTGTTTCCCAGCTTGTTGCACTTGAATCTGGATTTCTGCCTGGAAAAATGATTAGGGTTTAATTTAATTTTATTTTTTTGGTGAAATGATCTGTGTGAAAGTCCTTGTCAAACCTTTGTGACACGAACTGAGTCGTTTATGAAAGCGGCTGCTGCAATCTTGGCCAAGATGCCGTTCAAAGAAGTGGACATGGGACAGAAACCGAGCGGCCTGTTAAACAAAAGGCAGAGCGCTTCAAAATCCTTTTGATGTTTTAGAGTTCGTTGGCAGTTGATTCGTATTTTAGCTTTTGTAGACCCTTTTTTTAATTGTTATGATTATGCATTTATAAAAGAACTACTTTGAAGGGTCTTTTTTGGAAAGAAAGGCTGCCCATGTGGTTCTGGAATGACAGCTTTGGACTCTCAAGAGTTAACTGGGTGTTTTATGGACTTGCTTTAGGAAAATAACTGGCAGTGTCTCCTGGGGAGCATCTTATCTGAGAGAGAGCCGTTGCTGTTGCGAGGGGTGCTCCCCTCTTCCTTCTTCCTTGATGACTCCTGGAGGACCCATGAAAGACTGTGAATACAGTCAGATCAGCACCCACAGCTCCTCTTCTCCCATGGAGTCTCCCCATAAGAAGAAGAAGAAAGCCACTTCCAAGAGGAAATGGGAGGTTTTCCCCGGGAGAAACAAATTCTTTTGCAACGGGAGGATCATGATGGCCCGCCAGACAGGAGTCTTTTACCTGACACTTGTTCTCATCTTGGTTACCAGCGGACTCTTCTTTGCATTTGAGTAAGTGCCACTGAAGGCTTTCTTTCCAGTAATGAAAGATAATTCTGTTATTACTTTCTTCTGAGCCTTTATCTAGCAGAAACCTGAGTAACACACGGTTGATTCTGTGGTATTTTAAAATCATTTGGAGACCTTGAACAATTTAATTTCTAATTGAATTGCAATTTAACATCAGCTTTGTTATTTGTGCTAAGGAGCCCAGTTCAACATTCACAGTGTCTTAACTATTCCTGTGTTTTCTGGTTTCTCAGGAACTATCATTTAGTCGTACAGGTTGAGTATTTCTTATCCGGAAATCCAAAATGGTCCTCATGGATGGCTGAGGGAGTGACACCTTTGCTTCCTGAGGGTTCAGTACACACAAGCTTTGTTCCGTGCACAAAATCATTTAATGTGCTGTGTATAAAATTACATTCAGGCTAAGTGTATCAAGGATATACAAAACAAATGATTTTTGCATTTACCCTTGAGTCCCATCTCCAAGGTATCTCATTATGTATATGCAAATACAGTATTCCAAAATAATAATAATAATCTGAAATCCAAAACACTTCTGATCCCAAGTATTTGGGATAAGGGATACTCGACCTGTACTTTCTTCCCATAATCTGCACCAAGATGAGCACAAGAAAAGTATCCCATTCACTGAATTTTTAAAAGGTGGGAAACCGCCATGTGTTTGGGACATTTATATATACATGTGTGTGCGCGCATGTGTGTGTAGTGAATTCAAAATGTATTGAGGAACTAGTTAATTACACTCAGATCTAACAGTTATTTCACTCTCCTCAGACAAACTGAATTTTCCTTTTGTTGACCAAGTATGGTACTGTATGTTACAGCTTATTAGTCTGAAAGTAGAGCAATCAGTGGCAGTGGTGCTATGCAGTTTGCACCTATTTGTATGATCTGCTCAGTACAGTTACTTTCTGGTGAATTTGCATTAAGCTTAGTACTTTATTTCTCTTTGACTAGGAAGATATTGAATCAAACTAATGGCGCATCTATCCCAGTCATTTTCAGTCTGACTGGTAGGAGATTTCCCGGATTTCAGGCAGGATCGTTTCCTAGTTCTGTGTGCAATAATAGAATTGCTGCTGCGTTAAAAGTACCCCGAAGGCCATCTAAGTGCAGCTCCTATCAGATGCTAGGAATTAAACCTTGGACCTTCTGGATGCAAAGCATGTGTACTGTTTACCACTGAGTTATGACTCCTCCTCTAGGCTAGGCTAAAGCAAACTGTGCTAAACAAACATTTCACAATACATCTTAATAATTATTCCAACTTTACTTCAGTTAGAGTCTGTTTCCTTATGAAAAGACACCTTTTTTTTCTTTTGGAGAAAAGAAGGGGAATATTTCTGTCCTACCACAGCCTTGGGTACTTTAACCCAACTGCAAGGTTTTTCTTTTCTCATATCTAGCCTACACAATTTATGGCATTTGTAGCTATGTAAAATTCCATACTCTCAAGGAACTTTTGTTCCCGTTTTTTTTTAAAGAGTGTGTGCATGTTATGTGCCTGCAAGTGATG
Source organism: Sceloporus undulatus (assembly GCF_019175285.1). NCBI lineage: Eukaryota > Metazoa > Chordata > Lepidosauria > Squamata > Phrynosomatidae > Sceloporus > Sceloporus undulatus. The sequence goes on along the minus strand of NC_056522.1, from coordinate 80,994,377 downwards.
AAATCTGTTCATGACACTGGTGTGTTGTACAGCACTCCCTTTCTCCTATATCTCGTCTATGGCCCTAAATTTATGGTGATGGAAAGGTACTAGCTTAGGAATGATGTCTTGTGAATTTGTTTTGCTGTAGTTTCAATAGTCATATATGATGCAATAAAGGGTAGAAAAGTTTTATCTAAATCTGTTCTCAAAACAGGCATATAGTTTGGATCTCTGAGAAAATTGCACTAACTATAAATCTTGCTCATTTAATGGGACAGTGGTTTGATAACCAGCCTGGAGTGTAAGATTATCTGAAATGAGCAATAAATTGTGGAACAGTGGGTAGGGAAGGATGAAAATGAAGAAACATTTAAAACATAGCCCCTAAAAGACAAGACAAAATAGTGCAGCACACTGTGCCAAAATAAAGCTGCTTCGGGTCACTTTGGAGGTATGCTGTTTAAATGACACACATGTCCTAAGAGGCCAGAAGCTGCACCAAAACTGTGCTCCAGTCCTTAGGTCTGGAGCGTGGCTTTGGCACAGCTTCCGTCCTCTTAGGACGCATGAATCATTTAAACAGCATACCTTCAAAGTGACCCAAAGCAGCTTTATTTTGGCCTGTATGTACAGGCTCTATGGGGCAAAACAGATGGGCAGGAAAAAGCAGCTTGAAGCTGCCTTTTCTGAAGCCCCATTGAAACCCCACCAACTGCACCGCCGGCTCCCAAGGCAGCTGGAGTGCTCATGTCATGACCACATAATATGGCTTCAAGCCAGGAAGAAGCAGAAAAAAGCTGCCTCTTTTTGAAATGGCTTTTCTCTGCATAAGGCGCCTAGAGGGTACTTTCCTGCTGGCTTCAAGGCATGTGTCATTTAAACGCCACACCTTCAAGTCAGCCTGAAAGCACCTCTTTTTGCCTGTCTGTTTAGGCCCTATGGCCCCATACAGACAGGCCAAAATAAAGCTGCTTTGGGTCACTTTGGGGGTATGCTGTTTAAATGATGAATGTATACTAAGAGTCTGGAAGCTGTGCTCCGATCCTTAGGACTGGATTGTGGCTTTGGCACAGCTTCTGGGCTCTTAATATGCATGCATAATTTAAACAGCATCCTTCCAAAGTGACTCGAAGCAGCTTTATTTTGGCCTGTCTGTATGGGGCCAATGTTACTATAAAAAGTCTTCAACTGGGAGTCTCACTTCCCTAGGTAGAGAATTCTAGTCAAGCAACAGCCTCATCAGACCCACATTCCCATCAAATATGACTGTGAAGGTGATAGGGTTTACAGAAGGGGCTCCCCTGAAGATCTCAAAGCACAGGCAGAATATGATCCTTCAGATAGCCTGGAACCAAGTGGGATATATAATGCATTGTGGGTTATATAGCTATAAACTGCTCTGAAATAGACCAGTAGCCAAGGACATTGTTGTAAAAAAGGGAGTTGTGTGCTTCTTGTAACCAACCCCAGTAAACACCTTTCTTGGCCAGTTGACATTTCTAAGCATTTTTAAATGGGAGGCCCACATAGATTGTGTTATAGGAATGCACATAGGGAACATCTGAGGTATCTGTCACTAAAGCCAGATCAGGCATCTCCAGGAGCAGGCACAATGGCACACTTGCTTCATCTATACAGATATACTCTTGGCCATCCCAGTAACCTGAATATCCAGGTTCAAGGCCAAGTAAAGGAATATACCCAAATTGCAAACTCGCTTCTTTGGGATGAAACAGGATGAATCTCTGTTCTCTGCCTTTCATCTGACCAGGCACCCTTCTTAAATGGATTGAGCTTCATTTTGGTTGCCTTCATCCGGTCAGTTAGCTACAAGAAGACCCTGATTGAAACAGAAAAAGCTTCTGTAGATTTAGATGGAAAGTTGAAATCGGAAGCTTGCTTTGCTGATTTTTTGTAGTCTCAGCAAACATTCAGAAGTTAAAACTGAATAATTCTTTTGGTGTTTGTATGTGCCTTCAGGTCAACTGTCGACTTATGGTGACACCATGAATTTCATAAGAGTTTCTTAGGCAAGGAATGCTCAGAGGTGGTTTTGTCAATTTCTTCCTCTGAAATATATACCCTACAGGACCTGGTATTCATGGTGGTCTCATCCACGTACTAGCCAGGGCTGACCCTGCTTACTTTCCAAGGAGTTCTTACACTTTTAGGATTTTTAGGCCAGCTGCTTATTTCATGGGGGACCAAGAGGGTATTGCATAGGGAAAACAATAACCACTCACATTGCCATGAGTGCACTACAGAGTTTGCTAGCGTACTAGAACATAATACATCTTTGGGATGTTGTCCTTATCGTTCTGTTGATATGAATGGATTGAGAAGCTAATTGGTAGTGAAGTATATTTCAAATAATTGCAGAACTGTGAAATTGTATGCCTGATTTATTTCTCTCAGAGGGCTAAAGGCCTGAACATATGCATGTTTTGAGATAGTAAAGCCATCACCTTGTTACTTTGTTGCTGATCTTCATGCAGGGAATGCTGTACATGTAAAAAAAAAATCCAAACCTATTTTGTTGTTATTGTTGTTGTGGTGGTGGTGTGCTTCCAAACTGTATCTAAATTTTGACGACCCTAAGGCAAACCAATCATGTGGCTTTCTTGACAAATTTCTTCAGAGGGGCTTTGCTATTGCTATCTTTTGAGACTGAGAGAGTGTGACTTGCTCAGGGTCACCCAGTGGGTTTCATGGCTGAGCAGAGATTCGAACCCTGTTTTCCAGAATAGTAGTTCAATGCTCAAATCAGTACACAGAGAAGACAAAATTCATGGTCAGATAATACCTCTATTTGGACTAATAAAGTCCTAATGTTGCAGAATGCCACTGTGGGGGTGTTCTCACTTAAGATTTGAAACGATTTAAAATACAACGTTTTTAATAGATCCGATTCAAAATAACCCTGGTCTTATTCCGCGTTCCGAATCGCTTTTATTCTTCGTTCCCATCTGGTTTTTTAAATCGAAGTTTTTACCTGCAAGCGTTCCTACTTGGCATGAATTCGGTGTTTAAATAAATCGATTCTTCTCCTCCATACCTTATTTGGAGCTGTCAATCAATAGTACGTCAGAATGACGTAACGTTAATCCAGAATATTTGGAAGCGATTTATCTTTTGGCATCGTTTCCATTTTATTGACAGCCAGGGAGAATCCCTTCAGAGAGCCCAGAGATCAATGGGAGAGGTTTCTGACAATGCGAAGCTCTTTCCAGAGGAACTATGGGATAGGTTTTGGAGGGCAGCATCCTGTCTCCCAAAACAGCCAGGGAGAATCCCTTCAGAGAGCCCAGAGATCAATGGGAGAGGCTTCTGACAATGCGAAGCTCTTTCCAGAGGAACTATGGGAGAATCCCTTCAGAGAGCACAGAGATCAATGAAGGAGGCTGCTGGAAAAGCAGGGAGGGAGCACTCTTCCCAAAGATTCTCTTTCCAGGGTTGGAAGAGAAGGCAGATTCCATTTGGGGAGAAAGGCTCTATCTCCCCCCCCTCCATTGATCAGAGCCCTTCCCTGCCTGGGCGAGATCAGATGTCTCCTCGCGAGGAGCCATCCCTTCCCTGCCTCTCCTCCGTTAGAAATGGGCTCTCCCCACACAGACTAGGCAAGGGGCCGGCCCACTCGCACTTGACTCCTCCCATACAGGTAACCTGATTCACCTCCTAACGTTCCCATTTGAAATACATCGATAACTATCCCGGATTAAAGGAAAATAGAAGGTTCGACCCTTCTATTTTTTTAAAGCGGGTTAAAGGCATTTAACGCGGTTTAAAAAAAGGACGAAAAAAAAGAATCGATTTCAAATGGGCACGCATGCGGGGTGATCTAGAACCGTTCTAGGTTTAAATCGGGTTCAAATGGGCACGCCTCTATCTGAATTCGATTCGTAACCCGCGTTAAACCCCAGTGGAAACAAGCCCTGTGACAGGCACTGTGTTCTGAGCTCTCCAGCACTCTTCAGTAGACTACATAATACAAAATGAAGGAATAGAGAAGTATAAAAGCTAGGCTTGAGGTGGCAGCCATGAAGTTGGCCATTAAACTAAGCAACAAGCTGGAGATAAAAAACTAAATGAGCCACAGGTAGTGTTGTTGCAGTTAGTGTTGAAGTAAGATCGGTTTGGAAACTAGAGTTAAAAATCCAGTTTATTGTGATTAAATTTTCTGTTAAATTTGAATTACATTTGTTAGCATCAAAAATCTTACAAAACACATCTTATTATAACATTCTGTCTCACACCCTTGTGCAGGAGTGCATGACTTTATGTATCTTTGTACAGTATCCCGTTTACTGTAGTCAAGAACTTCTTGAAATTGATGGCAAGTGCATGCTGCTGACTTTGCATAGAATGTGGTGCCCATACCATTTAACATTAGTTTAATATGTAATCACTTCACTTTACTCAGTATCTGATTTTTAAAATATGAAATACAGATGTCCACTATACAGAGCCACTACAGAGGTGTCGTGGTTTGGGCATTGGACTCACCCACTGGGTGACCTTGGATGTCACACACTCCAGGCCCCAGAGAACACCATGATACTTTCGCCTTAGGATTGCCAGAAGTTGGAAACTACTTGAAGGCATACAACAAATACAACTGTAATAGTTTTCCATGCACATAGTAGCAGTTACCCTGCAATGGAACATGTGTGTGAGAGAGGGAGGAATGGAGGGGAAGAACAAAGCAACAAAGAATGATTTTATATGTAGTAGTTTATAGGAACAGGTGATAAAAAGCACCTATGGAAACTGAGTGCATTATGTGGCATAACTGTCATTTACATACATACAGTACTGTTCTTAGTCACTTTGTTGACATTATATGCGCTTAAACTGTGAATATTTGGACGCCTATTATTAAAGTCTTTTTTTAAATCCTTCAAAACAGTTATCTCACAAGACAGAATGTATACTTGATATAGTGTATTGTCATTTTTAAAAGAAGAAAACAAGATCTCAAATGTTTCTCATGTATGCTTTAGTGCCATATACTATGTCCCAAAAGAGCCAGACAAAAACCAAAGTCTGCCGGTTTGCTTGCAGAACAATTTAGAATTAACATCTTCAGATATATATATATATAGATAGATATAGATATAGATATAGATATATAGATATATAGATATATAGATATTTACTGCAGTGGAGTGTTTGAGCATCAATTAAATGGATCCCCTGTCCATGTGGAAACACAAAGAAAAGGCACCAAAAATATAAGTTGTTGTTAAATGTGTTCATATCCTAGTTCTTTCTGTGGTTTAGAAATTATTAAAGCATGTTTTTCCAGCATAACTTACAGTTACATTTATGCAAGCATTCCATTGTAATTATATGTAAGAATTCAGGACAGAGAATTCTTGTCAGTTGCTATTTTTTCATTCTTTTATCTTTTAGTGTTTGGACTCGGCCCAATAATGCTAGCAATGTATTGATTTATTTTTAGTTTTAAAGAAAGAGTTGTGATGGTTACAATGAAATATCCAAGCACAGGAAAGCAAAACACCAACTAGGAAACAGCAGGCGTGGGAGGAAAGAAAAACCCAAACTAATAAAAAATGAATATGACAATAAATATGAAAAATATACATAACACAGAATAACCAAAGCCTAAAAACAATTAAATATGACCAATAACCAACAGTATAATACAATATACAATAATACGAACAATACCAAACTTTGTGATAATACAAAGCAGAAAAACACTGAACAATGTAACTAACATTTAGGTTTAAACATTTTTTACTATGCAGCTGCCCTTTCTGTATGCAATTAAGCTATATTTCATTGCCTATAGTCTTTATTCTGTGTTTTATTGTTTTAAGTTGCCCTTCTCATATATACATTTATAGTGCTACGTACTACACATTTATACATGAGAAGGGCAACCTAAAATGCAAAACACAGACTAAAGCTAGTATAGGCAATGAAATATAGTTTAATTACCTACAGTATAGCAAGGGCAGCTGCATACTAAACAGTGTTTAAACTACAACAAACATATTGCAGTTGGCCCTCTATATTTATGGATTTGCAAATATGGACTTTTGCAGATTTGATTATTTGTGTATGTTACTATGCTCTGTCTAGGAGTTTCTAGATCCTCCAACATGACTCTGCCAGAAGTTGACCATAGAGTTACGCTGGATGACTTAGAAATTTATAGAGCAAATACTTCTGTAGGTATTTGTAGTTCCTCCAGCATGATTCTTTGGTCAATCTGTGGTGGTTGTTGACTGTAGAGTTGCACTGGAGAACCTAGCGATTCTAGGATAGGTGGTTCTCTCAGGTTAAAGAAATCGTGATTTTTTATTTGCATTTTTTCCACTTTCACAGTGGTCCTGTGTTTCTAACCCCAGTGAATATGGAGGGCCCATTATATACAGACGGACGGCTATATACAGTCCACAAGCCATGTATCACTGGTAAAGTGTGGTGAAATGTGATACAGGCTGCAATGAAAAACTGTAGTAAACTACTACTCTTGGAAATGTGGAGCCATTTCAATGAATCTTCATCCGTAGTTAGATGACAATAGCATTTTGCATAATTATCCAGTTGTCATTGATGGAATATTCCAGACTCCAAAAATGCACCTCACAGATGAGCAAGAAGTATTTGCAGTATGCATTTTTTCCTCCCTCTTCTGCTGTTTCCTAGTTGGTGTTTTAAAATGAAATATTAACACTGTTTTGGATAGTGGTTAGTGTAAGACTTGGACTTAAGAGAAAACAAGTCCCCTTTGGGGGGCATGAACCACACTGGATGGTTTCAGGCCAGACATTCTCTTTTGGACTGACATATTTGATAAAATTGTTTTGAGATGAATCCAGATTAGAGGATTCATGGTTTAATAAGAAGAAAAATGTGCCATAATAGTATACTTCACCTCTGTAGTTACTGACAGCTAGGGTTGCCATAAGTCAGGACCTCCAAACTGGGACAAATGTAGGACAATATTTTCAAATGTAGGACACATTTTATACAAAATGGAGGACATGCGAAAAAATTGATGATTTTTTAAAAATGTTAATATAAATGCATGTTTCTTAGGCATGATCAAAATGGAGGACATTTTGGCATTATTCCTAGACAGATGGCAGAAATGTACTTCCCTTTCTGGCCACCCCCCCTCCCACATTCCAAAACACACACGAAGCACATTTGGGCATTTGCAAACTGACTCACACAGCTAGCTCTTTGTATGCTAATAATAATAATAATAATAATATTGATAATCATGGAAGGTCCCTTTGCAAACTGACTCACACAGCTAGGTCTTTGCATAATAACAACAACAACAACAATAATAGGTCCCTTTGCAAACTGACTCCAGGCCCGTAGCTAGGCCTTTAGGGGCCCTGGGGCAGAAAGTACATTTGGGGCCCCTATGTTTTTTAATGTCTCGAGTCCTACTGCGCACCGTGGGCACCATCTTGGCACACCACTGTTTACATGGGGTGTGTGTCGATGACGTGACTCGTGTGGTTCCTTTGGGGTAGGGTTGCCATGATTCACTACCACCAAACCGGGGAAAATGTAGGGAAAATATAATTAATATTATAATTATTATCCCACCTCTCTTATGGATCAAGGTGGGTTCCATAAAATAATCCATAACAGTTACATCAAACGAAAATCATAAAATCACAATGCCCAACCCAAAATTTCTAGGACAATATGTAGACCAAAGTGTAGGTCAAATGCTGGACAAAATTTACCCAAAAAGTGGGGCATTCAATAAAAATGGAGGCCATAACCAACTAAAAGCTAAAAATATTAACATTTTTTTAAAAAAAAATTAATATAAATCCTTATGTTATAGAGATCTTGTTGCACCTGTGAGACTAAATGCATCTGAGGAAGTAGGCTTTAGGAAAGCTCATGCTGCCAACTTCTTTCTTTCAGATAATAATAAGAATAAGAAGAATAAGAATACAATTCAAAGACAGAGATTTTGGATCACCTGTGAGACTAAATGCATCTGAGGAAGCAGGCTTTGGGAAAGCTCATGCTGCCAACTTCTTTCTTTCAAATAATAATAAATCTGAATTCAAAGACATGGAGATTTTGGATCACCTCTGAGGTTAAATGCATCTCAGGAAGTGCAGCATTGGTGGAGGAGATCCAGGGTGCAATCTCTTGCTTGGGCATTAAAACACCCCACTGGGCTAGTCACACTCTCTCAGTCTTAAGGGAAGGTGAAGGCAGCCCCCCTCTGAAAACCTTTGAGATAGTCACACACTCTCAGCCTCAGAAGAAGGCAAAGGTAAACCCTCTCTGAACAAACCTCCCAAGAAAACCCCTTGAAGGCGCATGCACACACACACACTCACACACACCCAAGCCACACTGTCTCAGCCTCAGAGGAAGGCAATGGCAAAGCTTGCCACTAAAACCACCTGATGATGAAATGACAACACAGGAGGTGCCCGACACTTGGGAAGAGCTTCCCCAGGGGTCTTGCTGGAGGGAGCCATCTTGGGGCAAAGTGGGGGGGAGAAGAGCAGGGCCCCAACAGACGGAAGGGCTCTGGGCCTCCTCTAGCCAGGGGTGGAAGGCAGCGCCACCCACCCAAGGCAAGCCCCAGAAAGCCCTCCACACTACAGCACACACACACACACACACACACACACATATATCTCGGGAGGACGAGGAAGAAGAGAAGCAGGAAAAGAAGGAGAAAGGAGGAGGAGAAGGAGCGGACCAAGAAAATCCCAGGATAGGGTTGCCTTGGTCCAAAACGACTTGAAGGCAAACAACAACAACAACAACAACAACGGAATGAAGTGCTGGAACTTGGCTTCAAGAGATGCCATCTCCCTCCCTCCCTGCTGCTGCATGTTTTTTAGGCAACCCTACCTTTGGCTGGGGCCCTGGGGCAGAGCTCTCTTGCCCTCCCCTAAGGGGCTGGGGGAGGGGAGGGATGCCGAACGTTTTCAGCATCCCTCAGTGTGAGTCAGTCAGGCCCTGAGGGATGCCAAAAACTTTTTCCCCTCCTCTCCCCTCCCCCACCCCTTTTGGTCCTCTCCTCCTGTTGCTGCTGCTGCCCACTGCCTCAGTCCCTGGCCGGCCCACATGGCCGCAGGAAGTAAACAGAGGCGAGACTCCTGAAGCAGGGAAAGGACTGTTCCGCTATTGGCCAGCCTGCCAGCCAATAGGAGGAGCTCCAGCCTCCGACAGACAGAGCCCGACAGGCAGCCAAGGCACAGTAACAAAGAGCAGCCAAGGCAAGAGCAGCCAAGGCACGGTAACAAAGCCCAGGAGCGGGGGGGCGGGGGGGAGACCCGGGAGAAACGCCAAACCGTACCGTGACCGTGCAGAACAGTCCAAAAACGGGAAATGCACGCCCCCCACCGGGTTATGGCAACCCTACTGACAGCAGAAGTGGAAAAGAATAAACTATGTTACATCAAACAAGAGGATTGGATCCTAAGAACTGGTGGTGTAAAAAAGTTGTTGGAAAGTAATATTCTTACTCCTTGTAGGCCCCATTCCTGGAAAAAACAAAAACACCCACCCCCCGGGTTGTGTTGTAGCAGAGAAGGCTGCTGGTAGGGAGAGGGTATCACCCAAGACAAATTGGAGGCATTTGGTATAACAGAGCTCCAGCTTTTATGAAGCACAGAGAAGAGGGTGGTGGAAAAGCTTTCTTTCAAGAAAGCTTTCTTTGTGTCCATCCAAAACGCAGCTGACAGTTTTTGTTGTAGAAAAAAAACTGCTAGATCAGATTGTAGGGGTGACACAGCTTGCCTGGTTGGCATTAGAAAAAATTCAAGTGATGAGTGAATTGCAATGACAGTTTGTAGGCATTTTGAAACTCTTAAGGGTCAGGCTCAGAACATCAAAAACCAATTACATATAGAAATATAATAACATGTTAATGGTTAAATCCAACTGACTGCTGTTGTAGATCATTATTAAAGATAGTATTCCAGAAAGTAGACGGTTTTGTTTTGATGTACAGATTCTTTTATGCTAATAGAAGAGGCAAAAGTATGGGTTAAGAGTAAAAAGATGGTTAAGACACAGATATCTTTAATTCCTCAGATGTGTTCCAGTGTATTATCAGATGATCAAGGCAAAATGATAAAAATGACAAATATGTTTTTCCTTAAAAATGGGCAGCTACAGTAATTTTACTACAATAATACATATAGGTGTAAGGATATCTGTTTCTATATGTATAGTGTGGAGGACAGTTGGCGCATTCCCACAATCCCAGGATTTGGTTAGTGGCATGTTGCCACTGAATGTGGCTGTAGTAAAATGAGTTGGCCTGTTGTATTTCTAATCTGGATTACTGCCTATACTTGCTTTCCACCATATATTTGTGTGTTGTTTTCACATACACTCTTACAGCATCATTTACTGTGCATTTCCCTTCCTTCTGCTTCCATTTGTGAGTGACATTCTTTGTCAGAATGTATCCCCAGTTATGCAAGGTGTTAGGTGTTGTAAACCTTCAGGCTGATATAGTGTATAGCATTATTTTAAATTTTATGTTTTAAGCTTCTTTGTTCTGTTGTGGCATCTCATCCTTTGCTTGCATAACATTTTATGACTGCAATATTACTCTTTGTTGTATATGCTTTCAGTTGAACTCCTTCATTGCACTCAGCTTACTCAGAAAACAGCATCACAATCCCTTATTGGTTTAGGCTGCTGGTATGATTCAATGCTTGGCCTATGTTCTTTACAATGGCTGTTTGTTGAGTGGAGATGACTTAAAGATTTATTTGCTAATTGTATTTTCTGAAATGCCGTGAGTGCCAACTAACATAGGAATACTTTGTAAATAAAATTAGTAGTATTATTTGTATGTTGACTTTTTTTAAATTGTTCTAATAGTTTAATTGACCACAATTCTGAAAAAGAGAAACATGCACAAATAAAGAGTTTGATTCTGGCTGTTATAAACTTATTTATTTATCCATACCCTGCATTTTAGAATAACTGCTTGCGTATTTATTACAGTTAGAACAACCAAGAATTTCCTAGACAAACATAATAAGGAATGGCATATACAAAAAGAGGTGAAAGAAAGGAAAAGGAAGAGATCATGTGATATACACAATGGGCCATAGAGCTCGGTAACAGAAAAGTTAGTTACACTACTGTATTTTCTTCTAGTGAAACAGACTTGGGGAGAGTATATAATTACAACAGAAGGAATAATCATACAGTATGTCAGGCTAGCTAGCTAGTTGGTTTTTATTGTTATTTAAAAATGGAAGAGTAATTTGCTTACTTGGGAATGTCTTGGGAATGTCTTGCAATGTACATAATTGACATAAAATGACAATTGTTGTGGATGGATGCTTTCTCTGTTGAACTGTTCCCCAGAGTATGTTGAATATTCTGTTCTGTGACTAATCAGTAGTTTAATTAATACTCATGTTTTTAAAAAATGGGCAAATAGTAGTTAGAAACTGTAAGTATTGTGTTCTATTTCAAACCCTGTAATTAAGGAATCATTTTTTTTCTGTCAGATCAATTTTTAAGTTATGGTAAAGCTGCAGTGTACTTTTTTTTAATTTGCATTTTTAAGTAGCATTGTAATAAACTGTCTCTCACTGTGAATCACCTTGGGTCCATCTGAACCAGGATACTCTGAACCAAGAAATTGTAATTCTTGATTAGGATGCAATAGAGTTATAGTTAACTGTATCTTCCTATGTTTGTTTACTTTTGTAAAGGGAAGAGAAAAGAAGATATGGGGGAATCATGCATATTTTGGCTTATTACGGCAAAGAAACATATGTCCATTCTTCAGGGAGCCAGAATGAACACACAGCTAATCTGAGATTGCTATTACATTGTGTGGGAAATCTTCATAGACATTTCCTTACTATGCTGACAATGACCCGCTTTACTTCTCTTTTTTAACTGCCTAAATCATTGTCTGTAGATTGGGTGTGGAAGAACAAATTGAGGCTCAGTCCAGAGAAGATAGAAAAGTTGTTGGTCAGCTAAAAAGACAACCTAGGATTGGGATTATGGTTTCTTCAGGATGAGGTTGCACACCCTCTGAAGGACCAATGTCATAGTTTGGGAATAGTCTTGGACCGAGTATTGCTGCTGGAAGGTCAGATGGCTGCAGTGGCCAGGAGTGCCCAATGTTTGGTTGTAATGATCCTTAATTATCTCTCAGTTTAGATTGCATTAATGTGCTTTACATGGGACTGCCCTTAAAAGGTATTCAGGGGCGGGATACAGACCGCCGCTTTGCGGCGCTCCCCCGCCGCCGCCATTTGCTCCGCGCAGGAGCCGCAGCAGCCAAACCGCGCGACTCCCGCGCGGAGCAAAAAAGAAGCTCCATTTCGGAGCTTCTTCTTGCGGCGCCTCTATGACGTCGCGAGGCGCCTGGCGCGGACTCGCGACGTCATAGGCGCCGCGACACGTCTGGACGCTGTGCGTCCAGTACGTAAAGATGGCGGCGCCCATGTAGAAGGTGCGCCGCCATCTTGTACGTATAGGATACGTACTAGGGTTAGGGGGGTGCAGAAGCACCGCCCCTTCCTAACCCTAGTACGTATCCTATACGTACTAAATGGCGGTGTGTATCCCGCCAGAAGCTATAGCGGTGATGACAAACCTTTTAGAGACCGAGTGCCCAAACACAGTGGCATTTCCACACCGGGTGTCACTGGATGCCAGGGATGGAACTTCTGGGGGAGCGGGACTTCCGGGGGTAAAACTCGCAAGGAAAAAATGGAGGATCTGACCAAATAAAAGTTCAAAAAGTAAAACAAACAAACAAACAAAAAACACTCATATAAACATTAAATCCATCCTTCTCAGCCCTGCTCAAAATGGAGGACCCTTTCAACATTTAGCCTTCTCTGACAGGTATCTCTGATGCCACAACAAACGACAAATCCCAGAATCCCATAGCATGAAGCTATGGCAGTTAAAGTGGTGTCAAACTGGATTATTTCTGAAGTGGAATGGTTTGAGCACTGGACTAGGATCATAGGAGACCAGAGTTTAAATTGCCCTTGCATACCCTCAGAAAAGCCATTGCATGCCCGATCCGGCATGCGTGCCATGCATTCACCAACACAGAGCTATAGCATGGGTGGTGACCAGACTGCTCTCTGGAATGTATGTCACTGATTGTGCACCAGCTTTCAGTTTCTTTCAAAGCTGGCATTGGTTTTGACCTATGACACCCTAAATGGCTTAGAACAAAGATGTCTGGAAGACTATGTCCTCCCTTATGAGCCTGCCTAGATTTTGAGATCTTTATGACTGTCCGAGAGCTATGGCCAGTCTGAGAACACATGGGCCAAATAAGGCAGCTTCCAACCACTTTGGGGGCATGGTGTTCAGATGATAGACGCCCCCAAAGAGGCCGGGAGCCATCCTGGTGCTGCAATCCAGTTCTTTGGACCAGATCAAAAAGGTGCAGATATAATCTGGCTCCTGACGGCACCAGTTTGGGTGTCTGCTTTGGGAGCAGACCATGTGGTCGCCACGGTCCCAGCCTGATTGTGGCTGGAGCTGCCTCTGGTCACTCTTTACTGGCTGTGTGCTTCGTCTCTATATCAATAAGTACATGCTTGCTCTTTAGCAACATTTTGGCATTCTATCTCAAGGGAAGGCATTCTTGCTTCGTCTGTATTGAGCTTTTGGTGGACAGCCAGACCTATTCTATATAGCCTTCAGTTTTTAAAACTGTTCTTTACAATTGGGTTTAAAATTTTATACCTGTAATTTGCTTTTAAAATCTGTTTTTAAATAATCATTTTAATCTATTATATTGTACACTATATTGTTTTGAGAGCCCTGGTGGGAAGAAAAGCAATTAATACATGAAAAATAAATAAACAATCTTGCAATGCATGTTGGATGAAATACCTACAGAGAATAATACCCAGTTGTGGAGCATCAGATGTAGCCTGCAATCAGTAAACTGTATAAAGTATTCAGAAACTATATTGTGCCTCAACTAGTTAGAAACAAGTACTAAATAATGCATATTAAATGAGTGAGGCATTTCCTACCTTTTGATAGGCCAAAATATTTTTTTAAAAGGGTAACTATTTTCCTTTTCCAAAATTCCTGATTCTACCCTATGTTGAATAAAGCAATTCAGGCTGTCATTAAGATGTTGAAGTGAAGTTGATCATGTTTTGTGATTTAAGAAAACATTTCCAGTTATGTTAGTAACCTGTAATTAACTAACTTTTAGATATAGCAATTGACATTTAGATATCTGAATCTGCAGTTTTGTTGTACAAGCATATCCTTATTGCTCAATTAGAGAATATTCATTCATAATCATGAGATTTGTACTGTAAGTACCTATTTTAACATGTTTTTACAAAATAATCCTTTCTAATCAAATATTTATTTTCTGTTAATATAGATTATTTACCTCTACTGTAATCTAGTTGATAGTGTGTCCCTTGTAATTTTTCTAATATAGTGGCTCTAATCCAGACTAGTTTGCAGTTCACTTGAGAATGCCTGCTAGGGTTTGATGATGTGTTGACAACCACAGTCCTGTAATGATCAGGAGTTCAGCTGCTTAGAGATGATGGTGATGAGAAGCCTACTTTCATTGATCATATACAAAATATTCAGTGTGTTAGCATAGCTGTTTGGTCTGTGCCTAATATGTGTTAGAATTTTTATGCATTTCAGGTTTGTTGTAAAACTCTGCTATGAATAGGTATACAGTTGATCAAAGACCTTTCCAGATTTATGGCTTTCATAGCATGGGTGAATCAGTTTTTCATGAGAAACTACTATATATATGTACATGTGTTGTTTCCCCTTGAATCTTTCTTAAAATATTGGGAAAGTGCTATTGTAAGCAGATCTGGTTAGCTTTCTACATTTTGATGTATACTTACTTTTGGTGTGTAATATACTGTTGGTCAGAACAACTGAGGAAGAGGGCTTGCCATCCCTGCTGCTCCCAGCTCTTCCCATTTTCTTCTATCAGCTGCTTCTTTAGAGGAGAGATGTGGGAGCTATTCTAAGCCAGGTTGCTGCATCCCCTTACTACAGTAAGAACAGTGGTTTGACACTTAACTATATTGTTTGTTTTGGGGGCTGCTGGTTTTGTGCAGTACTGGTTTCATTTGTAATATTGAATTTGTTTTACGTATACTGAATTGCTGGTTCTGTCATTTTACAGTTTTCCAATATGCTTTGTAAAGAAATTGGCTTTTCCCCGAATGTCTTCTGATATGGTTATTGTGAACCACTTTGGATACAGTTTAATGGAAATAAAGCAAGGTGTAAATAGAATACACAGGAATAGGATCAGGGTCAGCACTGCTTTGATGTTAACAATAGGGATTGTTTTAGTTCTGAGCAAAGCTACTAGATAGTAAATTTCAAAGACTTAAGAAGCAATTGGCAATTAAGCTTTGAAAGCTCCTCTTCAGATAAACGTTCAGATGGTTATTCTCAGACTACTATAATACTTGAAATAACAATTTACATTGTGACTCTCTGTTCTCTTTTAAAATTATATATCTGACACAAGATAACATAAAGCTACCAGATAATTATCAAGGTTTCACTATTCCAAAATTATCTTTAATTTGTGTTAGTAAAAGATTGAATTGCAGATCAAAACTAATACAGTACCTTAAACTATGCCATGGTATATTTCTAAAACCCCACTATGTTCTGAGGATTTTTTTTCTTTGCTTGTGGGGGACGAGGAGAGATACCAAGTTGAAAACAACAAGACTCTTGTACCTCACCCTCTGCAATTGTGGTGATTCCAATCTCCCTACATCTTATATGTTAAAACATGCATTGCAGTGTTGGTTTATCTAATGTTATATATAAAGATACAACATAACTGCGGTTGTAATATTGTTATTATTGTTATTATTATTATTATTTAAATATATTTTCTAGTTATGTAATCAGTTGATCCCTTAAGCATTGAAAAGTTGATTTTGTGTCCCTTGGAGACGATGGACATGGAAAATAGCTTGATGGTGTTAACTTCTGAAATTTTGACAGTATATACTGTCCTTCATCACTCCTAAATCATGGAAAGGTAGATTGTGCATAATAATGGATGCTGCTATTTAAAATTCTCTTAATTCTTGTTATACTGAAGTCATCACAGGCCAGAAACACATAGGCCAAATAAAGCGGCTTCCACCAACTGTGGGGGCATGGCATTCAAATGACATATGCCCCCAGCAGTTGGAAGCTGCTCTGAGGCCATCTAAGGTAACCCAAAGCCACCACAAAAAGAGCTGGGATAATTGGTTCTTGGCGGCGGCTGGCTTGAGACCATGGTGATAACCCACTTTGAGAGGGAGCTGTGCGGCTGAAGTAGCCAGAGGCTGCTCCTTGCTACCCATCTGCTTCACCCCATAGATACTTAACTGTGAGAAACTATATGTTAATGTCTGTTCCTTAAGAAATGACATACATTGCCCCGGGCTCTCTGAAGAAAGGGCAGGATGCCCATGTAATAAATGCATTTTAAAATAAAATAAAAATACATCTTCCATTTCAGTTCTGCCTTCTTTCCCCAGTTCTTCCATACAGTATAAAGAACATACAGAGTAAAGGTGCTGTCCATATTCACCCTTCTATAGTTTACCTTGAAGGCACAGAATGAGCAATGGCATGTTATTATCTTGCATACATGAGTATGAGTGCTAGCTGTATCTTTTGATTAACAGAGACAAAAGCAGCTCCTATTACAGTGAACATTACTAAATTATTACTGTCATAAATAGAGCCATTTTCTTGTACACCAGCTTTTTTCAAAATGGACTGTTGTAGTTGAATTAGTTTTGGTTTCAATTTTGAAAATCGGCCTTGAAGACTTTTAGAACACTATGAAGTAACCATGTCAGTGGTGAAGGAGAAGAACTATATACAGTATGTTGAAAGCAGGAGAGTTTTAGCAAATAAATATTTTAAATGTTAATTAAAACGAGTTTTATTTAAATGAAAGCTGGCATTTCCCCAAGGTAAGCAGTGAAAGCAATGAATAAAGCTTGAGGTAGCCAAACATAATCTGAATTAGTATGGGAGAAATAGATGTTCTGTTATACACTTTAGCTTAATGTTATGCCAATAAATCCAGGTGGTCTCAAGTAAAGTACAGTTGGCCCTTCTTATACACGGATTTTTTATACATGGATTTAAGCATACACGGTTTGAAAATGTTCCAAAAAAGTAAATTTACCTTGATGTTCCATTTTTATAGTGGGACACCATGTTGCTAGTCATTATACTTAATGGGACTTGAGCATACACGGATTTTGTTATACACGGGGGATCTTGGAACCAAACCCCAGCGTATAACAAGGATCCACTGTATTTATATTATCTGTAATTCTAGATAATTTACATTTATAAATATGCATTTTTTAACCAAATGGGAGTGGCACACCATTCATTTATGGAGAAAGGTGTACTGATGCCTATTATGACATAAAGTCAATTGTTAGTCTCAACTACAATAGACACACGGAATAAAAAGAAACTTGTTAAGTCAACAAGTACCGTATTTTCTGGTATATAAGACGACTGGGTGTATAAGACGACCCCCAACTTTTCCAGTTAAAATATAGAGTTTGGGATATACTTGCCGTATAAGACCACCCCTCTTCCAATGCACACCAAATAAAAATTTAAAAAACATCACTGCATTTACCCCAACTCGTTCTCTAATCTTGGCTGGCTGGCTGGCTTGCTTGCTTATCTCTCTCTCTCTCTCAATCTATCTATTTCTCTCTCTCTGTCTCATCTATCTATCTATCTATCTATCTATCTATCTATCTATCTACCTACCTACCTACCTATCTATCTATCTCCCTATCTATCTTTCTGTGGGTGTGTGTCTATCTCCCTCTCTCCCTCTATCTTCCCCCTCTCTCTATCTCCCTCCCTCTC
Source organism: Sceloporus undulatus (assembly GCF_019175285.1). Taxonomy (NCBI): domain Eukaryota; kingdom Metazoa; phylum Chordata; class Lepidosauria; order Squamata; family Phrynosomatidae; genus Sceloporus; species Sceloporus undulatus. The sequence continues at coordinate 80,976,482 of NC_056522.1, read as the reverse complement.
TCTCTCTATTTCTCTTTCTCTCTCTCTCTCTCTCTCTCTCTCCCTCTCTATCTCTCTCTCTCTCTCTCTCTGTGTCTCTCTCCCTCCCTCTCCCTCTCTCTCTCATTTTTTATTTTTATTTTTATTTACCCCAGGCCTTTGCTGAGGGCTTCAAAGCCTGCCTTGCATGCAGGCAGTGCCCTGGCCTACTATAGGCCAAGTTTAGGGGGCCTGATGCCCACAAATGCCGGCTTCCGAAGGGCTCCGGAGGGCTTTGGAAGCCGGCAGCCAGAGAGGCACCCCCGTGCCAGCTTCCAAAGGGCTCCGGAGGCCTTTGGAAGCTGGCAGGACAACCAGGTAAGTGCGCTGGGTTCCTGGGGCTCTCTTGTTACCGGCGTACAAGACGGCCCCCAACTTTTGACCCCATTTTAGAGGGTCAAAAAGTTGTCTTATACGCTGGAAAATACAGTATATAATTTCCACTGATTGACTGGGTCTACAGTGGATCCTTGTTATATGCTGGGGTTTGGTTCCAAGATCTCCCGTGTACAGTATAACAAAATCCGTGTATGCTCAAGTCTCATTACATATAATGGCATAGCAAAATGGTGTTCCTTATAAAAAATGGAACATCAAGGTAAATTTATACTTTTTTGGAACATTTTCAAACTGTGTATGCTTAAATCCGTGTATAAAAAATCCGTGTATAAGAAGGGCCAACTGTACTTTGATGTACTACAGTGTTATGCATTTTTAAGTGAGAATTTTCATACTTTTACTTACGATTGAATTGTTTAGGGTTGTCATATTGAAGGTTTTGAAGTTCTAGAATTTTAACTTAAACTTCCATGCAAATTTCTAATCAGGGAAGTTTTTGTTGTGGTTTTATGTGAAAATGTTGCTTGTTTGAGTTTTACATATTCAAAAACAAAGCACACAAGTTAATGGAGTACCTAGGCTTCTTCAGACCATTGAGGACTACATTCGAAAGAGTAAGCAGCCATGTCATTACAGCTATAACTAACTACAGTACTCTCAGTTTCACTCCAGTTGTTCAGAGAAGTTTGTAACTTTCTTACAAACTGCTTTATAGTTGCCAGAAATTCAAGTTTATACAGTCGGCCCTTCTTATACATGGATTTTTTATACACGGATTTAAGCATACATGGTTTGAAAATGTTACAAAAAAGTATAAATTTACCTTGATTTTCCATTTTTTATAAGGGACACCATTGTGCTATGTCATTATATGTAATGGGACTTGAGCATACACGGATTTTGTTATACACTGGAGATCTTTGAACCAAACCCCAGCGTATAACAAGGGTCCACTGTATAACAAAAGCTTCCCCTTGAAGGGTGGGAGAAAGAGTAGTATTTATTTTCATTATACAAAAATAAAAGTATTCATTTACTTTCTCAGCCAAGTTGAGCATCCTGGTATTTAAATTCTGTTTCTTGTTTTTTCTATTTTTCTTGGTATTCCAAATAGTCCTCAAAAAGCAGTCCTCGGGGAAGCGGCATAACGCCACTTCCCTGCAGCCTGGAAAGGGGTGTCCTTGGGGCTTCATGCCCCAAGGACACCCTGACAGCAGCAGAGAAAGAGAGAAAGGGGCCACTCGGCCCCTTTCTCTTTTGTATCGCTGGCGCAGCCATGTAAAGGCTATGCCAGTGATACACAGCGCTGAAAGGGTGCCAGGATGTAACGGCCGCACCGTGCTATTTGGACGCAACGCAGCCGTTACGTCAAAATGGCGGCGTCCATGTAGACAGGGCGCCGCCATTTTCATGTCCTGGCGATGTACTAGGGTTATGGGGCGTATATAAGCAACGCTCCGAAGCAACCCTAGTACGTCACCAGGACGTGCTTAATGGCCCATCTGTACAGGGCCCTAGAGCAATAATGGGCTCATAAAGGGAGGTACAGTGCTTTAAATAAATTGGAAACAACTTAACAGCTCCCAATAACAAAGTGTGTTTAACTCAACTGTATATTTGGATAAAAAAGAGAGCATTGCTTTCCTGCTGGGAATTAGCAGTTGGTGTAGGAGCTGTTCATTATGATTGTAATGCCAAAGGGTCATGGGAAGAAATGCATGACATTTTCTTAATTCTAGAAATAACTACTACTCTGTCCAAAGAAAACCTAAAGCCTTCTAGATATGAAATGTTAGTGCATCATACAGTTGTAATTTTGTGTAGCTCCATGTTATCATCCATCTGCATTCTTGGGAATTCTGTATGTTCTTTCTGTGCCCAAGCTTAAAATGCCCATTTGTGGGGTAAAGCTCATAATGCTTATTGAAGCTACATTTTTATCTCCCTCTCAACACATTGGCACCTGAGGACGCAGCATACCAGAAGATTATGGAGAGCTTTGTGTCTCCAAATTAAATTACTTGGTTGAAATCTAGACATTTTGCTTGAACTATACTAGTGAGATGGGAAGGGAAGAGTTGGATATGTTTCACTTGGAAAGGAGACCACTGAGAGGTTACATGATCACATTTAAATATCACAAAGGATGCTGTGTAGGCAACGAAGCAAGCTTGTTTTATGCTGCTACAGACACTAGAACAGAAATCAGTGGATACAAATTGCAGAAAAAGAGATTCCACCTGATTATAAGGAGAACCTCTTTACTTTAAGAACTATTTGAAAGTGGAATAGACTGCCTTGGAAACTGGCGGGCTCCTCTTCTTTGGAGGTCTCTGTAAAGGTTGGATAGACATCCTTCAGGACTGCTGTGCTTGTATGACAGGCGATTGGACTAGATAGTCCTTTCAGCCCTTTCCAACTCCAAAATTCTATAATTCTAAGAAGGGGACCTGGTGAGATTTACAGCTGAAAAATGGGGCATGAAGCCTCCCAATCCGAAGATGGATTGAGGATGTGGCAGCCGCATGCTGCAGCCCCAATCCACTGTAGGACTGGCTGAAAAAGCGGTTTTGAACTGCTCCTTTTTTGGCTGTGGAAAAGTCGCCTTTAGCAGCTCTTCCTCAGCCCTGTGGCAGCTTCCTGGCATGTTGGGGACTTGTGGCATGTAACCACCATGCCCCCAAGGCACCCAGAAGCCAGCTGATGTGCAGTCAATCTGGGCGCCTTCAGGGCATCATGGATGCATGCAGCATGTGCATACCATGCCCCTAAGTCTCCCACAGCTGCCCAGAAGGTGGCTTTTAGTGCCAGTCTTTACCAGCCCTTAGTGTCCATCTCTCTGTCCATAGATTCTGCACTCTCAGTCTTGTCTTTCTTGTTTGTTAGGGTGGCTTCTTTTTTCCTATTTCTTTTTTGTTGTTTTTAATGAGGAACTATATATGCTCGTGTCGTAGTCTAGAAACATTAGTCAAAAATTGACCCAAAAAAAACCTGAGTGGACTTATCCACTGGACAAGTGTAAGTACTCTGCTTTATCTCTTTATTTGGTGAAAGGCAAGAGTTTAGTCCATTCTAGGAGCTCCTAAAACAAGCATCAACCCCCTTTACCACCACAGTGTTGCTTCTAACCTTGTTGAATGCTTGAGCAGAAAAATGGGGGCAGTGATAACTCTTTGATGCTTCCCTTCAAAGGAGTGCAGAGAGGAATCGGGCTTTGAAGTATTTGAATAAAGCAGTTGTGTATGCTTATCAACTTTTCTGGGTTAAAATCAGGCAAAATTATAAAATCAAAGTTAAATGCTATAATCACTAATGTAGTCACTGGTTTTTTTGCTTTGCTGTTTTGTCCTTTTTGACATACTGTATGTGTGCTTTCTTAGCCCCATATGCCACAAGCCCCTGTGCTTGTTTGCCTCCTCCACATATCACACAGCCATGATTTACTGTAGTTCCCTCCTCGTTCACTCAGCCTTTAAGATGAGCACAAACAGTGCCAGAATTCTGTAAGTTCATAGAATCATAGAGCTGGAAGAGACCACAAGGGCCATCCAGTCCAACCACCTGTCATGCAGGAACTCACATTCAAAGCATTCCTTGACATCAGAGCCTCTGCTTAAAGACCTCTTTGGCAGGCCTGTAGCTAGGCCTTTAGGGACCCTGGGGCAGAAAGTAGGGTTCGGTAGGGCAGAGTGTTAGCACGTTCCTGAGTCCCACCTTGCGCCACGGCCACCGTCTTGGCGCACTGCCATTTGGGACCCTCTTTGGCTGGGGGGGCCCTGAGGTAGTGCCCCGATTGCCCCAGCCTAGCTACAGGCCTGCTCTTTGGCATTATTTTCCTATGCTTCATCTTTTAGATTCCCTTAGCTTTTACCCACAACTTATCCATGGAGTGATATCAAAATCCATAATTTTGGTCCCAAAACTGCCCTCGAGTTATACATGAGGTCGACTTACAGTTGAGTATATATGCTATTTCAGGTGTAACATTAGCTTATGGATCATAGGGTCATGTTCAGGTGGGTGGCCCGCAGATGGATCAGAAACTGATTTGAAGATGGTTTGCAAACTACTGTTTGGAGAAACAAGGGCTTGTTATATACGTATGTGGGTGGGAAGATTAATGGAAATACACATTTCAGAGCACTAAGCAAGATGATTTAAACCCATTTAAAATAGTAGAAAAAAAGTTTAATTCTATATGCCCCCATTTGAGAACAATAAGCAATATCTTTTACTTGAAGATAAAGATTAAAATTCTGTGCACTTGTAACTAGGAGTAAGTTCCACTGAAGACAGAGGGTTGTATTTTAAGTATGCATATACTGCAAAGTTGTAGTCTTATGCTTACTTGGGTGCATCTACACTGGAGAAATAATGCAGCTTGATACCACTTTAACTTCTGTGGCTCTGTCCTACAGAATCTTGGGATTTGTAGTTTTGTGAGGCACCAGCACTCAGAGAAGGTGAAAGATCTTGGAAAACAACAAATCCCAGGATTCCATTGGATGGAGCTACAGCAATTAAAGTTGTGTAAAACTGCATTATATCTACACTGTAGATACTCCCCTTGTTTAAAAGATGTCTTAAGTAAGTGCATATAGAATCAGGCAGCAGTTTTGCATTTTGTTCCATAAGATGCTGGGCAAGACTGTGCCTCTAATAAATATAGAAATAAATATCCATGTTGCTTGTTCTAGACAGTCATAAATATTTGAAATTCTAGATCTGAACATATTGTAGATCTCTGGTTAATGGAAGCCTTAAAGTAAATATACAAGGCCATCTCTATGTAGGAAAATATGAATAAGCCTAGTGGTACATGAAATAGAAACACCATAATGCTAATTCCAAGCATACTAATCACTGGGTCTAGTAAAAGAAAAACCCTACAGTAATCAATATACTATATATAAAATTGTTCTTGGTTTTGCTTTAAACAGTAGAAAAAGCATCTTTCAACTCATTCTGTTCGATCAATAGTCATTATTTGTTTTTAAGGAATATTAAAATTACAAAACAAAAATAAACACTAATACCACATTCCTTCATATATCCATTCTGACTTGATATGTGTCTTCTACAGTTATAATGAACAACATCTGGCCCAATGCTTATTACCGTGGATTATAATTCACATTACTAATGAGAAACCAATTTGGCTCACAGGATAGTAGACAAGTTTCAGACACTGACAAATTGTATTTGAGATATTTCTCTGAATGAGGTTTGTATATGGATATATCTCATAATATTCAAGTTGTGGCAGCAGCCTGTGAATTGTTCTGTCATGAGCTGGAAACTGGATAATGCTGTTTTCTCAGTTTGAAAACCTGGAAAAACTGATTTTTCTTTTATACCCACCAGAATACAATTGTCTTCAGTTTTGCTGAGACAACCACTCAGTAACATGATGCATATGGAATTCTGCCTTACAGATGTGAATGCATTTCTTCAATGTATAGTTGGGGTAGTAAAAAAAACAAACCTACAATTTATTGTTGAATAGAAGCAGCTTGCTTTCTTTGTCTCATTTTGAAATGGATTCAAATATGTGTGAATGCTTACTGCCTCACTGCCTATATACTCCCATATGTAGGCATATTGACATGGTTACTGTATCATGCATAGAAATAGAAACTATCTGAAGAAATTGAATTTTTTAACTTATTGTACACATGTTATGTTTTGAACCTATAGTACTATTCCCCCCCCCCCTTTGTATATGCTTGCATAAAATGAAGCAATTTTTGTATCAAGAGACACAGGGCCTGGACAGATGGGCAGCATCTAGCTGCCCCTTTAATGGCCTGATTTGATCTGGTCTCTAGGGAGTACAAAAAGGAGCCAGAAAAAAAGGGCTCCTTTTTTCGCCCTCTAAAGGGAGTCATTGCCGTGGCAGTGTGGCTTCTTGATGCCCCTTTGGTGCTGCATCGTCTAGATGCAGCGCCAGGGCTGTGCCATGATTCCATGCACTGTCTAGAAGGGCGCACAGCACCATGACAACATGGGGCGGAGTCACGGCGTTCAGTGTGTGAACGCTGCTCTGTGGCTCCATCTACAGGCCGGCACAAAGTGTTACTATAAGTCAGAAACTATTTGAAGTCACACATCAACAATAACAACAACAACAACAACATATTTAGGTCATACTTTCTTATCTCTTGTCTAGAGCATTAAAAAGTATGCCATTTATTAAAAGACTTTTAAGGCCCCATCTTGTGAAAGCAATCTATTCCTTTTGTTACAGTTTTTATCTGGTTTCTAGGCCTTCACACCTGTGAATTCCCTATTTTACTTTTTGTTTTGAACTTTTAGTAAATTTCAGATAAACAGATTATATCCCTCTACCAGCATCTGGAGAGTCATCAGGAGGTTGTTATTCTTTAGGTACAGTTCAGGGGGAGGGGGCATGACAGTTATCTGAACAGGCTGTTGGCATTTGTGTGAAACAGCATATTTTAAAATTGCTTTGCTGGTCTGTATTTCAAGAAGAAATAATATCTGACAGTTCATTAGTTGATACTACGTTTAAACACATTTTTTAAAAATTCATATTAAAGCTATCGTGCTGGCCAATTGGCCGTAATAATAAAGTTATTATATTAAAGCTATGGAAAGCTTTCCTGGTTGTACTGAAGAGTGGATTTGAGGAGTATTTGTGTCCTCCAGTAGACTCCCCAGTTCTGAATGCCCTTACAGAATAGCCACAATAATATGGCTGTTATACTTAACTTCTTATTTTTCCCTATTTTGCAGTTGTCCATATTTATCGGATCAGATTACACCTGCTATTCCTGCAGTAGGAGCAATTCTCTTCTTCTTTGTGCTGGGGACCTTGTTGCGTACTAGCTTCAGTGATCCTGGAGTTCTGCCCCGTGCAACACCAGATGAAGCAGCAGATCTAGAAAGACAAATAGGTAACACAGAAGGTCTGTCACTGTCCCTTCATTTTCTTTGTGTGTATGTTAAATACCAACCTCACCTACTTGCTTTTATATAAGTTCTATCATTTCTTTAACTCTAGAAAAATGATAACCTAAATTCCAAATAGTAGTGAAGGTTATCCTGAAAAGAAGACATGCATCCATAGACCAGTTAGTTGTTTCTGTGGACATATGATCTATTTGTTCATAAGTGTGGAGGCCAGGTGGCACTATTTTTGTGAATCTCAACTGCCATCCAGTGTTTCTTTGTGCAAGAGAATTAAAGATAATGCAGTGCTGGGTAGAGTAGTTCTTGTTCATGTATAAAAACATATACATTTTCAGTATATTGTAAACACTATATGTACCAGATTAATTATTTCTGTACCCCCCTTTGTAGGGGAGCTGATTATGTGATGGGCACTATGGCCTTCAATTTACTTATTATTTTTTGGTTTTATATATATGTGCACAGCTAATTTTTATATATTGTTTACTTCCAAAAACCAAACAAACAATAAGTGCAACATGCAAGTAACTGCCTTAACCTGAAAAGGTTTGGATAGCATTTACTCTCTTCTTGGACATGTCTCCTTCCATGACATTATTCCTTCATTGTTTGCAATATTTTCATGTCTTGGTGGGAATATTCCACAGGTCACACACATGAGCGCACACTTATCTCAAGCTGATCGTTTAGCTTGAAGGGAGTCATGAGGTCTGATGACTTTATTGAGTTTTTAATATTTAAACTAGTAGTTTATTAACTACTTTTTTAAAAAAATCCAAAAAAATTCTACTCACACAAATGGGTTATTCTGCACCTGTGGTGTGCATCTTTTAGAACCAATTAGAGCATTACGTGAGTGTTTTGGCAGTAGTCCTGCCCACCTCTAGCACACCATATAGTTATCTTCTGACTGAAACCACCAGTTTCTTTTTGTCTGCCACTGTAGCAGCATCAATGGGAGCTATGTTCTTCAGACTGATCTTTGGCCTTGCCTTTGTTGGCCCTCTATGGCCTATTTGGTCTCTGGAATATGCCCAATTGTTTGCCAGTTGTTATGGCACAGGCCTTTAAGGCTGCGTTCACTCTTTGGGTTGTATATCTTGCTGGTATCTTTCAAGAAATGTGTCTCCTGTCCTCCTAAGGTCCTGGAAAGGGTTGGACACCTGAAGTGTGTTCTCTGCTTTGGTTTGTTGCATTTGAAAGGACTCTTTTGCCAACTTCCTGACTTTCAAGATCAGTCAGTATGGAACTGACACTATGGAACTGGTGGAGACAGCTTCTTTTTCTAATTCCTCAAACCTGATTTCTGGCTTCTCTGCTCCTCTTGCAGTCAAGTGCTTATGGGCAGAGTTGGTCCCCATCCTATTGAAGACTGCATGGCTCCAACAGTTAGGTTGTGTGGCCATAGCCGCCTAATCCTGGCTTATCTCTGGAGGTAGAAATGGACCCAGTGGCTTGACTGCACAAGGATAAAAAAGAAGCACACCAAGGATAAAGACTGTTACCATTCTCCGGGCTCTATCTCCAAGATCTCCTCCCATGTTGCTGCCAAGGTTGTTCCTTTGCATGGACCATCCAATTCTCCTGCTCAGTTGGCCCCTGCTGCACTTGAAGTGACAAGATCCATCTCTCAAAGAGATCCCTCTCTTCAAGTATCAGTAATCCTGCAACCTTCCTCTGACTACATAGAAGTTGTTTCAGTTACTCATCAATCCAAGACAGAATATATCTAAGATTCTGGAATCTTACCCTGTTGGGAGGATTTCTGTTTCACCTCCTTCTTTTCAGCCTGTCACTTTAGGGATGCTTGTTGCTAGACCATCATTATCTCCAGGAATGAAGGGCTGACAATTTTAGCTGGAGAGATGATTGTGAGAGAGAAGGGGAAGCAGGAGGGTGGGAGGAAGGGATGAATGGCTGGGAAGATCTTGAGAATGAGGCTGAAGGGTTATGGTGGCAAGCTGGGATGCGGATTGAGGGGCTGGCGATTTTAATAGGACAAGAGATTGTGGAGATGGAGGCAGGTGGAGTGGGGAAAGGAGGTGGCTGTCTAGGGAAGTTTTGAGAATAAGGGTAAGGGATCATGATGGCAAGATGGGAAAGGGAAGTAGTGGCTGGGAATGTTGGTGAGAAAGAAATCTGTAGCATTAATTTTGAGGGGAGCTGTTTTTTCCACTTTTGCACAGTTGCTTCACCCCAATTCCCACAAACATAGAGGGCCAATTGTATTAATATTTGGCAAATTCCTTGGGTAAATGCACTGATTTAAATACAGTAAAAAACTGAATAAATATTGTCATGCCTCCATGTCTTTGATGTTCTTGAGACATATATTTAGTTAAGATTATATTAAGTTTTCTATGTATTAGTTTAAGAGGGGAAATACAGGTCTATAGCTTTAAGAAAGACAAGGATTGTGGGAAATCCCAGGGTCTTATACTGTCTCCCTCTAGTTAGCTTCAGTGTGTAGTAAGATTTCAGCCAAGTCAGACCTGGAGAGAGTATTTTCCTTTGACAAAGAGATAAGTCCACAAAGGAAGAAAGATAGTCCTCAAAGAAAGATTGAATACATCAAGAAGGGAGCAAGGTATTTAGGAAGGACTATTAAGAAAAATCAGTTTTGTGTTATTTGTGTTTATAACTAGTACAGTAAAGCTTTTGAAACTTTAGAAATTTGTGGACAAGTCTTTTGTTCTGGCTGTGTTCCCGAGAGCCAGAGGCCTTACTACACCCAAAGTCCATAGCATTGCTCTTGGGACAAAACAAATACAGTGGTACCTCGGGATACGAATTACCCAGCTTACGAATTTTTCGGGATACGAATAAATCCCATAGGGATTTATTGTTTCGGGTTACGAACGTTTTTTCGGGTTACGAAAAAAAACGCCGGCGCTGTTTTAAATGGAGCCGCGGCAGAGCCGCGGCTTTTTTTCCCATTAGCGCCTATGGCAATTCGGGTTACGAAGGTTTTTCGGGTTACGAAATTAGCCGCGGAACGAATTAATTTCGTAACCCGAGGGAGCACTGTATATTCCTGTACATGTTGCCTTATCTTCTTGACTATTATATTTATACTTCTACTTTGATTTAAGGACTTCAGTTCAACTAAGGACTTACAATTTAATGAGTTGTTCAGCTTTGGCACCAAGTGGCTCTGTTTGGGATAGTTAATTGCATTCATGGTATTGATGTGGACATGTTAGTAGTTGATTTAGGTAATCATTATGCAATTTGATTAAGTTTCTGTTCTTACCAAACAGAGTGGCAGAAGTATAAAGAGCCTTTAGATGTTAGCTTGTCACACAGAATGCAGTGCTTGTTTTTTAAATCCTTATTAAGTGGAGGATTGTCACAGATTTTCCCTCAGATATCACAAAATAGGCCATGTTAACAATGCTTGCAAAGCATACTGCTTTTGTGGGCCGACACTGTAGTATTGGACCATAATAAATGCAGTAATTATTCCATTTGTTAAAAGACACTGTCCAGGTCAGGAAAGGATATAGTTTATGTACTCTGAACTGGTCGTTGGGATCCTGTGACACCCTTGTTTGCTATGGGTGCTTACATTTATACATTACAGTATTAAATTTGAAAGCTCTCAAATGTAATTTTAGAATGTGGTCTGTCACATAAATGTCTGAATGAGTAACTTTTAAGGACACAAAAGACATTTGAGGACAAAAATTACTCTAGAGCTGATGAAGTTCAAACGGTTGTCTAAAATATATATTTACATATTTTTTCTATTATAGATCAGTATCTGTAATCTTATTTTTGGTGCTGAATACAATTTGGATTAATTTTTCCAGGATTTGGTTATACTTTTGTTAAAAATCTTAACGTTTTGTAAAATCAATCATGCATTGAAAAAACAGCTTACTTCAGATATTTGGTGCATTTATGAATTCTATGAATTAGTTGACTGTATTAGAGTATTAGACTCAGTCAATTAAATTAGCTTCATATATTTGCATGTACATATTTAATTAGGCTGACTATTTTCAAGAAACTGTAGAATATTTTTAACTGGATAAGAACTGTATCAGCTTTTTCTAATTGGTCTTCTTTTACATGCTAACATTTGCAAAGTTACTCAGCCCAGAACCAGCAAATACGCAGTGAAGACCCAGCACATGCTTTTGGAGATAAATAGCCACAACTATTTATCGATTACAGTATCATTTAGTTGACACATGCATGGGACAGGATCCAGGCATCAGCCAGCCTGCTTACTGCCCAATGACCCCAAACCTCCAGCCTCCGCCGGTGAATGGAAGTGGGGCAGGGGGAAATTGTCCAGCTAGAATCCTCCCAGGTGAGAACTTCTCTCTCCACTTGAGTGGGGGATGTTGGAAATGCCTCCAGCCCCTGCCTGGGCTGGCCATTTCCAATGCACCTCGCATCCCCAGGTCCCATAAAGGAACCCCCTGCCTGTACCCTCTGCAGGGTTCTGACACCTTACCTGGATCCCAATCCTATGCACTGTCTACATAGTTGTGACAAAATATACAAGTATACATAAAAAAGCAAGGGAGTGTGAGTGGGAAGATACCAAAGAGGAACTGCATATATGCCACTCCCTCAGACCAGAAAGAAGACTGCCTGGCTGCAGTCTTCCTTCTGGTCCTTGCGGCCTACAGCCAGTGAAGTGCAGGTGAAGGCTCGCTCCCTCATTGGCTGGCCAAAGAAGTCCCATTCCTCTGGAGGCTGCAAGGCTTCCTGGGAAGAAAAACACCCAGCGGGGCATGCAAGCTGCACTGAACAGCTTCTGCCCTGGCCAGCAATTTCAGCTTCTGGTGAGTGCCCAAAACTGCATTTACAGTATATTGGTTTTGAGTTGCATTAAAATCTGTAGACTTGTATCAAGAATTCATTGTATTTCTAAAGGCTAATGCCATGTCCTTCTGAGGTCAGTACAATAAAACATGTTTAATTATTTCAATAGGATTGTGAGAAAACTTAATCTGTACATTATAATGTAGTATCATTTTGTTTTATATTGATTTTTCTCTCAATTTAATTGCAACAATATTTTCTAGACATCTAATAAATTCTTACATTTATTGCATGGATTTTTGTAATATGTTGCCATATTAGGCTTGCAAAATTAGTTCTGTATTGACTGTTTTTTTTTTAAAAACCCATCAAGTGTATGTCAAAAAATAAAGGATGTATTGCTTTCCATTATTGAACAAAAGTAACCTTTTGGTCACCTTGATGTCAAGTATATTGCCAACTTAAGTTTTATAAATATAAGGTGAGGGACATAATTATATTTTCTCTGTGTTGATTATCATCATTCCATCATCACCTTGCTGTAATTGCATTTTAGCTGCTAAGTGAATAAACAGGAAAATCTCCACAAACTTTCTTTATTTAATAATATTAGGAGTGGGAGAGGTGAAAAAACCATTCCTTGAATTCTGTTCTGCTAAAAATATGTTTTGGTTGGTACAGCAACTATACTTTTTTATCTTAAAATTAGATGGTATAAGTCACACTTAATAAAGAAGAAAGTAGAAAGCAACTTATTTTTTTCACAGAGGTTTTTGGTTTGTATGCAGAAACTTAAAAAATATTTATAACAACATAATTTAAATGTTATACACCTACCAATGTAGCAGATACTGCTGTCACACCTGCTTTCCTCCAAGAGTACCTCTCCAAACGGCATCTTTAAAAAAATATATTTTTATTCAAATACAAACATGTGTCTTAATATAAAACACACATAAAGGGTTACAAATATGTAGTTAGTGTGAATCAGAAATTAGGACAAACATCTTAAAGTATTGCAACATCCCTTCCTCCAAGAAATGTAACAATGAACAGATGTTTGTGTTTTCCATTTGTTTTGTTGGTTGTGTACCATGGAGAGAGGGATGTGTACTTTTACAAATGTGAATATGTGTGATACACCAGTGTGCAGGAAGAATTTCTTGGATAATGTGAGGTATTTTTACCAAGAAAGGAAGTAATACTATTTTGTGTTTTTACATATTGTTCTCATGTTTATAAAAGTGGTTGAAGAATGGTACTAGTCTCTTGAAAAAAAATCTCACTTCTAAATAACAAGTGTTAAAATTGCAGCATAATAATAATAAATGATGTTTATTACTTCTCTTTATTTCCCTATTTAGAAATGGCAAATGGCTCTAGTTCTGGTGGGTACCGTCCACCTCCCAGAACAAAAGAAGTGCTCATCAATGGACAGACAGTGAAACTAAAATACTGTTTTACTTGCAAGATTTTCCGCCCACCACGTGCCTCACATTGCAGCCTTTGTGATAACTGTGTAGGTGAGTCAAACACTAAAAAATAATGTACACTAGTCTTGCCGACTGTTGCAGAAAATTTATACATTTTTGTCATTACAGGCATACCTCAGTTAACAAAGCCTCTGACAAAGCACCTTTTAAAAGTTTTTTTATGCCTACATAAGCCCCTTTTCCTCCCTGCCCTCTGTTTAGTTGGAAGATTTTTATAGCAGTATAGACAATGGGAAGATGGTGATGGAGCACTGGACAAACTTTGGTGTTGGGTTGCAGCATTACAGTATGTTTCCCTTTCTTCTCTTTCAGAACGATTTGATCACCATTGTCCCTGGGTAGGCAACTGCGTGGGAAAAAGAAACTACAGATTTTTTTATATGTTTATATTATCTCTGTCTTTTCTGACAGTCTTTATATTTGCATTTGTTATCACCCATGTCATCCTTCGTAAGTATGCTAGTAAAATCAGATTATGTATGTGTAGCCATTTACTTGATATTCTATTTTTAATTTTAATCTTTTTGAACAGTCAGAATATGTTCCTTTTTATCCCTGAGTCCCAAAACTATGTACCTAGTTTGGCCATCTACAGTATTACCAACTATAAAACTTATTTTTTTATTCATAACCTTGGCAAACCTTAATGCAAATACTTTTTTATTTATTTCACTTTATTTGCTGTATTTCTAAAGAATAAGTAATAGAGAAAGAGAAAGGACTGAAATATAGTGAAAATATCCACAAAAGGAAGGGGAAAGCATTTTTTTGCAGTTCCATAATCCTTACAAACCATCTGTGCTGCCTTCCACAGTGTTCCACAGGATCCCCTAGTCTTCTATAATTTGTTTTCAAGGAGCTACAGAAAGTACCTTACAAAAATAACTTCCCCTTCTCCACTCCTGGGAGCATCTTTTGAACAGAATTTTGCTTCCCTGTGTATATTCAAGGCATTACTAAAGTTTTACATACAGGGGAAGGAGGGATACCATTTATTTCTTATGACTTCCCTTATAAGAGGATGTGATTCACTTAAGTGTCTGTGTAGTTTCACAGGCTGCCTGATCATCATGGGGTTCCTCAGTCCTTGAACTGTACTTTTTAGTACTGGTACAGTACAATGCAGCTGGAACTTCATTTAGTGTAAGGACAGTAGCAGTTTTTGCTTTTGGCAGTACAGACTGCAGATAAAATTGGTTGTATATGTGAGCTCAGACTCAGAGACTGTATTTTGGGGGGGAAAGGTGCTTCTGCTTACATGGGCATGACTGTATCTCCTGCTCATCCCATCTGTGATCCTTTGTATTTCTCAAAACATTGTCTTGGATAGAGTCCCATAACTGATCATTTGGCTGGGAATTTCAGTTCCTTAAAGGCTGAGCCTGCATCTTTAAATGCCTTAAACCATTGCTGGCTCCTAACATCACTGTCTCCTGACTATATCCAGAGAAATCTGTAAGCAGTTTGGAATTTGGGTCATAGTGTGGTATGTTTGTAGGATATCTTTATCCAACAGAAACATTTTTTGTGAGAAGAAGTAAATCCATGGACAGATTTCATGAAGCAAAACTTTTTTTCCCCATATTAAGATGGAAAGGAACAGAGGGATAATCAGAAATCTTATGTATGGGAAACTAATAATATCAGCCTTCAGTCAGGTCTTACTGAGGAAAATATCCATCATAGACTGGTTTTATCTTTTTTGTTTTTCACTCAGTGCTATCAGCAAAATTTCAAACCAACATGTAGCTAAATTTATGTTTTAATTGTTTGAAAATAAAACTTGAGATTTGTAAATGTATACAATGTATACAGTATTCTCACTCACTCTCCATTTCTTTTGTTCCCCACCCCACCCCCTTTGGTTTTGTTTTACAGGATCTCAGCAAACTGGTTTCTTAAATGCACTCAAGGACAGTCCTGCAAGATATCCTTTCTCTGAAATGTTTTTTTCCATGCATAATTTTGCCTGTGTTTTAAAGGAACCAGTTGTCAATTTTACTTTGTTTTCTGATGGCAGCTATTTGGACTATACAGTTTAATGAGAATTTGCTTTACTTCATATAACAGCTGTCTGAGAATGTATGCATAGCTTGTATGTTTCAGCGTTTAGATTACTGTTAAGGTTCAGGTTGCATTTAGTATCATGTGTTAAAATTTCCTGTTAAAATGTGAATCTACTGGTAGTTTTCAGTTCATAGAAATATAATTGACCTGTAGTTTAAAACAAGAAAGTCATGGGAGATTAGAAATGAGAAATAATTTCTTTGTAGAATTAAGGCCCAGTACAGACCAGCAGGGAACTGCGGGTCCGTGCCAATTCTAGTGTTCCGGAGCGCACACCAACCACACGCTCCAGAACCCTAGTACAGGAAGTGATGTCATGCCGGTGCCCTTTCCACTTTACGACACCGCAAAAAAGAAGCTGCTTAGAGTGGCTTCTTTTTGGCAGCATGTTGTTGCCCTCCAGTGCGGCTGCTGCAGCACCAACAAGGGGGAAAGACAGGCAGCATGAAGCCGCTTGTCTGTACCGTGCCTAAATTTCTATAGAGAAATTATTTTACATTGCGTGATTAACATTACAAGAAAGAACCTGTTACAATACTTCCAGGTGTCAGCATTCTCAGCAGAACAAGGAGTAAACCTAGTAACAAAATTAGAATGAACCCCATAAGAAATAGTTTCTGCCATTCACAATAGTTTGGAGCTGCCACTATAGGTTTTCCTGCTCCCCCAGATGATACCTATTGTAAATTGCATATTGTTTATAGATTTGCAGTATGCCACTCTAAAGTCCTCTGAATATAGCAGAAAGCTAATGAATAGCATTCTGGTTTGAAATACAGCTCTTTTCGTTTATTGAGTGCATTTGAAAATACAAAGGCTATAGTCCTACATAAGCAATTACCATCTCAGTGCTACTGACTTCTATGGAAATTATGAAGATACCAAACAAAATATTTTAGGTACAATCTCTACCACTATTCGCTTACGTATCCATTGGGAACACATGCTAAAGCATAAACTCCTATGTGTTCAAAGAGCTTATGGCCACTCAGTGTTTGTAAATAACACAGTAGCCTCCAATTTAAAAAATACACATGCTGCTAATTACATTTTAAACTTTTCATTTCTCTGAAAGTGAAAGAGCCTTTCAATTATTTTGAAAAAAAATGTAATTGATTCCATATTTATGGATTGTTCCACAGAGACAATTAGTTATTTATTCATAATTTGCATTTAAGGACTGGCCAGTTTCATAAAAAATTAAAATGTCTTGTAGAAGAAGTCCCATAAATATAATGTTTTAGATAATGTAATGGCTTAGCTGTTGTTTAGTAATAAGATAGAATATAATTAGATCATTGAAGTTTGGAGTTTTGTTCTGAGGCAATATGTCATTGTCCTGTTAAGAGACATTAATAAATACTAATTTAAGTTGCTGTCTCCTTAGTAGCAGTGTTTGAAGTGTTAAATCATATCCATTTTCTTCTGCCTGAATTTGTTTTTCAGATTGGAGTTTAAAAGGATTGTCTTAGATCCAACCATGTCTTCTATGATCAGCAAAACACTTCTTCTAGTGCAGGATGTGGCCCCCAATTTCTACTAGTTCTGTTGCACCACATAACTACAGCCTTCCATGGAACATCTGAAGTAGTTACGAATCTTTTCTAGGCTTTATTAAGCATGTCTGCATCAGTATGAATCTATCCAGTTTCATAGAATCATAGAATCACAGAGTTGGAAGAGACCACAAGGGCCATCCAGTCCAACCGCCTGCCATGCAGGAACTCTCAATCAAAGCACCCCTGACAGATGGCCACCAAGTCTCTGTTTAAAGACCTCCAGAGAAGGAGACGCCACTACACTCCAAGGGAGTGTAGATCCACTGTCTAACAGCCCTTTTTGTCAGGAAGTTCCTCCTAATGTTGAACTGGAATCTCTTTTCCTGCAGCTTGCATTCATTGTTCTGGGTCCTAGTGTCTGGAGCAGCAGAAAACAAGTTTGCTCCCTCCTCAATATGACATCCCTTTAAGTATTTAAACAAGGCTATCATATCACCTCTTAACCTTCTCTTCTCCAGGCTAAACATCCCTAGCTCCCTAAGTCGTTCCTCATAGAGCATGGTTTCCAGACCCTTCACCATTTTTGTTGCCCTCCTTTGGACGCGCTCCAGTTTCTCCACATCCTTTTTGAATTGTGGTGCCCAGAACTGGACGCAGTATTCCAGGTGGGCCCTGACCAGAGCAGAATATAGTGGCACTATGACTTCCCTTGATCTAGACACTATACTTCTATTGATACAGGGTCAATAACTAGTACTGCTTAGAAAGGTCCTAAAACAAGCAAGCCTGATGCCCCACTTTTGGTGCCTACCTATGTCTCTCTCTCTCTCTCTCTCTCTCTCTCTCTCTCTCTCTGTGTGTGTGTGTGTGTGTGTGAGAGAGAGAGAGAGAGAGAGAGGTTCCCAGTCCAATGTGCAAGGCTTCTCTTCTCATGGGAAAAATACCACATTGAACACCAGTTGCTTCCCTCCCCAGTTTGATTTGCAAGCCTCCTCTTCCCATGGAAGAAACACCTCATTTAACACCACTTGCTTCCTACCCAATCTGATTTGCAAGGCTCCTCTTCCTATGGAAGAAACTCCACATTTAACACCACATGCTCCCCTTCTCAATCCAATGTTAAAACCTCTCTTCCAGCACCTGGGAATTGGTGTTAGGTGGTCAGGAAAGGTCCAGAGAAGGAGAAGGAGAGATGGAAGTGGTATTTTCCCCTTTCCATACTTCGTTATAGCCCCCCTAGGTTTTACCCTCGATTTATCCACGAGTCATATCAAAATATATGATTTTGACCCTGAAACCTTCCCTCGACTTATACATGAGGTCAACTTGTACACAAGGATATATGGTGTGTGTGTGTGTGTGTAACACAATATACTCAGTAGAGTTAAAATGAGTTCAGCAGTTCAGTGTCATTTGCATACACCTATCCACATATAGGAATGTTAGTCGATTCCAGTTTTGGTCCATTCTAAACGACCCAATCAAGTAAACATTTTAGTCAAGTTATTCTCCAACCCTAGTTTACTACATACAATAGTACATTGATAAAGACAGATGTAATGACCTGGAAACAGGTTACAAAGGCAATGCACAGCAAGTGAGAGGAGAGTGGGAGGAAAAGAGGAGAATAATTGTCAAAGATGAACAACCAGGATAGAAATATTCCCTCTCTAGTGAATATATCATAGTGTGCTTCCTAGGGACCTAATGATCAGCACAGAATGGCTGCAAAAATGGTATCTTAGCCAAGAAAAACTGGGTCACCATGAATTCTCTTTCAGGCATCAAAATATAACAGTTAAAAAGGAACTCTGGAAGCATCAGAAAAGAAAAGGATCTCCTTTTCTCAATAAAAGAGCAGATTTGGATCAGAATGTAGAGCTAGACTGACAGATTGTTTATCAAAATGAACAACTTGAATAGAAGCACCTAGACTGGGGTGTTTGGTGGGGAGAAAAGGTTTTAACATCAGATTGGGAATGGAGTGGAGTGGAGTTAAATAGGGTGTTTGGTAGGGAGAGAGATCCAGAGGAGGATGAAGATGGGGGAGAGAAGGTTTTAACATCGGATTGAGAAAGGAATCAACTCTTTCACACATACACTCACTCACTCCTGCCTTGGCAATTCTTTCAGAAATCACTGCCCAGACACATGGGATGGTACTTCTTTCAAGACCTTTTTAAGCAGTATTACTATATTGACCTGTATATAAGTTGACCTGGGATTTTTCAGTTTTTGGACACACATTTTTCAGTTTATAGTCAACTATATACTGTGTTTGGATTGTAATGGGAGCCATAAATTTGAGGATCTTCCAGGTTAATAAGATTATCTTTTTGTTCAGATCCATAAGGGTTGTACAAATTGTGTTCTCAAGGAATCTAACCACCCCAGGCCTGCATTCAGAAATTTAGCTTTTTGTCCAAATTCCTTTCACAATTCACCAGATCACAGATGTCAACATAAAGCATGCATCAAGTTTTTAGTTTTTTCCCCTTATATATTTATTCATATTAACATATGCTGACCCCCCCCCCCATCCCACCCCCATAGTGGTTGGTAGCCCATGACTCTCTTATATGACTGGCATGATTAATTTGAATTCCTTAATTGTTAAGTCAGTTTGTTTCTGAAGTATTATCCTGGTTATCAGTATTGTCAGCTTCTAACATTAGTCCCACCTGTCATTCCAAGTGAATAACAAGTAGTGACATTGTGGGTGTGCTGTAGTGCATAAGCAGGCAACATATTCTAGATGTGAGATACACCAAATAAATTAAAAATGTCTGGAAGAACCCCAAAACAGACAGTCTGAGTCCTGTACTTATTTCTGTTTGCTGTTGTCTTTCTTGTAACTCTAAGAAAAAGTGTCAGTTTAAACATTTGGAAAGCAACAGTCATTCTCTAGAATGGGACCAGTGGACCAATGGGAGCATGGAAAATGTCCAATTTTTAATACTAGAACTAGAAAAGAAGGAAATAAATAGACCAGTTTCCCCTATCTCCCCTGAAATAATTCATTGTGGGTAGTGGGAGTCAGATTGGTAATAAATTGAGTTATAAATTCACACCAGGGAATTTATTACTAATCTGACTCTCTCTACTTCTCGTCCATTTGTTGCCACTTTTCTATTGCTTTGTCTTAAAGCTCACAGACATGCAGAAACTTCTAAGTGGAGAACATACCTGCCCCAGAGGGACCTTGAAACGGTAGTACACGCTCTGGTAACCTCGAGATTGGATTTCTGCAATGCACTCTACATGGGGCAACCCTTATACCAAACCCGGAAGCTACAAATGGTACAGAATATGGCAGCCAGGCTGGTCACTGGTACTTCCAGGGCCAGCCATATTACACCGGTGCTAAAAGACCTGCATTGGCTGCCTATTTGCTTCCGGGCACAATATAAGGTGTTGGTGATTACCTATAAAGCCCTAAATGGCTTAGGCCCAGGATACCTGAAGGACCGCCTCTCCCCGTACATTCCGTCCCGCACCCTCAGAACATCTGGGCAGCAACTACTTAGGGTTCCAGGGGCTAGGCTTACCTCTACTACGAGGAAGTCATTTTCCATCGCCGCCCCGGCCCTTTGGAACACGCTGCCCACAGAGCTCCGCTCGGCCACCTCCCTGGCCCAATTTAGAAGGGACTTAAAAACCTTTCTATTTCGGGTTGCATTCCCCGATTAAAGTCCTAATAGGCCTCCCTTCCTCTTTACTGGCAAGAAGGCTGGCTAACGGGGTTTTTATTCTGTTTTATTGTGTTTGTATTTGATTTGTGATGTATATTCTGTGTTCTGTGATGTTTTAATCATGCTGTTAACCGCCCTGATCTTTGGAAGGGCGGTATAAAAATAAAAAATTTATATTATTATTATTTATTATGGTAGAACCTCCTCCCACCAGTCATCTGTTTGACTTTCATATAAAAGCATAAAGAATTGAAAGATAAAATTGAAAGATAAAATCATTATGTTCAGTTTGTAGTGATGGAAAAGGGTATTTTGTTTTCATTTTAATTATTTTGGGTAGAAAATTATGTTGGACAAGCAGTTATAAATCTGGTGAGACTGATTTGCTAATGTTTGTGGCTAGAATTCTTATTGCTCTTCTAGAACTGTTTTTTGCTACCCATGGCGTGGCTCTTTTGTTGTTTTTGTAGCTTAATTACACAGCTACCTCACATGAACCTTCACTGACTGTACAGTATGAGCAATAGTTTTTGTTTATTTTTTCTAAAAGCAAAAACACAGATTAAAAACTACCTGCATAAAAAACATAAATACTTCCATTTAACACATCAAGATCTACTTAGTCCAAAATTTCAGGAGATTGTCAGCATGACTTGATGATGATGATGATGATGATGATGATGATGGCCATCCCATGTTAGTTGATCCCAGTGTCTCATAGTCTTAGACAATGTATTTGTGATGTAAAACTTTCATTAAACCATAATTGCTAACAGCCCTTATATGCATTGACTTCTCAGTTAATTTTGCCTTGACATTCAGTCACTGTCCTGGAAGCTGTGGTGTGCTTCTTCTCTGTTTGGTCCATTGTTGGGCTCTCTGGTTTTCATACTTACTTGATCAGTTCCAATCAAACAACAAATGAAGATGTAAGCTTTTTAACTTAATAATTTGTCTATTAACTTAGTACTTCTTAAGTTATCTGATGTGGTGAACTAGCACACTTCTTTCTGCAATGTGCCAGTGACCAGCACCATTTTTGTGTCATTCGCTACAATTGTTTCTTTCTTTTCTAGAAACATTCTAGGGACCAGCAACCAATGGCTAGTAGAACAGTAGACGTTCATGGACTACCATTTTGAGTAGCACTATATTAACTGTATGTACAGCAGGCCTTTGGTATCCACAGGGGATCCATTCTGAATCTCTCCCCCCCCCCCCAGCGGATGCCAAAATCCGTGGATGCTTAAGTCCCATTGTCTTTAATAGTGACGAGGCCACAGGGCTGAGACAATGGGACTTTGCCACTCCAGCCCCACTCTGAAATCCGCCTCGTGACTGCCTCTTCCTCCTCCTCTCTCTCTCCCTGCCCTGCAGTTGCCGCCTCTTCCTTCCTCCTCCTCCGCTTCCTCCACTCCTGCCGCCACCCCCACCCCACAGCCGCCACTTCTCCCCTCTTCCTACCTCCTGTCTTCCTCCTCTCCTGCCACCGCCCCAGCCCTGCAGCCACCACTTTTCTCCTCTTCCTCCCTCTATCTCCTCCTCTTCCCTGCCACTGCCTCCTCCCCCCCCCCCCCCGGCCTGTCGTCCGCGGATGTGGAAATCCATGGATGGCAAATCCACAGATATGGTGGACCTACTGTATTTATATAGTTAATATTGTTAAATACAATAAAAGACAGGAATACTGTAGATATAATAAACACTAATATAGTAAATAAATAGGTCACGTAATCAGCTGTTCCTCTGTAAAATATGCACAGTCTAAGCTAATAAACAGCAGTAAATAGTGAGTAGTAAAGGAGAAGATATGTTTACTTTCACTTGAGGCTTTTATACTGATATTAAATTTATTCCAGAGGAAAGAACAAGAATAATATAGAAACTTTTTCTTGGCCAGTGCATTGGTAAAAATACATTTGTCCTCTATTATTGAAGACTTGTCTAGATCTTTTGGCCATGTACATTCTTTCAGCTACAGATTTATTCCTTCCACCCTACTGCTGTTTATTAGTATAGACTGCTTATTTTATATTGGAACTATTGATTATTTGATTGATTGATTTGTTATATTATTTATTATATTTTTCTAATGTGATAGACACATGTTTGTCTACATGTGTTATTTACTCCAAATTCCCACTGGGCTTACTGTATCCTGTTTAATTTATGCAGGGTGAGAACTCTGAATCAGGCATAGATTGTCTTCACGATGTCTACACCTCATTCAGCCTTTCCATCCCTTAATCTGAGTGTAAAAATGTACGTTTTGTTCCAGACTTTTGGCTCTTTCCACAGCAATAATGGGTGCCTGCCTTCCCATGCTCTCCTTGTGAGCCTCCCAACACTACCACTGCAGGCGCAAGTCACTCTGTGGTCAGAACAAGGAGCCTAGCATTGGTAACATGGCTGGGCTGCTTGCTGTGCAATAAAGAGGTATCACATGGGAAGGCAACTGCCCATCTTAGCTGCAAAGAGAGCTAAGGTAATTGGGTAATTCAGGGTCATAATACTCTGGCGGCAACCCAGAGTATTCTAGCCAGTGAAGACAAGCCCTCAAATTCTTATCTCCTGGCTCTATTTGTTTTCCACCAGTTAATATTGTTCTTATTGTTTTCATTTTGGTAATTTAAAATAAACTAACTATGTAGTATAACACATTATCAAGCATGCTGCCTCCTGTTCCTTCTTCATTCATTGGCTGTTACTGATATAGAAGCCATGTTCTTCACAGGGCCTTATACAGAAACAAAGTATTGGCCAGGAATTTTGCTAAAGCACTATGAAGGCATCTATGTTCAAGTTTTATCATCATATGATATGGGGTGTTTAATTAGGTAGGCATGTCCCCATTTCCTTATTCGTTCATTATGTATATCAGGATGGAAGTAGCATGCTTATGCTAAAGGCAAAGATAGTCCCTTGACATGAATGTCTAGCCGCAACCGACTGTAGGGGCGGTGCTCATATCTGTTTCTAAGCCAAAGAGCCAGCGTTGTCAGAGGACTGCTTTGGTGGTCATGTGGCCAACATGACAGCACTGAATACTGTTATGTTATGCTATGGGGGTGCTTAGATTGGGAGGAACATTCTCATTTCCTTAGTCATTGGTGCATGTATTGTCATGGAGGTAGTATATTTGAGCATTACTGAAGCAAAGTCTTGGGCAGAACACATACAGGTGTGTCTCAGGCAGTTTACAGACTGCCCCTTTGGGGCGGCCTGTACCCGCCCCTTTCTCCGCCGGATCAGGGCCTCAGCTGCCACAGCAGCCCCGATCCGCCACTTTCCAGGCCGCTTCCCCTGCAGCCTGGAAAGGGGTGTCCTTGGGGCTTCATGCCCCAAGGACACCCAACTGTGGCAGGGACAAAAAGAAAGGGGCCGCTTGGCCTCTTTCTGCGTTGCGTCGCTGATGCAGCTGTCTAAGGCTGTGTCCAGTGACGCAAAGCTGGAAGGAGCTCTGAAATGGAGCTCCTTCTGGCGCCACGGAAAGGGTGCCCCAGGCACCCTCGCACGGCACCAGGACATCACTTCCACGCTGCTCCGTTTGGAGGCAGCGCGGTCGTGACGTTACAATGGTAGCACCCATGTAGAATGGGCGCCACCATTTTGTACATGCTTGGCATGTACTAGGGTTAGGACGTTTGGAAGGGACGCCCTTTCCTAACCCTAGTACGTGCCGAGCACGTACTTTTGGCGCGTGTGGAACGCGTCTCAGTTAACAAAGCCTCTAACAGTGAAGTTCCTTTTCCTAAAGAATATTTGAAATAATTACAAGTTGAAACCTTGATCCACTCAAAATGTTGTGACGATTGCATCATAGATTCCTGGGATATATTCTGGGGGAAATTGGCACAAACATTTCCTTTGCCTTTGGAAATTCTGTGTGATAGCTTGTTACAGGGAGAGGGTGGAATACTATTAGATAAAGTGACTGATTTGGATGTGGGGGGGCTGATTAAGCACATAGATTAGTCTTCCATCTCATTATTTCTTGACCTAGTTTACCTCTGTTGTTATTGGGTTGATAGATAAGAGTTGTAGCATTTGTTATTTTGAAAGATGTTTCAGCAAGCAAGAACAATGTAAAAATGTTTATTTCTTACTAGATCAAGGGATCTTGGTCAAATAAAAGAGGCAAAGAAAACTTCAACCCATACAGCTATGGCAACATTTTCACTAACTGTTGTTCTGCACTCTGTGGGCCTCTTTCTCCCAGGTAAGATGTATCATGCAGTTGTTTTGTATTCCTTTTCTTCCTATTTGTCTTTTGTTCTTCTCTTTGGGTTAGGAATATATAACCAGAAAGACTGCATTTATTAGTGGATATTATGCAAGCTTTGAATTCTCTGGAAGTAATACGTATTGTTTCTGTTGTTGTGTGCCTTCATGTCATTTTCAACTTCTAGTGGCCCTAAGGGATTTTCTTAGAAGACTTATTCAGAGGAAGTTTGTTCAGAGGCTGACTTGCCCAAGGTCACCCAATGGGTTTCCATAACTATGTGGAGATTTGAACCCCGATCTCCAGAATCATATTCCAGTGTTCAACCACTAAACCACACTGGTTGGATTTCCTCCTAAAGAGAGCTGGCAAGATTCAGAGCTCTGTTGTCTGACATTTACATCTGTTTCACTGCCTTTGGGAAGAAATTGAGTCTATGATCTTCTTGCAGTCCAACACAATTAATTGTCTCTTCTCTCTAGCTGTAAATCCATTTTTAAAATTATTAACAGTACAGTTGGCCCTCTGTATCCATGGTTCCTTTATCCATGGATTCAAACATCCATGACATGAAAATATTCAAATATATAGCTGTGTTAGTCTGTAGAATCCATATACTGTATAGAGAGATCTTTTAGCACCTTTGAGACTAACTGAAATGAAGTTGGCAGCATGAGATTTCTTAGACTTCAGTCTACTTCTTCATGCATCTGAGGAAGTAGGCTGAAGTCTACAACAACTCATACTCTGATTTTTGATTGGATAGTTGATGTTGTTTTTAATTGTTGCCTGCTTATTTTAGCCAGTTCTATTTTATATTATTACCTATTGTTTTATATGTATTTTGTAGATTGCACGCCATTGGCAGGTTTCATTTTTATTGATTTGATCATTTGTATGTACAGCGCTGTGTACATTTACAGTGCTATAAAAATAAACTATAACAATAATAATAAATAATAATCATGCTGCCAATTTCTTTATTTTAGTTAGTCTCAAAGGTACTACAAGATCTCTCTACATATTGAAAACATTTTAAACACATATTGAAAATATTTTTAAAAAATTATAAATCCCCAAAGCGAATCTTGATTTTCCCATTTTATGTAAGGGACACCATTTTACTATGCTATTGTATTAAATGGGACTTAAACATACATGGATTTTGGTATCTGTGGTATCTACCACATTTGGGGAAATCATGGGGGTCAGCATACCTGGAGTGCAATGGATGACTTATCCTGGGAAAACCACCTTTGTGATCATGGTGTCTCTCTTGCCATTTGTCCCAAACCTTGACACTCTGGTTGCTGGAACAGATGACCATGCACCACCCATGGAAGTCAAGGGAGACATTATGGATGATGTTGTGGTCAGTGATGATATTCCATGCTACAAACATCCTGGTGGCCATGTGGGTTTCCTTCCCACCACCAAGAGAAGTGCAGCTTCCCTTTTCCCAAGGAGTGTACACTTTCCCTCAGCCCCTCCCTTAGTGAATATCAGGGATCCACTGTACACTTAAGATATTCTAAATATTATTCTGAATATTATTCCAAATATTATTTCCTATCATTTGACAAGAAATTTCCTTTCAGAAATGATCTATTTTGACTCCCTCCTGAACTATATATAGTGCTTTTTATTGTGTGGTAAATCTTCTACTTGCAGTGACAATGGGCAAAATGATTTTATGACAATCTCTTTTTATATATACGTGTGTACTACTCCATTTACAGAGCACATAACTAAAACTTCTTTTCTGCACTTCATAGTCATCCCATGGTTTGAAACTATTGCTATATTTCTACATTTATTTATAAAGTAAAGCAAAAATACAAAATTAAAAAGGCAATCCTGATTTTAAAAAATACGGTGAGCATGGATACATCTACATTTTTCACTTAAATCACTTAAATGACTAAAGAATAAAATAGAGCTTCTTTCGTCTTGAGAATAAACACATTTGCTTGGGAATAAGTATAATTTTCTTGTAGGAAGTAAAAATAATAATAAAAAAATAAAATAAACACATGCCTGCCTGTCTGACCCTTGATTACAAAATGTTTTTAAAAGTAACAAGAAAGGCTGTTGCAGTGAGCAAAATTAGCTATGGTGTTCCGATCATGGTCATGCTATCCTCATCACCAGTCACTTTCATGACAGTCATGGGAGGAACCCTCCATGTTTCAGGATCCTGGACTTGTGTCCTATGGCTCAGCCCTAGTTACACCACTAACCATTTAATCACATTTTAGAGTGCTTTTAAAAATGCAAATAATCAAAACCTGTTGGAAGATAAAAATAAACATTCTACTTTATTTTCCCCACTTCTGATACATCATTATTAGGCAGCATTTCTAGAAATTAATAGTTAATATCTTTTGATGAGTGCTTCTGTTTTTTGAAATCATTCATTTGATAATAGTATTGTACTTCATTGTTACTAAAGGTCCAGACAGGCTATTCCAGATTGTCATAGATTGCAGCCAATTTTCTTCTTCCCTTCTCTCCAAATATACAGTTAATGGAGAAATGCAAGAACACAGCTACCAAACATTAACATAGAAACATATTTCATTGTTCAGTGAAGCTGTCAAAACTATTTTCATGGGTGCAGTATGGTATGATACTCCCAGGGTGAAAGTTATTTTCCTTTAATGTTGATCCAGAATTGTAATCAGAATTGTTTGTAACACAATGTTTTATTACTCTATAGCTTAATTGACAGAAGAGGATTTATACAGCCAGATACGCCGCAGCCAGTAACTCCTTCAAATGGCATTACAATGTATGGGGCCACACAGTCACAGAGTAACATGGTAGGAACCATCCCATAATGCTGATCAAGAACCCTTTGAATGTTTCCCTTTTCTGCTATCTTGTGAACTAATTATGCTGCTAAACTAACTGAACACTACTGATATTCTCAGATAGGAGAAATGTCCCATACTTGTTGCTGTATTAATGCAGTAAGTCATCAAGATTTTCTTAAGCATTAAAGCAAAACAGTGGCTGTCTGATGAGCCCCCCTCAAAAATTAAACAACAAACAAACAAGCAAACTAGTTGCTTAGTACAGTTGTAAACTGTGAGATAAAAACTAGGGTCAAAAGGAGTTGCCTGCTTTACCAGGGTATTTGGTGATTATAGATAAACTTTAGATTGTCAACAGCATATTTTTTTCCTTTTTAAATGTTCCCCGAAGACTATTGGCTGCTGACCAAATTGTTGCTGCCTGACACATTTCTGCAGAACTCATCATGATGAGTAGATATTTATAGAGAAGACTTTGAAAATCTTGTGAATGTGGAGATGTCCATTATTTGATTACTGAAAACTTTAGCTAACTAATGTTTTTAAAATTGTATCAATGTTGTATCTTCTTGGGAACATATCATTTTTCTTTATGTCCCAAGAAACTAATATTAGTCTAGGAAAAATTTGTCAACAGAAAATCCTTATTGGAACAACTGTTTCTAACATGTACCTTCAAAAATAGTGTCAACCTTCCTATATTTTTGGCTTCATAGTCTTAGAAGGACTTCCCAGTCTATCAAAGAAGGAAATTCCAAACATTTCAAGTCTTTTTGCACTCAACTCAAGCAAGGGTAGACTTTTTGTACCTTGTTGAATATTCTGCATACCCTATAAGAATAATACTTTCTAGAAAAGTATTGAGATTCATTAATGCACTTAAGGGTTGCTTCATTTACCATTTTTTATATTTCCTACCACCATCAGTTTCTTACACATTAAATGCCAGATTCATTTAACAAACCTAGGAAGATTTTTCACAGCATTCTTCTTGAATGTTCATTCGCTAAGCAATCCTGTAGAGTAGTTCTCATGGCATCCAGTGGGGCTTCCTTAGATATAGGTGGATACAGGGTTCCAGTGTTGCCTACTTTTGTTTACTTTAGTTTTCAAAACAATTATGAAAGACTTCCCTGAAATTTGGAGGCCTGAAAATGGTGAATTGCCTTATGTTGCCATCACTAATTCCTGATCCTTTATTCTGGGTCCTCTGGTCACTGTAGCTGTAGGAAAATAGGCAAATGTTCTGTGTTGTCTTTTTTACATACAAGATCTCTAAGAGAGTGCCAATAAATTCATATACTTGAACTTTCGACTTCAGTTGTCAAATTATTTTAGTTCTTTACATTATTTTTTCTACTGCTGTAATTATATCGTTCCCCTTTGTATATGTGGCTGGAAGCAAAGTCACAAGTTTGTAGCTCCATGAACTGAAGAAATGCACCACCATGCTCAGGAGAGGTTGAAGCCACTCATATACCCACTTATTCTCAAAATTTCTTTCATGTGGTCAGCTAGAGGTTATTTTTCCTGAGTTGTAGTGCACTTTTCTTTCTGGTCTACAGCTTACCTTAACATTTCTCTACTTCTTATCTGGCTTTAGCTTTCTGGCAAACTTTCTTATTCTTCTTTGTATGATTTGTCATCTCACCTTCCAAGTCCCAGTTGTCTCAAAAACTATAGTTGAGGGAGAGGTTGAGCAGACAGGCCAGGATAGCATGTGCTCATCCTGGCTCAGCACGGGCACAAGCGGATGTTCACATGCATCTTTACACTGATCCAAGACTTGTGACCAGTGTGCACTCTTTATTTTGCTGTGTCATCACTCTCAGCAGCCCCTATCACTGCATCTGACCTGGAAACAGGGTGCCTGGCCATGTAGGTGCAGCCAAGCACCCCACTCCAAGGCATTCTGAGTGAAAGCGACGGTATGGTGAGGTAAGGAGTGTGGGGTGTAAACAGCAAGTTCTCCTGTGCAGTTTCTACAAAACTTTAAGCAAAACCAGGGGTATTTTACTTCGGGGTAAAGGCTGTTTACTCTAGGATTGGGCCAGATCCTCTGGATCCAAATCTGGTCTGGCAGGGTCACACCTAATCCTGTCTCAGAAGATTTGGCCTGCATCATCTGAACTAAATTATGCAAGGCCAAGGTAGGCTGCTTCTTTTGTCCCATGCAGACAGCCCCAAAGTTGAATTTGTTTGGCCGCTTCACCACTTGATAGCATTGCAAAATGCTACTTAAGATTTTGGCCAACTGGCAAATTTGAGAGGAAAGTCGAAGTCACTGCACCTCCCCCAGGTCAGGGGTAAGAAACCTACCCCCTCCTTTTTTTATTTTTATTTTTATTTTTTTTTATTTTTTTATTTTATTTTTTTTTTTTGGTCTGAAGGGTGGACTGGTTCTCAACATACTCCATTGGTGCAAGCAGAGGCTTTCAAAAGTCTGATGGCAGTAGGAGGGGAGATATCTTCCAGGCACATTACAGCACTGGGGAGGTGAGGGATTGCCCATCCACCCTGAAGCTTTTAAACAGTGGAGAGGGTGATTTAAAGGGAGTTTGTATCATTGGATAGGGCAGGGGAGAATTACAGTAGTGCTTCCATTTCCAATAGAGACAATCCTTTGAAAATGAATCTGTGTTACAAGGATATTTTAAAATAATTTTATAAAAGTTTCATTGCCGCGTAGAAGGGAGGATAGAAGGTCTGTTATCTCTGCTCATTGGTCCAAAGGCAAAGACAATAAGGAAGATAGCAGGATGGATGGGATCCATAAGGCAGAAATTTTCACATCCCAGAACATTTTTGGTTTATTGTTTTGCTCATATGATTCATACTAATGAAAGTGAAATTCATTCTGGGGTCAGACAGATGGATGGCTTGGAGCAGCCTCTGGCCACTCCAGCTCAGTCAGCCCCCGATCAGCCTGAGACCACAGCAGCCAGACACTATGGTCCCAAAGCCAGACACTGCCACAGTCCTGAACAGGCCACTGGCAAGGAATTGCTTTGTACCACTCCTTTTCAGGCTGCCTTAGGAAGCCTTAGAGCAGTTTTTGGCTGCATCAGGCATGTGTCATCTGCATGCCACAGCCTCAAAGCGGCCAGAAGCTGCAATTTTGGGCCCATCTGTTTCAAGCCTATGAAATAGTTGCTTTCATCTGAGGTAGAACACGTTGATAAACTGCTGTGCCAGCTAATCAGCTTTTTAGCTGTTGCTATATTGAGAAGCTAAATACCAAAGAATATTGTATTAATTGTTGGTGAAGAACAGATTTTGAGTTCTATTGATATTGTCAAATTAGAGAGTGATATTTGAAAGTGCAATTTACAAACCAAATCAGAAAATGCTCTAGTACTTGATGAAACTAATTAAACTATTTTAATTATTTTGATTATTTTGTGGAGTTTCCAAGATTTCTAAGTATACAATTGTTAATTAAATATGTAATGGGTGACTAAACTCCTTAAATGTTTTAGGAGAGGTTTAAAAAGAAAAAAAAAAGACAAACCAAAACTTTAAATCAACAAAAATGACAATCAGGATTCCCACAGATTTAGAAAAAAATCATGCCCCTTTCACCCTTAGCCTCCTGTGCTACCCCCCCCCCAAATTTTCCCAGCCCAGTTTTAAGTGACCCTGTTTTACTGAGCACGGGAGGGGACATTGCCCCTACTTATTTCTTCTGGATTTTGCTCTTCTGGTTGTACACATCTACTGTTGAATCCTGTCCTAGAATCTCAGGTCCCGATGCCCAAACAAAGGGACAGGGTATTATTAAAACAGCAACCATGAACTATTTTAAGCTTGGGGACATATGAGAACTGTTGTGGATAAATTCTTGATTTTTAAATAAGTTATTTTTTTATTTAACCTTATTGAACTGATTAAAAATAAATGTCAATTAATTAATGTCTTCTAAATATAACCTAGTTTTAAAGGACAACTAAATTAAATGCATATATGTCGAAAGCTATGTGAGGGATTTTTAAAAACTCTACTGGCTTCTTCATCAGACAAAGGAGAAAGAAAGGGAAAAAATGACAGTGTTAGTCATAGTCCTGCATTTGGTTAAGAGATTGTAGTTGTTGTCCTCAGTTCAAATATATTTTGCTATATGGCAAAAATGTCTACTCCTGGCTATGTATTATATAATATGTATGTGAGCTAGGTATATGCATTAATATAAACTGACCATATGTTCAGACATACATTTTTTGGAGTTGATGCCTGAAGGGTCTGGAAACCATGTCCTATGAGGAACGACTTAGGGAGCTGGGGATGTTTAGCCTGGAGAAAAAAAGGTTAAGAGGTGATATGATCGCCCTGTTTAAATATTTGAAGGGATGTCATATTGAAGAGGGAGCAAGCTTGTTTTCTGCTGCTCCAGAGAACAGGACCCAGAACAATGGATGCAAGCTACAGGAAAAGAGATTCCACCTGAACATTAGGAGGAACTTCCTGACAGTAAGGGCTGTTCGACAGTGGAATGCACTTCCTCGGAAGGTGATAGAGTCTCCTTCTTTGGAGGTCTTTAAACAGAGGCTGGATGGCCATCTGTCAGGGATGCTTTGATTTGGATTTCCTGCATGGCAGGGGGTTGGACTGGATGGCCCTAGTGGTCTCTTCCAACTCTACGATTCTATGATTCTATGATTTAAATACATGTTCATGCACGACTAAAACAATCTAAAACACTGAATGTTTGTCTTTCCAACCTTGGAGTGTGAAACTTTTAGTTACACTGCAAGCACACAGGATCCAACCACATTGGCCATCACTCAAATTCCAAGTCACATGAGGATCACTAATATGTATGAGGGTAACTGATAAGCAGGCTAATAGAAGCCCATTTCTTCCATGAGAAAGATGGCCTAGCTATCTTCAAATTGGAATTATCCCATAAAATTAATTCAGTGACTGCACTGAAACTGAAGAGTGGTTGTAAACCAATTGCAAGGGACTCCATCTCTTTCTCTTGTAGATGGACAAGACCTAAGGTAATCCCAGCCAAAAAGAGGTACAAAATACATTGGTTCTAAAATGGGCCATGGAGGTTTAGCTGAATCAAACCATATTAGTCAGCTGTCTGTAAAAGTCGGAAGATATGCCTTATGAACCAAAGTAATATTGTATTTAATTGCAAACCAGTGTCTTTAAGTAATTTATCTACCCAATGAGTATACAGTACATGTTTGTTCAGATTTTAAAAAGATGTGATTTTAAACAGTGGTTTTAATTCTGGCCTTTTTTTTCTGGATACAGT
Source organism: Sceloporus undulatus (assembly GCF_019175285.1). Classification (NCBI taxonomy): domain Eukaryota; kingdom Metazoa; phylum Chordata; class Lepidosauria; order Squamata; family Phrynosomatidae; genus Sceloporus; species Sceloporus undulatus. The sequence continues at coordinate 80,943,358 of NC_056522.1, read as the reverse complement.
TGGCCCTTGGTATCCATGGGGATCTGTTCTGGACCCCTTGCCCATGGATACCAAAATCCATGGATGCTCAAGTTCCATTGTCCCCAAAGGCTGTGTGTGCACACGGCTGTGCTGCCATTAGGAACAACAGGAATTCAATGGTGGCATGTGTATCTGGCCACGTCACCATTAGGGACAACAGGACTTCACTCTGCCAGGGCGCAGAGGAAGAGGTGCTGCCAAGGGACGTTGCTCTCACTCCCACTGTGGTTGCCAGGCATTGGGAGCCACTAGCCACCCCGCCCACAGCCTTCCTCAGTAAAGACCAGATGAGAAGGAGGGCAAGGGCTCCTGAAGTCCTATTGTCCCTAGTTTTCAACTACTGTATCTCTTCCAGCAGGTCATTCCACAGTCTGGGGGCAGCAAATGAAAGGGTCATCTGGGAAACTGTTGCCAGTCTAGTCCTGGCTGATTGAAGCAAACATTTCCCAGAGGACCTGAGTGTACAGGACAGATTGTATAGGAGAAGGTTATCCTGTTAGTAACCTGGGCCCAACCCATGTAAGGCTTTAAAATTAATAACCAACACTTTGCCCTTTTCCCAGAAAGTAATAGGCAGCCAGTGGAGTGCTTTTAAGATTGGAGTAATGTGATAATTCCTGGAAGTACTGTACCTGTAATGATGCCATAGGGTGATTCATTACTGTTAAAGTTTTGTCTTTTTCTGTTGCTTCAGTTTTTTTTCCCCTCCCTTGGGCATCCTAGGCAACATTCTAATTCTATAAACCAGGGGTAGGCAATCTTTTTGAGCTGGGGGCTGGGTTACTGTCCCCCAGACAACGGGGGGGGGGGGGGGGCAAAAATAAACAATTAAATAATTAAATAATATAGGACAACATTTTCAAATGTGGGACACATTTTTTAAGAATGGAGGACATGCAAAAAAATTTGATGATTTTTTAAAAAATGTTAATATAAATGCATGTTTCTTAGGCATGATCAAAATGGAGGACATTTGGGCATTATTCCTAGACAGATGACAGAAAGGTTCACATGGCTATGCATATTGAACATGTCAAGATGGTCTCACAAGAAGTGATTTGCCCTCGGGTTCAACTGTACTTCTCAGAAGTGTATACTTGGTCAAGGGACTGTGGTTTTTTTTCACTGTGCATGAATTTGTAAAAATCACAGCAATTTACATTGGCTGTGCCTCAGAGGCTTGCTGCTATCACTATCATCATCATCACTATAATTGTCCAAGACAGGCAGATTGTTAGCATTCAAAGCACCATAAATACACAGAAAATGCACTTGCATATATTTAATAATAAAAAATAATGGAAAAAAAAATAAAAAACAAGGCAGGGGTGTATATATTTAATAATAAAATTAATGTAATAAAATAAAAAGCAATAATGAAAATAATGAAATAAAATAAAAAGCAATAATGAAAATAATGAAATAAAATAAAAAGCAATAATGAAAATAATGAAATAAAATAAAAAGCAATAATGAAAATAATGAAGTAAAATAAAAAAGCAATAATGAAAATAATGAAGTAAAATAAAAGAGCAATAATAAAAATAATGAAATAAAATAAAAAAGCAATAATAAAAATATTGAAATAAAATAAAAAAAAACAATAATAAAAATATTGAAATAAAATAAAAAACAATAATAAAAATAATGAAGTAAAAAAGCAATAATAACAAATAATGAAATAAAAAAGCATATAAAAATAATGGAATAAATAAAAAGCAATAATAAATTAATGAAATAAAAAAACAAAATAGTATTTATATTTTTAAAAATTAATAAAAAAACCTCCAAGGCAGACCTGAAATGACTCACCTTTCCACCACCACCACCTCCTCCTCCGCCTCCGCGCAAAGGCTCCTTGGGAAGCCCTGAGCACGGGTGCGGAAGTGGGGTTTGCGCGCGCAAGGAAAGGGGACGAGCTCCTCCGTCCTAGCCTCGCACGTGGGCGGGAAAGCCCCACTGTGGGCAGCGGCGGCAGCACTGGGGAGGGGGAGGAAGGCAGTGCTGCCCAGGAGGAGGAGGGCAGCGCTGGGGAGGAGGAGGAGGTGGGTTGGCGGCCAGCCGCCTGCATTAGCCTAAGCGGCGGCGGTCTTAACGCCGGCAGTGGCAGGACCGGGCTGGGGCCGGTCCTGCCACCTCGCTAGGCCGGATCCGGCACGTGGGCCGGGAGTTGCCGACTCCTGCTATAAACTTTTTCTTGCCATTTGCTATTGTTGTTCTCAATGTATAAAGCATCCATGATTCTGTTAATTTGATGTGCATTTCTTACCATTTCATCACCACAAACAAAGATTGCTTGAAAAATTCAAATGGCAGTCTCCATGACAGCACTTAGAGGTGTTCCCTTCTCCTCTGAAAGTTTTGATCTAGCCTTTTTGTGGTAAATTGGGCAAATCAGGTAGTGTAGTTCTTAATTCAGCATTTTGCTGCCACAGATTTATTTGTTAAATCTTTCTATTGCATCTGATCCATTTAGTTTATTCATGTTCTCTATCTTAATAATATAATATTGAAAATCAAAAACTAATTTATGTACTTCAGATACCCATTACTTCATTTCCTAAATGTTATAATTTTTTTATGTTTCTCTTAATATTTCCGTTGTTTCAATAGGGGACTGAAGTTAGATTAACCAGGTGATAATTGCCAGGATCACCCATTCCTTTTTGAAGGTTGGTAGTATATTTTGTTTCCCCCTTCCTAGTACATCTTCAGTTCTCCATCACTTTTTAATTGTTTTTTAAATTCATTAATTCTTTACACCATAGATAAATGCCATGAGAATCCACAGACTCATTAGTTTTCATTTCCTCTAAACATATTATCATCTTTTCAATAGCAACTGTGGTTGCAATCCACAACCATTTTCTTTAACAAAATCCCATTGATTTTGAAGGAGAATTACTAGAGTGTAATGTAGTAGAGTTTGCCCCGTTCACATATTTTATCACTTCATGAAAGATGTATCCATTTTTTAAAAATAAAACATTTGTAGATATTTCAAGAAATTTGAAGAAAGCATATTCATCCATTATATAAAAAAGGCCTCTTCTGCATTCTAATTTTATATAAAAGTGCTTTCTCATTCTATAATAATTTTAATTACTTAGTTCCAGGTATACTAGTATCATGTTCTTCCTTTCACAATATTCATATTGTCACAAAATTGCCACAGTTTTTAAAAAATTACTGTTTTATATTTAGAATATTTCAAATTAGCATGTTTTTCTTTGTTTAGACCTAGTACAGAGATAACTCTTATTCATTAACTATGGCTAATTTATTTATTTTTATTATTATAACGGTTATCTAGTCAGTTCCCAGAGCAGTTTACATGCAAATGCAAATACAAATAAATGTAGGTGAAACCAGTTAAAATAGTAATAAAACACACACACACACACACACACAATTATTTTGCTTAATATCTTTGTTAGTATAACTCTTTGCACATATACCTGTTCATTTTCTTAGGCCAGAAGCAGATGTAGGGGGGAAAACAGCTTACCCGCAGGATTTGCCAACTCATAGGGAGAACCCACTTACAGCACCATCAGCTCCTGCAATGGCCTGACAGCTGATGTGCAATGCACACTGTTCCATCCTACTGTAAGGAAGGACCTGCCACAATTGAGCATTTGTGGCTACATGCTGCACCATGCTATTATGTTTTTTCCATACTGTCATAAACGCATGCGCACAAGCTCCACCAACAGGTGGCAATTGCCCCCATACTGCCCAGCCGTTGGCCCACTGGACACCCTACACAACTGACCACTTGATTGCACGATCAGTCAACTACCCATATGACACATTGTTGCACCGAATGACACATTGGTGCAGCACAATTGTATTGCCCCCCATATGTACCCCCTTCTTCCCTCGTCCCCCCCCCCAATTGCCTCTTGTTGGACCAGCCAGTTGGTTAATGTTTTTGTTAAATCCATTGTATTGTTAGTAACAATGTTTGTGGTCATTTTGTTCCATGGGGGTGTGCAGTGAAGTTCATCTGATCACTCATGCCCTTGTGTGATTGTTTCATGGGCGCGCGTGCGTGCACACACACACACACACACATACACACACACATTAAGGCCAGCAATGCCAACTCAAGCTGCCTGCTCGTGACCTCTTCTACTCCTTTCCTCTTCTGTGTACCAGCATGTTGTCTATATGCTGATGCAATAGTTCTTTGCCCTTTTCAGCCTGAACCATAGCAAACCAAGATTTATTTTGCTCTGGTGTAAAGTCCCGGAGTGCGGTTTCAGTCCATTTTCCTCCCAGTTTGGCCATTTGCATTTTCTGAACAGGTGAGTTCCAAAACAGGTGGGGCTGTTTTTTCCCGCCCATGCAAACAACCCTACCTCTTTTTTCCTGTATTATAAAGTGGATTTATACAACAATACCAGATTGGGGTTCTTCCAAATAAAGTCCAATTTGGTGAGCATTATAAAACTCCACCAATGAAAGATATTTGCTTTTTGTTTTTCACCTTTGTGACTAGAATGATTCAGAACAGTCAAATCTCTGCTTCTTTGTACCTTCCCTAAAGACGTCGTTTTGCTACAGATTATAATCTGTACCATTGTCCCACTAAATTATAACCATCAGTGCTGCATTCCATTGATCTAGGTTATAGTTGTGCTACTTCTTAGGCAAACGGATTTACTGTTAAGTTAATGTCATTCTTTTTCTTTTTGATAACTATTGTTACCACTCAATAAATAATTTATAAATAATTATATTTATAAATAATTTTTCTTAGATGTTACAGGAGATGCTTCTTGGGGTTTTCAGTTAGATAAATGGTTATATTTCTGTGAACTTAACAGGCCTTTAAAGCCTATGTTGACATGTAATTTTGGGAAGAGATAAAATGATAGGCCTAAACTTAACATAATACTGGTGGAATGCATTGTAGTTGCACTGGATTGTACCAGTGCACAAGCAGATGTACAAATCAATTGCACAAGAAGTGGAATAACCAGTTTAACAATCATTTTTCAAAAACCCATACTCAATTACAAACTATATTGTTTACCAGTGGTTCTCACACTTTTTACCCTTGTGACTTCATCTAGATGCAGACGTCATTCCCTGCTGCTCAATGTAATATTTGAATACAAATTTTCTGTTCATTTAGCGTGCGTATTTTTATTTGCACATTCATGTATATTCATATTTTAACAATTTATAAGGGAATAAATAACATCATTCAAATTAGAACAGTTTTAATTAAATAAATTCAATACCTTACTCAGCTTGTGTTAATTTTACACATACTGTCTCACACATAGCCACACTCACATGCAGCAATGCAGATATGTTCACACTCAGCCATATCCTTTCATTCTTTTTTATCACTCACAGAGATACTCATTTACACCCTCACTCACACACACACACACACACACACACAGTCACATAGAAACATTCATACTATATAAATAAAGCTTAATAATAATAATAATACTCTTGTATTGTGTATATGTGAGTATGTAAAAAAGAGATGAAGAGTATTACTGAAGCGGAAGAGGAGGAGGGATCAGGGCCTCCAAACTTCTGTCCCTCTTGAGCAACTTTTGTATCTCCCTGGGGTTCCACCCCACAGTTTGAGAGTCACTGTTGGCGACCCTTGCTCACAGCACAGTGAAACTTGCAGTATCATTCTGACATTGTTTGGTCCAGACCATAGCCTTAAAACCATCAGACTGGATCTTTTAATCAAAGAAATCAAAAATCCGCTACTCTCGAATTTAAATATCTTAACTTATATTCAGTGTTTGACTATTGGTGTATAAATATAATATTTAAAAGGATAAGATACATAGAACAAATATCTACCGTATGTTGAGAGATAATGGTTACATTTCAGTACATTAAATCTTATTTGAAATTAATTTTGCTGACATAGTTCTTTAAGAGCACCTGACATTTCTCAGATTAAGCAATTTTATTCTGAGCAGGGATTGATGATTCTAACGTATTGAGAATATAACGTATTGAGAATCTTCACAATACCAAGTTACAGATTTTAAATTGTGCAAAAAAGGAAAAAGTTCAGCATGTTTTGTTTGGGCCATTGTCAGTAGCTGGTGTTTTAATTTTTCCTCCTTTTATATCTTAATTATTGAAAAATGCCACTAATGGCCTGTGATGCAGTGTAACACATAGTATATGTTCATCACTGGCCATTACAAGGTGTTCATCTGTTTTTGATAATTGCCCAAATTCCCAACTACCGTATATATCCATGTACAAGTTGATGTCATGTATAAATTGAGGGAAGCTTTTAGAGCCAAAATCATGGATTTTGATACGACTCATGGATAAATTGAGAGTAAAATTTAGGGGCATGTCACAAAGGATGTAAAGGGGAAACACCAATTCCTTGCCTCCTTCTCCTTTTCTGGACTTCTCCCAACCGCTGAATACAACTTCCCTGGTGCTGGAGGAGAAGGCTTTAACATCGGATTGAAAAAAGAGAAGGAAGTGGAGTTAAATGGGGAGAGAAGCTTTTAACATTGGGTTAGGAAGGGAAAGAAATAGAGGGAGATGACGTTTTTGGTGGGGAGAAAAGGTTTTAACATCAGATTTGGCAAGGAAGGAAGTGGAGTTAAATGGGGTGTTTGGTGGGGAGAGAGATCCAGAGGAGGAGGAGGATTGAGAGAGACGGTTTTAACATCAGATTGAGAAGGAAATCACCTCTTTCACACAAACACACACGCTACCTGCCTAGGCAACTCTTTCAGAAATCATTGCTAAGGCGCACAGGGTGGTGCTTCTTTCAGGACCTTTCTAAGTAGTATTACTGTATTGACCTGTGTATAAGTCAACCCAGGATTTTAGGGTCAATTTTGGAGCATAAATTTTTCGACTTATAGTCGAGTGTTAACATACAGAAGTACTAACAGACATCTGATAAAGAAACTTCTTGGAAGGCTTGAACTTTCTGAAAAAGCAAAAAAAAAAAGAAGAGGAAATCAAGACAGTTGCTCATAAGAGGTTCACACACCACAAAGACTTTATACATGCTGTCTACATACTTTGGAACGTCAGTATTTATAGATTTGTTGCTCCTCCGAGATGACAGAAGATGATAAATGGAATGGTTCCCAATTGACAAGGAGATCAGGCAAGACTGCATTTTATCACCCTACTTGTTCAACTTGTACACAGAAAATGTCATATGAAGAACAGGATTAGATTTAGAAGGAGGAGGAGTGAAGATGGGAGGAAGAAACATATGCAGATAACATCATATTACTAGCAGAAAGCTTCATAGATTTGGAGCAATTATTAAGGAAGGTCAAGGAAGAAAGTGCAAAGGCAGGCTTGCTGGTGAACATAAAACAAAAATAATGACCACTAAGGACTTACATAAATTCAACATAGACAATGAAGAAATTGAAGTAGTTGAAGATTTGTCATACCTTGGATCAAACATTAATCAGAACAGAGAGACTGCACTAAAGTTAGAATAATCCAAGCCATGGTATTCCCCATGTGAGAGCTGGACAGTGAAGAAAGTGGATAAACAGAAAACACTTTTGAGATGTGGTGCTGGTGAGAAATGCTGAGGATACTGTCAATGGCCAAAAAGATAGACAATTGGGTCCTTGAACAGATCAAGTCTGAAATTCCCCTTGAAGCCAAGATGATCAAACTGAGGCTGTCGTACTTTGGCCACATCACGAGAAAGCATGACTCATTAGAAAAGACAATAATGCTAGGAAAGGTAAAGGGTAGCAGAAATAGTGAAAGATTGGACGCCAGATGGCTAGACTCAATCAGGGAGGTTACAGGCATGCATTTGAAGGACTTAAGCAGAGTGGAGGGGGTGTTTTATCCATAGGGTCACCATGAATCAAGGTGAACTCCAGGGCAGTTAACAACAACAATAGTTTAGGGCTATAATAATCACCAAACAATAATCTTTAGTTGATTTTAAGCATAATTGCTTGTTTTAAACCACTATTTCAATATAATACCTGTCTTTTTCAAGTATATTTGCAAAGTAGAACAATTTTACCATCTGTTACAGTCTCTCAACATTTTATGCATAAATAAATGCCAGGGCATTTATTTTATTATAAACATTTATTTATTTGTTAACTTGAAATATTTGATAGCGTATCTGCTGTTTGGGCTTCCTGTCAAATAATAAAGGATTTTCTTTCTAGTGCTTTCTCAGTGCAGCAACAGTGGTCTGAATGTTTCTAAGGATAGTTTATACATCAACCAAGATTTTTAATGTAGAAAAAAAATATTTTGGCCTTCATCTCATCTTAAATACTTTCCAGTTTTATGACTAAGGCACAATGAATTGTATTCAAATGTAAATACTGGGAGGTTTTGGGTGACACAATAATCCAGAGGTTGCCAGAAATCCTGGTTTATCTACTCTTGATCACTCCCACTTAACACTGGAAGCAATTAAATAAACCATGTAGTTTTGCACTGTAGTTTACATATTAATAATAATAATAATAATAATAATAGTTTACATATTGTGTTGTCTGAAAACAGGTACTGCCATCCCTTGGTCCAAGAAACCAGAGAATGAACTCAGGTTTTGTTTTAGGCTTCCTTCTTTTAAACAAACGAGAAAGAAAACTGGTGTATTCAGAGAACACAATGAAGACATCACAAAGTGCTGTGTTTCATTTAGCTGTTCCCACTCCAAGCACAAGCAGTTTAGCCATGGGTTTCTGTATCATGTTGGGTATCATGCAGAGTAATAGTGAAAAATATTTTCTAAATGTGAGTAGCTAATAGGTGATATGCTTTAGATACAAAATAAACTTAGCCAAATTAGAGAAATATTAAATGATAGATAATATAGTATGAGACAGTGTGTGTGTTTTGGTATGTAATAGCAAACTACTAAGCACCAATATCACTTCAGGAAGTTAAAGACAGAGATTTTAAGTAATCTATAGATTCAGATTGCATGAGCGGTGGATAGAGAATGTGTCTTTCACAAAGTCTTATGTCACATGAGGAATTCTGGAGACAGTAACCTTGATTTTGTACATTGTTTTGCTTTTAACAAAAATAAACCAAAGTTGTTAACAAAGAAAAGGGTGGAATTTACCAGACACATCCACCTATCTATGTGTATCAAATTCTTAGGCAGCTAGGTAAGACTTTGTAATTCTTCCAGTTATACATATGTCAATGGTGTATAATGTATATGATGAATTACTGTAATTCAATGAGAATAGTTTTAAATTTACACTAATATTTGTTTTAAAAATGACACAAAGTGTGGTTCTGGAGCTGCCTGTATATACACATACCCCCAATGCTGTTGTGGTCTTTTACTGTGTAATACAGCCTTTTTTCTAGCAAAAAAGAAACAGGGTGAGTTGTATGTCTTAAGAAATTCCTAATTAATCAGTTTCAATTTCTGCCAAAAGAAAAAGAAAAAAAACAAATAAGCCAACCTGGAATGTAAAAGTGGATCTGCAGCATATTCTGTGTATTTTTATTTGGAAATAAGTTAGGCCCGGGACAGACAGGCAGGAAGCGCCATCCTCTGGCCAATTATAGGGTTCTGGAGTGCACAGCAACCATACGCTCCAGAACCCTAGGACATGTGGGCGCTACATCATGGCGGCCTCCCATCCATATGAGGGCTGCCATCATGATGTAAGTGACGCACGAAAAGAACCCAGTTTTTCCGGGTTCTTTTTGGGGTGGAGGGATGTCACGTAGTTTGGCTGCTGTGATGTCCCTCCACAGGAAAACCGGATGCCTCCAGCCCGGACTTTCGGGACAGTATGTACTGGGCCTTAGTTACATTATGTTCCATAGAGCTTATTCTCAGGCAGGTGTGCAGAGAATGCAGCCCTGTTCATATAATCTGTATGAACCATATTTTTATACAACTGTAGAAAATAGAAATATTTATGTCCAAGAATATGAGGGAGGGTTATGTGTGCATGTGTGTATGTGTATAAAAACTTCAACTATTCTAAAATTACAACAGAACAAATCAAGCCTTACTGGTCCAGAACATAAGGCTTGCCTTCACCCAATCAGCTTCATATCAATATAATTTTAACTGTTGTATAAACACAATATGTAAAAGCTTGCAAGGTAGTATCTTTTTCATGTCTGATGCTTCTTCTTAAAATTTCTGGTCAAGATTTAGCATAATATCCTTTACTGTGATACTGGTGAACTGGGAAGAAGCATTGTTCCAATTCACACACTGTAACGTGAGGATAATGCAAGCCAACCTTGCTTTTGAAGGCTGTTAATGCATGTGAAATGCCTGAATACGGTTTCATGTGCTCTTAGACCTTGTCTCTCTCATTTTTACTTCAAATGGTAATCATCTTTGACTTTCAAAACTGCTTATATTCAGACTCAATGAGAAAACTAATAGTGTTTGAGGCAACTATAAATCTACTATAACTGAAATTGAACTGTAAAACTGTTTGAAAAAAAGAAAATAAGGGTTGAAGTTGTTTTTAGGCAGCTGTGTTATAAAATGTAGATGTTATTAAAAGAGCACATTGCTCTGTTCCATGATAGTTAGAAATGAACTGATAACTTTTTTGTATATTACCATGACCCTTACAGTACAATCCCTCTGTAGTATCATTTTAAGTTGTATCAGTTACTTGATAATGTTTTCCAATGACATGGGCATTATAAACTTATTTGGTTTTATTCAGAATGGATGTTGTTTGATGTCAAACAGAGGAATGAATTTTATGGCTTTCTTTACACAAGATTTTTTTGGTTTTCCTTCCTAGTACGGTCCTGCATAAGCACAGACCATGCTGTTCAGGATCGTTCACTAACCAGTGTTTTGCAGGAGAGGATTTGAGGATGCAGAGTGGGAGAAAGGGAAAGGAAAATTAAGTTCCACAAGCTGCTTCCTGGTTCTGAAGCCTTTGGACACAAAACACACAATGTCTTGGTCAACAATTTTCTACATATGTAGTGCTTGGTGCTCTGTACACTCAAAACTTGCAGTTTTCCATAGTTTTCTTTTTAGTTCAGTGAGGCTGCAGTTCCTCTGATAGGGCTTTTTCAAAAAAGCCCATTGCTGGAGAGCTCATATTTCACTTTGTGTATTAGGCATATTGCCAGAACTAAGAACTTAGAATGTTATCACTCACAAAGCATTACTAATTCTAGAATGGTTAATGTATGTGTAAAGTGGACATAAGGAAAGGGGTGTAGTCCAAATGCTGTTTGAAAAGCACTGTGGGCTCAAACAAAGCCTAACCAAAGGGACTCACAAGACTTGCACAAAATAATATAAATACAATTCTAAATTAGGAATACCAGCTTCATTTGCATATTATCCCCTTGGAGACAAGTGAGGACTGTGTCTCTTACATACAGAAAATGCTTGTCAAAATGAATATTGTCACTTTCTTAAAATGCACTAAGATGTTGTGCATGCTGTCTTTGTCGGTTTAACAAAACAGTATTACTAACAATTCTCCTCTTTCTCTTCACACCTCAATCCTCTTTTGCCCATGTCGTTCCACCTCTACCTGTCTTTCTCTCATACATCTTTTATGTTCTTTTGGCACACTTCAATTCTTCAGTGTGATCAAGATCAGTGCATTCAGAGCACCAAATTCGTTTTGCAGGCTGCTGCCACTCCACTCCTCCAGAGCGAGTCCAGCATAAATAGCGAAGAACTCCATTTATCTGGAAAGACTTCTATCGGTGCTCCCTGTGCCACATTAACACTGGGGCAGCCCACGCCACCCTCCTCCATGCCAAATCTTACATCAGAAACGGGTTTGGCAGACATGATACCATTAAAAGAGGACCTTGAAAGTCATCAGTTTCTTACTCCTGAGGAAGCTCCATCACCACCTGGGATGTTGCCAATGGGGAGTTCTATGATACACAGCCGTACCATGCATATCCTCAGCCTAGCCAGCCAGGACTCTTTGCATGAAGATTCAGTTCGTGGCCTTGTAAAACTCAGTTCAGTCTGAGCAATTTTCAGCATAACAGTTATGTTCCATAGAATTTGCAATGCCACTTTTGGACTCTGTGGTGTATATGTCACTAAAATGTATAATGAAGTCTACTAAAAGGATGAATTATTTTTGCTCACTGAGGTTACATCATTTCATAGCCAACTGGATTTCATAGTCAATTGGCTTGGATTCTGTAGTGACATAGACTAAATAACAGAAATGTACATTAAACTTATTTGATGATTAATGGCACTTAGTGGCTTGACATCCTGGTACTACAATGTTGATTATTATAGTACTTAAAAATATTACTGGAACTAAGAACCATATTCCATGTTTTATGAGGTTTTGTATAATATCACACTTGTAGCCAGATAGGCCACCTTCCTCATGTTACTGTGCAACAGATATTTAAAGTTTAAGATTAGTATTCATTTGATACAAAACCAGTAAAAGACTGCAATTGTGGATTTGCATGCCACGCTACAGTGTATGTTACAGTAGTGTTGGTATTGAGAGAAAGTGCTGCTTTATTATTTGTGAGTTCCAAAGTGCTGTTTCATGTAAAAGACAGTACAACAAACCAATGGGCAATTTTTTTAAAAACTTGATGAAAATGTTTATAAATAAATGAACTGGTGGTATTTCAAATGTGGAGAGCTACCATGTTTTGCATATCATTTGATTTTGTCTGGATTGAGATAGTGTGTTGTGCCATACCATGGGTTTCTCTCTTCCCTCTTGCTCACATTTCATTACGTTAGATATGAACATCAAATAAAATGGCAACCTCTGTTTCACTGAATATATGTACAAATATATCCATATAACAGATAAATAGCTTCTTGGTTATAGGGTTTGTTTGTTTTTAAATAGGATGATGCAATTAAGAAATACAAGGTAAAACCTAAACTCCAATTATGAAAAAAAATTAATATTGTGTATGGTTTTGTAAAAAATAAGCTGTCAGATTTTTAGGACACAGAATGCCTACATCTGAGCTAAATATTGAAATAACTTGAAGTTAGTAGGTTGTATTCAAAAATCCACTTCCATTTACAGAAGGGGCTTTGATTCAAGTGATTCAAGTGTCATAAATGGAATGAAGCGATCACCATCAATTTTCCCTTACAATCCCTGACATCCTTTTTCTAGATGGGTGGTAGACTGTCCAGAATAGCATAGAGGTAGTTCAGGGATTGATGTAATTGACCTCCCCCCCAAAGATGGCCTCCTCCATCCTTTTGTTTAAAGGAGTCTCCACTAGATTAATGGGTTTTGCCTTAACTTAAAGGCTTTTTTTGATGCAACCCAGTGTCTGCTTTGGAGTCCCATAGCCTGGGTACCAAGAGGAATCGCTCAAGTTGGGGGTTTGCAAGGTGAGCATGCCAAGGTCCTCTAACTTGGCAAAGGAAAATAAGTCACTGAGATGTACCTAAGCTATATGTGACAATAACTGCCATTTCAGTATGGTCATTTTCAGCTATAGCTTTATCTTAATTTATGATACAGAATTATTGGATGCTTTTAATTTTAGATTAGGAAAAATACTTATGACTTAAAGGAAACTGTTTCCCCTCAGGGATAGCCCAAAAGAATATACAATGAATATTAAAAATATTTGTATCCCTGCATTTTGTCGTGCTTTTTAAGATTGCTAGGACCTGCAATAATCTTTTCTCAGGACAAAATTTAGTGCCGAGTATTTTCAAAATTTTAGAAGCATGACTGCAGGTGACTACTTTGAAAACTAAAATTATGTAGACATTGTATTTGTTGCATCTCTGAGACATACAATTCAAAGGAGAAATAAAAGCACAATGTTTCAATTGGAATAAGGCCATCTCTGTTAGAGAAATATCAGATGATATACTGGCAAGAAGCCTCACACTGTGTACATTTTTATAGAAGATAATTATTTTTTCTCTGAGTGGTGATACAGACTTTCACCATGTTTGCATGTATAGAGAAAATTTTGATATCCACAGGTTCCTCTTTTGTTCCATTTTGCAGAAAACTATGCATGATCTGCAGTTACGTGATTGTGAGCCATTGAAATGTAATGGTTTTGAGCCATTGAAATGTTTACAGGTTTTCATATAAAGGGATATTGCCTCCTTTCCTGTGTGACCTCATAGGATTTCTTTAAAATCCTTCATATGTTATTTCCTTTAGCATATGCCTATTCCAAAGAATAACAATTACTTTTTAGAGAAATTATCTTGAGTTAGATAATGGATTGCTTTACTAGCAGAAGTTATATAGAAAGAATTCAGCTGTAAGTACCAGTGTAACAGCCATAACCACATCAACATTTTCAGTGGAGGTCAGAGAGGTTACATCCTTTTAAAAATCCCTAATGTAAGTTTCACTGCCTCCATACAACAGACACCTCAGAGGCAACAATCTCAAATCAGGGTTTTTTTTAAAGTTTGTGAGCAAATTATGTTACAAAATGTGTAATGATATGTAATAGAATTACACAGCACATTCTGGAAACTTGGGAGATATTGATTTCTTGCTGTCCTATCTTTCTGTCACGAGCACATTTTGCTATAAATCAACTGAGGAAAAGAAAAATAGTGAAAAGGAGGTGCGTGACTCTTTCAGAGGCTTATTTCATTAAAGCAAAGAGGTTTTTTAGCCATTTCTGATAGTAGCAGAAGAAAGGTTCATTTAAGTACTCCATGAATCCAAAATTAGTTCGTGAATCTCAAGGCACACACCAATATTAGATTAATTCTGTATATCTGCTTAATAAAACACATCTTCATATTTTACCATTTTTACAGACATCAGAACATGAAGCCTCCATTCCCTACAGTGTAGAAATATCAACCATAAGAAATATTTTACTCTCCCATAATGATTTCACAGCTGTGGAGCATACACAAAGGAGTAGAACTGTTTAAAAATTCATCTGATTACATTTCCATGGAAATACTTTGTTTTTTAAATAGGGGTGTTTGGATGCCTTATCATTAGGAAACAGCAGCATCATACATGGCATACATAATATGGTTCTGGTAGAATCTACTGTGTCAGGGTGTCAGAATGTTGTCGTACAGTTGTTTTTTCAGTCCTTATGTAAAGCTTTAAAATGCTGCACTGCCACATTAGAATACCTTGTTTGGTTTACTTAGCGCTCAAGGGAAGAAAATGCTTGACAGAAATAAAGTACTGTGAATACCTATTTTAGAACAAATTTATTCTTTGTTTGCATTAATGTACAGTAATTTTTTGCTGTTTATAATATTTTTGACTTTGTGTTGAAGAATAAAAAATACAGCATTTTTAAGCATTCTCTTCTGCCTTAATTTCCCCCCCCACAGATTCAAAGCGCTTTTTTTTTCATTTTCGCCATTCTTAATATAACTATTTATTTTAATTATTATAACATTTTAAATCTTTTACTGCTGCCTCATGATGACATCTGCTGGAAAGCAATGGAATTGAATATTGAGTTATCTAAATAGCAGTTTTATGTTTATTCTCCCAGTTAGTTTGAAAGCAGCCGTTTCTAATGTATAGCTCTCTCATGGGCTGAATTTGCTAGTAAAGTAGTTGGTGTATAATAAAGTTTAAACATAATCCAATACATTTCACCACTAAAAAAATCCAGCCAGTTTCATCTTTTTCTCCTATGTATGTCTATAACCATCACCTCCAATTTTGATATCCACAGGTTCCTCTTTTGTTCCATTTTGCAGCTATTGCAGGTGATGGTTACAGACATATTGTCTAGGACCATCTGTTATTTTACTATTTTAATTTATATATTGTTTTTAATTTATATATTGTTTTTGCACAATATCATAGCCTTAAAAACAACCTGGAAGAGCCGGAATTGGAGTAGTGGCAACCTTTTATGGCCTCCTGACTTTGGAAGATGGGTCACAAGATTATAGAACACATGAAAATATTATCACAGTTTTTAAAGCATCAACAAAATCCTTCCATCCCCTGCGCAAATACCAAATGCAAACTGGAGGATAATGTGATCCCAAGTCGCTTCAAGCCCCAAGGACACCCCGTGGCGGCGGGGAGGAGGAGAAAGGGTCCGCTTGGCCCCTTTCTCCTTTGCGCTGCTGGGCGCAGCCATGTGAAAGCTGCGCCCAGCGGCGCGAACCAGGAAGGAGCTCCAGAACGGAGCTCCTTCCTGCTCCACGCAAAGGGCGCACTAAGCGCCCTGGCGCAGAGCGATGACATCATGTCCGTGCCGCCCCTATAGAGGCGGTGCGGTCGTGACATCATGGCGGCCCCCATGTAGATGGGGCGCCACCATTTTGTACGGACTAAGTAGGAAGCACCGCACCTTCCTAACCCTAATACGGACTGAGTCCGTACTAAAAGGCCCGTCTGTAACGGGCCTAAGAGTTTAAAAGGCCAAACCCAGCATGTAATGTTCACTCATTTAACCTACTGAAGGCTTGGTGTTTCTAGGACAAACTAGTCATTTTGAAGTGATGGCTGCAAATGCCAAATGAGCTACTATAATAAAATACCACCTGTGCCTCCAATAAGCAGTGCTGAGTCCAGGTATACTACACTGCATTTGTATCTGGCTGTTCAGGGCAAATGTGACCTTATCTTGAGTCTCATCGAATCCCTACCCAGATGAATGGAATTCTCAACACACCAGTCCCATTTTATCTGGATTGAACTCTGGCTTCTTAGCTGTCATCTATTCAGACACTTAACAAGTTCAGATATCTATCCCTGGTTTCACCTACCTCTGGGAGTTGATGGTAAGAAGGGAAACAGGGTTGTGTGTCATGCACTTATTGACATTTTAGTCCAGGCTTCCAGACATTGTCCTAGTAGTTTCACCTAAGTGTTGAAAAGTACAAGAACCAGGATACGTTCTTATGGGTATCACAAATGCTAATACCTGGAAAGACTATTGCTCTCAGCTCCACCTTCTGGGTCCATTCAAATCATGAATATTATTCCGCTTCCTAACAGGAGGGCCAAAGGGATACTATTGTACATTGTAGTTAATAGTCACTGAGACGGCCAGGAGATCCAATAGCAATACACTCTTCCTATCTCTTTCCCCCCCTCCTCGCCCCCCCTCCCCAAAGTGATCTATTCTATCCAGCTAGCTGAGCCACTTTGTGGGCCATGCCCAGGCTAGACAGAAATGCTTCTAAACCAGACCTCTTGGAACTGGTATAATAACATGCAGAATTACTAAATATGAAACCATTTGATAATTTTCCCTACTGTCTACATGCAGTGTGTGAATTCTATATAATCTGCAATGTTACATCTTTCTCTCTCACAAACAGACACATGCCAGTGCTTACTAGGCTAAAGAAAAAGCACAACACATTCATAAACATTCTGATAACTGGAGGAAGGGTCAGGTTCAAAAAATGACCCTTGTTAAAAGTAGACTGTGGCCCGTTACAAACGGGCTGTTTTGTGCGTGCGGAGCGCGCACTAGGGTTAGAAAGGGGCGGTGCTTCTGCACCCCCCTAACCCTAGTGCATGCTCCGCACGCACAAAATGGTGGCGGCCGTTCCACATGGCTGCCGCCATGAGGACGTCACAACCGCGCCGCCTCTATACGGGGCGGCGCGGAAGTGACATCCTCCCTCTGCGCCAGGGCACTTAGTTTCAGAGCTCCTTCCTGGTTTGGTCCACTGGGCCCCTTCACATGGCTGCGCGGCCCCAAGTGGCCCCTTTCTCCTTCTCCCCGCCGCCGCGGGGTGTCCTTGGGGCTTGAAGCCCCAGGGACACCCCTTTTCAGGCTGCGGGGAAGCGGCATTTTGCCGCTTCCCCACAGCCTGAAAAGCAGCGGATCGGGGCCTCAGCGGCTGCTGTTCTGGCCACTGAGGCCCCAATACACCGGGGAAAGGGGCGGGTACAGCCCGCCCCAAATGGGCGGTCTGTAACCTGCCTAAGTACTGGACTAAGAACTGCATGTAGGGAGGAAGCTAATGCGGACAATAAAAAATGGACAGGATTTCTGAATTGATTCTCCTGTATCCTTTTAAAAATAGTCTCAAGTTCTTTTGCCCTCAGTTATGGAGAAATATGCAAGTAAATTTACCAAATTCTTATTTTTAAAAACATGAATAAAATATTCACACATCTGAACCTTTCAAGCTTCATAGGTGTAACTTGGTAAAGAATTCATCATGCAGCCATTGAAGATGAGAAGTCTTGCAGTAATTATAAGACACACACAAACACACACAAAAAGGTGGCAACTCATAAGTCGCTGCCACAGTCGGGGATTTAAATCTTGTCAAAGAAGCTAACTTAATTCTACCCTGAAAAAAGAAGATATTTACTCACATTGTGAGAATCAGAAAACTAGTTGAAGAACAGAACTGATTAACATTTGTCTGAATGGTGAGAATAATAGGATCTCACTTCCAAGGAAACTGGTGCTGCAGATGTTTGGTCATTCTTCTTCATAAATGATGGAGCATTGGTGTAGTTCTAAATATCGCTTTACTATTACAAGTTATAATGCATTCATAAATAACAGTTAATAGCAAATTTTGGGCATATTTTGTGCCTTGGTTTAAATACCACTAGTGCATTGTTTCTGTTTCAGTGAAACAAGGAAATATTGTCATTGAATCATACAAGCTTTGCATTAAAGGAAAGAGGAAAATTTAGTCACTGTTTTAGATTGCATTGAGCTATGCATGAAATACATGAATTCTTGCAACAAAATAATAATAATAATCTTGGTCTGCAGTAAAAGGAAGAACCAGAGGCACGCCCCTCAGTTTATTACCATTAATCTATACGCTTGAGTTTATGATACTCTGAGAGCTGGAGTGTTCAGAAACAAGATAGGATGAAAATCAACCCATTTGAGATACGGTGCTGGAGAAGAGTGCTGAAGATACCATGGATGGCCAATGTCCACAGTGTTTTTTCTCAGAAACTGCCCTTACACTTTAGCAATAGCAATAGCAAGTACATTTCTATACTGCTTATCAGTGCACTTAAGCACTCCCTAAGCAGTTTACAAATTGTAAGCTAATTGCCCCCAACAAGCTGGGTACTCATTTTAGCGACCTTAGAAGGATGCAAGCCTGAGTTGAGCTTCAGCCCTTTTGCTAGTATTGAACTCTTTGTGAGTGAATGGCTGCAATACAGGCATATAACCACTGCACCACCAGGGCTGGTGAATCACTTTAGAGGGATACATCAGTTAACACAGTAGATGTGTGGAGAAATCATCAAGGAAGAATACAGATTTGTGTCCCAAACTTGCAGAAATAGTATAAAGAAAGCTAAAGCTCACAGAGATGTGAGACTGACTATACAAGCAAAAAGCAACAAAAGGGTGTTTTTTTTTCCCAGATAAATTCAAGGCAAGAGGTAGTGGGATTGTTGTTCAGTAAGGATGGCAATATTATAATAATAATAATAACTTTATTACGGCCATTTGGCCAGCACAAGCAATATTATAACTGATGACAGTGAAAAGGCAGAACTACTCAATACATATTTTGCTCCTGCTTTCCCCCCAAAAGAGAACTATGTGTTTTCATGCAGCAGAAGAGGCCTTGGCAAAGTATCTGGATTGCAAATCAAGATTGCTAAGGAGTTAAGTCAGGAATCATCTGGCTGACCTAAAGGAGTTCAGATCTGCAGGGCTAGAGAAACCGTATCCCAGAGTACCTAAGAAGCTTGCTTTCTCAACCTCTTGGCATCATTTCTGAGAAATCTCACCCCCCCCCTTTTTTTATTAAACATATGTATATATATATATATATACACACACACACACACACACATATAGAATGAAGAAATTTCAAAAAAACCAGACATAGAACAGATACATTTATACATATTTTTTTTGTGTGTAGCTTATATAGTTACGGTAGACTTCCTAGTGTCTCACTACTATCCTTTTTTCTTTAATAAAATAATCCCAATTTTCTGTACATCTTGTCATGTCATGGTCTCTACGCTTTACTGTCTTTGTTTACTTTATGCTGGTTTATTATATTTTTATATTAGTCAACTGAGTGCATAAAGCGCACTTAGAGAACATGTGAGGTGTCAGAGGATTGGAGAAGGGCAAACATTGTTCCTCGCTGTAAAAAAAAGAAAGAAAGAAAAAGGCAAAAAAAGAAGATCTAGGAAACTGCAGATCAGCATAAACTCAGTATCAGAGAAAATATTGGCCTGTTACAGACAGCCAAAATAAAACTGCTTCGAGTCACAGTGGAGGTGTGGCGTTTCAATGATGCATGCGTCCTAAGAGTCTAGAAGTCGCACCAAAGCCATGCTTCAGCCCTAAGGACTGGAGCGTGGCTTTAGTGTGGCTTCTGGACTCTCAGGACGCATGCATCTTTGAAAAACCATACCTCCACTGTGACTCGAAGCAGCTTTATTTTGGCTGTCTGTAACAGGCCATAATAATAGATTATATAGGACTCAAAGTATCTTGATGATGATGCAGTGATGAATAAGAGCCAACATCAGTTTGCCAAGAATAAATCCTGCCAAACTAATCTTACATCATTTTTTTGATCAGATCACGAGTTTAGTAAATAGTGGGAATGCAGCAAGTACCATTTATCTGGATTTCAGCAAAGCATTTGCTAAGGTTCCCTAGAATGTTTTGATTAGCAAAATGTTTGAATGTGGAATAGATGGGAACACTGTCAGATAGATCCATAACTGATTTGAAAATGGCACTTAAAGAGTTATCATCAGTGGCTTCACTTCAAACAAGAAGAAAGTCTCAAATGGAGTGCCTCATGGTTCTATCCTATGGCCATTACTTTTCAACATTTTTATAAATGACTTAAATGATGGGATGGAGGGAATCCTCATCAAGTTTGCAGATGACACAAAACTGGGAAGGGTGGTTAACAAATTGGAAGATAGGAACAAAATTCAAATGGACCTAAATAAACTAGAAAATTGGACAGAAATTAATAAAATGAAATCCAAGACAGACAAATGCAAAATTCTATATTTAGGCCAAATGCACAGGTATAGGATGAGGGATATGTGGTTTAGCAGTATTACATGTGAAAAGGATCTTGGAATTATTGTTGATCATAAATTGAACATGAGCCAACAGTATGGTGCTGCAGCAAAAAAGGCAAGTGCTATTTTAGCTTGCATTAATAGAAGTGTAGTTTCCAAGTTAAGAGAAGAAACAGTCCCACTATAGTCTTCACTGGTCAGGACTCATCTGGAGTCCTGTGTACAGTTCTGGATGCCTCATTTTAAGAAGGATATAGTCAAGTTGGAGCGAGTTTAGAGAAGGACAATGGGGAAGATAAGTGATATGGAGAACAAAATGTATGAGCAAAGGCTGAATGATCTGGGCATGTTCGCCTTGGTGAAGAGAAGACTGAGGAGTGACATGATTACCTTCTCTAAATATCTCAAGGGCTGTCACAAAGGGCTGTTCTCTGCTGCCCCAGAGGGCAGGACCAAGTCTAATAGTCTGAAATGACAGAAGAGTAAATTTCAGTTCTTACGGGTGACGTGAGAATCACCCCTGCTTTACCCACTCCTGCTTTACTCCATCACCAAACAGCTGAAGTTAAAAAAAAATTTGGGGGCAGTGTTAGAGGTGGATGAAATTTGCACATTCAGTTTTTCTTTCTCCTGTATCCTTTTAAAAATAGTCTCAAGTTCTTTTGCTCTCAATTATGGGGAAATATGCAAGTAAATTTACTTAGAGCTCATTCCCATTGGAGGAATGACTCGATTTCTGATCCGGCTTGGCTGCGTGTCAGAAATCGATTCCCAAAAGGTCCCTTGTCCCCACTGCAAACAAAATGTACCTTTCTCCAGAGTAAGTGTGGGGTTTGGCGCATGATTCTTCTTCCCATTTATGCTCTGGTTGTCATTCATTTGACGGCAGGACTGGAGGAGGAAGGGAGGGAGAGAGAAGCCCCCAAGTTGGAGATGGAGGAGGGGGAAGAAGGCCTGGGAAGAAGAGAGAAATGGGGGACTTCTGGGAGCAGGGAGGGAGAAAAACAGAGGACTCTGGCAAAGGCAAGGCACACAAGGAACTGGGAGCACTGGGAGAGAGAGAAACGGGACTTCGGGGAGCAGGGAGGGAGAGGAATGCAGGACTGCTGGGGCATCCTGGGAAGGGGGAAATGGAGGACAATGTTGTTTTTTAAAATTAAACTGAGTGCATATGCGATTGATTGCTTTAGCAACTACATGCCTTTGCAAGTAGTTGCAAAAGCAATCAATCGAATATTCGCTCAGTTTAATTATTTTTAAAGAAAACAAGTACAAAGGCAGCACTGACAGGGGGGAAATGGTGGATCTGTCATAAACTGAGAAGGGATGGTAAACACCCCTCTGCCATTTGTCCCTCCCCTCCTGAATGCTGTGATTCCAATCTGTCGTTCCCACCTATTCGACTCGCTTCAGGATCGATTCTTGTGAAAAGAACTGCAAAAAAACTAGTATCAACTAACCCTGGGTTATTTGTGTTTGCCCTGCTTCTTTCCTCCTGGAATTGATCCATTGAGGATCAGAAGCAGGTTCAAATGGGAATGAGAGTCGTTTGCCCCAAATCCTGCTTCGGAGCAAACTGCAATGGGAATGAGCCCTAAATTCTTATTTTTAAAAACCCGAATAAAATATTCACACATCTGAACCTCTCAAGCTCCATGTGTGTAACTTGGTAAGGAATTTGTCATGGAGCCATTGAAGATGAGGAGTCTCTCAGTAATTATAATACACACACACACACACACACACAAAGGTGGCAACTCATAAGATTTAAACCCAGACTAAGCACTCGAAGCCCTCTGTTGGATGGATGAATCTATCCATTCCATCTCCTCCCACGTTTCAGTATTTTAAAATACCAAGTTCTTGCTGTTCCATTTATACAGAAATTTGCAAAAGTTGTTAAGTTCTTCCCAAATAAAGGGAGGAGGAGGTTCTGACTGTGCAACATTTCCACATACCCATTAATCATCACTAGAGAAATAGCTGACATTGTCACAATTTAAACTGAATATCCTCAATGGTGGAGCACGTTGTGACACAAGACAGAAATGGAGACACATGAACTTGGTGTATAAGTTGTGTTCTCTGCCGAAGCACTCCTAATGCTGTGAAGTGATTAGCTGCTGAGTTAGTTGGTATCTTCTTTTTCAGTGCAGCTGAGATGCCCTCTTGAATATCTATGGATGTGTGTCCACTTGTGACAGTTATTTTTCTGCTGTAACTATTCAGTAGTGGAGAAAGTGGATTCTGACTGCAGAATGATGTGATTCAGAGCAGGCTGATTTCATTTCTTACACCTTGACACTGCTTCAGTTAGAACAGTATAGTGCATATGCTGACTTAAAGATAAGATAGTGTAACAGCATCATTACACTGTACATATTGGAATTATATTGGCATATTTCAAATATGAGATTGCCATGTAAATCATGTACATGTGTTCACAAGTCTAATTATATCAGATGCAAATCTGAAAAACTGATTATCTTTACATTTCACAGAAGCTCTTGGGAGCAATTTAAAAATATAGCAAAAGCTTAGTGCGAACATCTAACTGTCTGGTTTTCATAGAAGAGTCGGTAGGATAAATGATTCAGTAGCATAGGTCCTGCAAAGGATAAAGCTGTGCTAAGCACTCTATAATTCAGCGTATATTTCACTGTGGGATGAACTTGTGTGTTTTTAAAAGTGAAATGGGACAGCATATAGGACGGCAGCAATAATTCTTTTATCCATGCAACTTCTGATGAATTGGGTAGCTAGTACTGAGCTCTAGTATTTGCTATGAGAAACAACTTGAAACAGGGGTACTTGAAAAGAACAGTGACAAAAGGAAAGAAGAACTAGTTTCATTACAATTTTTTTCAAGTTCATTTTATCCATATGACTCTCCTAATCTGATATTTTCAGTGATCATCTCAGGATAAGCATTGGGGTGTAACTGGTAGGCAGAGATGAGTGCACTGCCCTCCCAAATTCTGCATCCTCCATTAAATTTTCTTCACTTCCCAAATTTCTCACATTGCAGTTTATATATCAAGCCATGGAAGGCTGCATCCATGGATAATGAATCCATGGATACGGAGGGCTGATTGCATTTATTAAAACATTGTACATGTATAACGGGTGGGCAAAGTGCAGTCCATGGGACACGTTTCCCTTGGGCCCCCCTAAGTGTGATCCCTGAAGCCTACCAGAAGTCCCCTTAAGCCCCCAGATCCACCAAGAAAGTTTCTGATTAATTATTTTTTGCCCCCAAAACGCCTGAAAGCTATCAAGACCCCTGAAAAAGTGACAGCTTCCTTGTCATTTTAAGACATTTTTAGATAACCATGATTCTTAATGCATACTAATACAGCAACATGCTATTTTGACAAATGGACATGCCAGAGTCCCTCCCACCAGAGCAAACAGAAAAGACAGCAAATTTGGCTTTTCAGGGCTAATGGTTGGTTTCAGTTCAGAAAGCACCAGCAAGAAATCCTGCTCATAAATATGTGAAGAGTCTGACAAATCCAAGATTTTAATTAATGATCCTTCTTCTAATGGCACCTAGAGTGATCTTTTGGGGTTTTTCCCCCCTTTCTTTCTGTGGCTGACACAATAAACCATTATTTTCGCTGGATTGCTCTCACTTCTCCCTTCCCTATTAGAAAGAGTAGTTTCCTGAATATTGTACCTTGAAATATTCTTAGACTCAGTCACTTTCAGTTCAATATTCCTGAATATTGTACCTTTAAATATTCTTAGACTCAGTCACTTTCAGTTCTTGGAAGCTTTAACCTCTAAACCTCTGTGTGAGTGTATCACCTCGCAGAATTAAAGCAGTTCCACATAGCCATGAGTCTATCCCACAGAATCCTAAGATTAGTAGTTTGGTGAGGCACTGGTGCAATCTCACACTCAAACCACTATGCCATGGAGTGTGTTTACACAGTTAAAACTAGTGTTCCAGCTGCACCTGCTCCTGAAGATGTCAGATCCAGCTACAGTGACGCATGCCTTGGTTACCGTATATACTCATCTATGAGTCGACCTCATGTATAAGTCAAGGGCAGGTTTGGGGAACAAAATTATGGATTTTGTTATAACCCTTGGATAAGTCAAGGGTAAAACTTAGGGACATGTCACAAAGGATCTAAACGATGAAGCAAAGGAATACAGTGCCAAAGAACCTACAAAATTATGACAAGCATAGATATTTTGGCTCACATTAAAGGCTGGATGGAAGAAAGAATAGAGGGAGGTCAGTGCTTCTAGGACAGATTGCACTCTTGCCTTTCGCCAGGGGATGGTTTCCTTTTTAATAAGAGTTAAAGTATTGTATTTACATTGACCCGTGGTTAAGTTGGCCTAGGTTTTTGGGGTCCATTTTTTGACTAAAATTTCTACACTTATACATGAGTATATACAGACATCCCATTTGAATTACTGTAACATACTCCACATGGAGCTGCCTTTGGAAACTGTTTAGAACATTCCAGTAGGTCCAAAATGCTGCTGAATGGGGCCGGTTACAGGGAATCTATAATATCCCCCTTTTGAAAAAGGTTTACTAGCTACCAATCTGTTTCCAGGCATTTTTCAAAGAGGATGACTGCATTGCAGATGGACAGACTCAAGCAAGGAAACCATGGCCCTGAGCAGGGCTGTTGGTGAGAGTTTGGCTTGAAGGTCTCTCATTCACTGGGGTCACTGTAAGTCAAAGTCACCTTGATAGCAGTTAACAACAGCAACAGCCAGTTACTCAATGCATTTCAGCAGGGGTTTTATTTTCATTGACTATTGCATATGAAAGCTAATCACATCCTGCTAATTTTCTGAAGATGTTTGTTTTAATATCTTTACGTACTTTCCTGTATTACTGAGGGAACTTGTGCACTGCACAGATAGGCTTTCATATTTAGTGCAGCAGTGCTGGTCATAGTGCTGGAAACTGGTTGGGTAGGCAATTTTCCTGATTCTGCAGCTGAGCACTAACAGACTGATCTGGCCAGCATGTACTCTTGGTCTGACCTTACACAGTAGTTCCAGAGTTTCCTGCTGCTGTCAGAAACAGTGTTGGGATGTTACCCTGAAATGAAAGCTGAACATTAATGGCTTGGTAGAGAGGGCAACTGCATGCCCTCTAGTAGAAAAAAACTAGGTCACTGCTGCTTTAAAAATGATGGAGCTTTCCAGCAGATAGAGTTAGGGGATATTCAGGAGCTTATCAAGCATAACTTTGGTTTGTAAAGCATGAAAACCAAGCCCAAGGGCAAAAAAGGGATTGCCAGAACAAAATCAACAGAACTTGCATGATAGCTGGCGTCTTCTATAATGACATAAATCCTCTATCGGGATCTAGATATGTTAGATTATTTTGGCAGCAGTATTAAATAAGGGCAGTAGGAATGAGGGAGGGAACTGAACAGCTAAAAAGAAGTGTAAGAAATGCTGTCAGTTCTGGAATGTGTCAAAACTTTAAGGTACAGACTCTACAGATATAAAAAGCTACAACTGCAGTGATAAGCAGAAGCTGTGGTGTCCTTGAGTTGTAATCCCTGTAACCCTGCATAACTTCAGAAGTGTAAACTGCCATGAAATAAAGCAACAGTGATGACTTGTTGCTGTGGTGTGCCTTCAAATAGTTTCCAACTTATTGCAGCCCTAAGGTAAACCTATCATGGGATTTTCTGGGGCTGAGAGTGTGCAACTCACCTAAGATTACCCCATGGATTTCCATTGCTGAGCAGAGAATCAAACCCCAATCTCCATAATCAGCCTTCAAACCACTGCAACATTCTGCCTCTAATAACAATTATGCTTTAAAAAAAATAGCTTGCTGCAAAAGGGTGCAGTAGGCAGGTGACTGCTTCTTCAGCTCACCATTTCAAAAGGAGTCTATGTGAGCTTTCTCTGAGCATTCATCTCTTTGTAGAGGGCCTCTGCCAACAAATCTGGGGTGTGCTCTGAGTAGGGAAGTATATTCAAGTGTCACACTGTTGCTTCCAGTGCATGCTATGCTGAATGATACAGTCTTGCATGAGGGCTGCTATTCAGTCATGGTATTCAAGTTATGCTATTGCCACACCTAAGTGTATCATCTTCATATTAAAGCAGACTTGCACTCGCTATTGTGTCCAACCATACCCACTAAATGTGTTTTACAGGTTGTTCAAAAAGCTGATGTGTAGCTAACAGTGATCCTTGTCTTCTCTATCAACATTCCTGGCATCTCTAATTACTGGAGCAGATTTCAGTGAATCATGAAAGAGGAGCAGTAGGTAAACTACGGAGCACAGAGGTGTGTCACAGCAATAGAGTGGGTACATGTTACCCTGGCTAGCAGGGCCAGATTGTCAGTGGTTGGGTTGGTGCAATTGCTCCAGGTCCAGGGCTAAAAGGGACAAAGTGTTCCTTGCTTCCTGAATCTCCTGATGCATCTGTTATTGTCCATAATTTGTATGCCACCTGAGTAATGGAGTAAAAAAATGCATGAGATCAAGCTGTTGGTCTCATGGAGGTTGCAGGGCTGAAAAGGAGGTCAGAGATAAAGTTTTTGGTGCTGTTGTCTCTTGTCCATTGCAATCTGTAGTTATTTATGTCTTTTCTGTAGTGGTAGAATTCAAATATATAGCCGTGTTAGTCTATAGAATCAATATGTAGCGAGATCTTGTAGCACCTTTGAGAGGAACAGTTAGTCTCAAAGATGCTACAAGATCTCTCTACATGTCATTTCTTTGTCATTCTGTTAATCCCATGGGGCACAAAGGGTCCCCTGTTTAGAGAACTGCTCCAGGGCCCCAACCTCTTTAATCTGACATTGCTGAGCAGGACACATTTGCCATCTCTTCTATAGGTCCAAACCATTCCTTTGCTTCCTGCACTGCAATCTTTACTCAGTCTAGTGCATATTGTGTAGATACAATTAAGGCACACTTGTGTAGTTAGCAGAAAAATAGTTTCCATTGCATTTGACATCAGAATGTCTTTCCAACATTCCTTAGTGGTGTGCATCCAGAACCAAAGCAAGCTTTGTTAAAGTATTTTGGTCATTGTCCAAGTTGAAGTGGGACTTCTCCGAAACAACCCAGAGCAAAACAGGCTGCTCATAAAGCCCCAGGGCCTGCACTGGAGATTCAGAGGGACACAGGCATTCAGATAAGGTGGTTCCCTACCACCAGCAGCTTATTTAGTGAACGAAACAGAAAGAAAAACACCAGAAGGGGAAGAGGAGATGTAGGAAGTGTAGGTTTGTGACTGACAAGTCTAATGTTCAGCCAAGAAATATATTTACCACAGTCCTTCTTTTTATTTGTAATCACATTGCTTTGGGAAGGAATGCAGAAGGAATTAACAGTAGCTATCAACTGAGAAGGGGAAATACACTATGTGTATTTTCCCCCCATCCTCATTCCCTGACCCCATGCTACTGAATATTTGCAGATTATTTAGCTAATAGCATTTCTATGAAACATGTCTGATTGAATTAAAAGACACAGGAGAAAAGACTCATACTTTGCCTTCACCTTTAAACACTACCCTTGCAGACAAAAATAAATGGGAATGGGAAATAGGGAAATGTAATGATTGGGGAAAAGGAGAAGGCATGGACATTTCAATTTGACTTTCTTTTAGTTGGCAAAGTAACTGCAAGAAACCTTTAAAAAATTCTTTATAGGGGAAAAAATGTCAAATGAATGTTTCCCCCTCCACTGGGGCTTGTTAAAGAATCCATAACTTTGCTCAATGCCCCGCTTCCCTGCCTTGTTTTCCAGCCCCATTTCACATTCTCTCTGTTACTATAACACTATGACACCATGGTGTGCTAATGTCATCATTCACTCTCACACTCATTCACGCACACACACATGCCTGGAAATTTAAGCGGAAAGGGCAAAAGGGTCTTATAGTTTTAAAAGGCATTTATTTCATTAACCTTCTGCCTCTTTGTTCAGGCATACTAAGCACTGCCACATGAAAGCCAGGGATAGATCAAACAGATAGATCCGTAGCTGCTGACTTTCCTCTTTAAGCAGTAAGTTAAGTCTGGGAACTCTGATCTATCCCAATCAAGAAGCCCCCGGAACCAGAGAAAAAGACTTTTTTAAAGGTAAGACTATTTTATTTATATTTTGGAATGGTGTGTGTGTGTGTGTGTGTGTGTGTGTGAGAGAGAGAGAGAGAGAGAGAGAGAGCAGGCACCAAACAATGAAAAAGTGTGGGCATGTCTTGGAGTAGGAGTAGGTGGACAGTTCCAAATGCTATTGTATGCGATAAAGTTTTGGGGGAAATAGAGGCAGTAATCCCAGAATAGTTCTGAAGGTGTGAGAGGAAAAAAAGAGCACTCCTGATTGAATAGCATTTCTACATCCAACACTACTGTAGCAGGGAAAGAAGTTTAGGGGATAAGGTCCCAAGTCTATAAAGGTGAAGCAAACTACTTTCTGAGGTGGTATCCAAGCCAGATCTTTTATTTAGTGCACATTCTATATACATAAAACTAGACCTACAACATAGGCATTCTTTGATGTTGTGACTTCACAGTTATAAACAATGTTCCTGGATTTCAGGTCCTTATCATATACAGGTCTCTCTAAACAAAAAACAGCTGTGAGGGGGGGGGAAATCTAAAGTCTATTGAGAGGGTGCATTTGTTGATAGAGTATATTTTATTTTGGCCAGTATTAACACATTGAGATGAAGAAGTCCTATGCTATTTTTGGCAGGTGGAAGAGGGACTCATGATACAGAAAAGCAGAAGTGCTATGTAGAGAAATTTAAATTTCTTCTATTACTGAGACACTGGAGTACATATCAGTCACAAAATATCCCACAATATAATAAATTTATTTTATTTTACTGTATCTTATTTTTATCTTTGTTTCACATTGTGTTTTTCTGCTCTGGGTGTTTGGCTTGAACGTGCTTGATTTTCACAAAAACTCTTCTGGGCACTGGACATATGTATACTCCACAATATACTGAAATTCTCACTTTTTAGGTCATAAAATACCCCTCACACATGGCTTTTGAGGGGGGAAACCTTGGTACATGAGGTAATTTGTAATATTGACATTTTATATTAGTTCATTTATATATTTATAAATAAAGGTTAATAATAATAAATAATAACTTTCAGGTTACACTCATAGACTGAAAGCAGTGTTGCTAGTTTCTCCTTCCCTTCCCTTTTCTCTTTCTCGCTTGAGTGTAATCCACCTTGAGTGTGTACATTTTTATTATTCATTATTTTATATACTCTGTTATGGCAGCACATCCCTCTGGAAACCTTCTGAATCTCCCTACCACTTAATCCCATTCCACATAAAACATTTATAGGATTTGGGGAAAACATTCAACATCTGAAATATCTGTGTGGGGGAGAAATCAAATAAACTGCCTCCTTGGATCCCATGTTAGATGAATGGTGGGATATAAATTAAATTAAATTAAGACAATTTTTTTTCATATGCTTCATTCTATGGGCATTCTGTAAGTCTGCATAGATATATCTACTAATCTGTGCTCATCTGAATACAATAGGACTTCCATCTGAGTAAATATGAACAGGCTTGCACTGTTAAATACCTCTTCAGTGTGCTTGAACTTTGGGAATGTACAACTGGAATCATCAGTCAAAGGATGGTTATCCAAGTTGCCTGAGTCTTTAAGGTAAGCCAACACACAACCAACATTCTTCATATTTCTTATTTTGCCCCATACATGTGATAGATTAATGGTTTGGGTAAATGTGTATGTTACAGGGAATACTTGGCCAAACCTTATTTACAGAGGAAAATATATATTTTATATATCTCCTTGTGGGGTGGGGGAGGAATCCTTAAGATGGACAAATCAACAACCAATTAAATGAATCAACTTGCCGTGAACTAAGTAGAGTATTGAACTGGTACAAGGGTTATGATACAGGAAGACAAACATCCTAACTAGGTACTAGTCCCCAACCCATTAATATTGATATTTACTTCTGGCAGTTTCAGATAAATTGGCTTTCTGAAAACCATAAGAAAAATATGAAATGTTTTTTCCTAACTTATCATCTTATATGAGTTCTGGGCCTTTAATTGCAATGGTTCTTGCTCGGCATCAAGCAATCTCTTACTGGAAGAACCTGTTTGGACCCTCAAGTAGCTTAGTAGCTAGGGAAACATATCCTGACAGTTTAAGAGCAATCTATGGAACAGATGATCTGAGAAATGGACTTCATGGCAGTGCCAACTTTGCATCAGCTGAAAGGGAAATCCGATTCATGTTTTCTGAAGTGGTTATTGAACCAATCCCAGTTGGGCAAGCTGCTAAGGATTACCTCAACCTCTATGTCATACCTACCCTACTGAAAGGACTTACAGAACTGTGTAAGAAGAAACCAGCAGATCCTTTTACTTGGCTGGCTGACTGGTTAATTGAACACAATCCCAACACACCTAAGTTGCGACATGCTGTGATTGTGGAGGAGCCTTAAAGAAGACAATTCAAAACTCATTAAAAACAGCATATTGTCTTTTGAATTTCTTACCAACATTAGTATGTGAGAAATAATAGTTCAAAATCTTTTGTAAACTGAGAAGCAGGACATTGTGAAATACACAGACTGAAGTAGCAGTATACAAGATTGAAATTTAAATTAATAAAGACCTACATATAAATTGCAAAAAAAAAATAAAAAAAATTAAAAAAAGGAAAAGAAAAAAAAAAGAAAAGAAAAGAAAAGAAAAATATGAAAGGTCATCATAGAATAGTTTCACCACTCCTTTGGTTTAAATGGGAGAGACAGTAGCATACAAAATCATTCTCTTTAAATTTGAATGATGTTTTCTAGACAGATTCATAAGACATCATGTTGCTAAAAACTGTCAGTGTTATCATAATCTTCAGTGCCTTTGAGGCTTGATTTTAGCCAGAGCTCAGAGGCAGAAGCTGTGAATGCAAATCCTGTGGAATATGTGAAATAACATTTGTTCTTCTAGGTGTAGCTCTGAGCTTTAGAAACAATTATGTTTACCACAGAGGCACTGTTGTTAACAGTCTTCTGAAAGAAAGAAACAGGCCGATATTTTGTCAATAAGTTACTATGGTGCAAGTTGGACTTACACCATTGTAACTTACTTTTTTGTTCATTGCATAGATTGGAATTTTGTTCTCACCATTCAGTGACCAAAGCCCCACCCCCCACCCCCGGTGCACCTTGCAAGCCACACAACTCCCACACCTCATTGCTATTTCTAGATTGTCAGAAAGCAAGGGGATCAGCAATAATACACCCAGCTATTTTCCTTTAGCTGGATGTATTGCAAGAACATCACTGAAGAGACATCGCAAGAGCCCCCCCTGAAGATACCTACAGGTGCCTGCACATCTTACAAAGTGAGTTTGGGAGGTTAACATAAGACGTTATGTATGAAGGTGTAGCTATGTTGAGACACATGCATCTCCCAGTAAAGGACCTTGGCCATAATGTGAATAATAGCGGTGCATTTTGACATATGCATTGCACAATGCCCACACATTACAGAGCAGTTGGCCATTAAAGATGACTAGCATTTGTAACCATATGTTTAAGGGCTGTTTATTGTTTTCTTCTTACATTTTGCTTTTGTTCCAAATAACTCAAGGATATGTACATGCCTCTCTCTCCTGTACCATCAACCTCAGTAGTAGGTTGGGCTGTGAGATCATGACAGTTCCAAGATTAAATAGGGAGCTCATGGCTACCTATTGATTTGACTCTGGTTCTCCCTTAGTATAGTCCAGTATTATAACAATCATGTCATTCACAATTAAGGCTGTATTAGGATATCAGATAGTTTTAAGAATGTTGAAATCTTCTACTTTGGCAAATATATTCTGTGTAATTTCTAGGCCTTTCAGCTTTCTTGCCCCATTTTCAGCTAAAGCAGCAGAGAAAGTTTTGTTCCACCACAGCCATTTCTTTATTTGTGGTTTGCAATGGGAAATTTTGTTTAATTTTGGAGTGGTGCCATGAATACCTTCAATGTGGCTGCTCCAGATAAGTGCCTTTTGAATGATGATCTTATTTTAGGGGCTTTGTATTGTTAGCTGTGTTTAAAGGATGTGCAGAAGAGTAGTCTACAAATATCTTTTTTTCTTTTAAAGAAAGAAAACCAATGAATGTTGGCTGCTCTTTTCAGCACACCATAATTCAATATTTATAAAGTGCCCATTATATACTAGGTTCTGGGCAAAAGTAAAATACAGACCTATGATCTCATAATAGAGAAAGTAAGCATTTGAAAGGGATTCCAAGATGTTTGGCTATACTCACAGTAATGGAAAAAATTATATATTTCCTCAGATAATTACCCTCAAGTCGACCTGACTCATGGAGAGCCTGTAGATGAGACATTCTCCAAGACCCCATGTCCTCCACTGCTCTGCTCAGGTCCTGCAGATTCATACCCATGACTTCCCTAATTGAGTTCAGTCATCTGGTGTGCAGTCTTCCTCTCTTTCTACTGCCCTCCACATTTTTTAGCATTATTATTTTTTCTAATGAGCCAAGCCTTCTCATGATGTGGCCAAAGGACAACAGCCTCAGTTTTGTCATCTTTGCTTCCAGGGAGAGGTCAGACGTGATTTGTTCTAGGACTTATTTGTTTGCCTTTTTGGTTGTCTATGGTATCCTCAGCACTCCAGTGCCCCATTTCAAATGAGTTGACCTGTCCTCACACTGCGTTAGCAAGTAGTGCATTAGTTTCCTTCCCTTGTTGTCTGAGACCAGCTCATAAGACAAGTTGAAAATGCTGCTGCTGAACACTAGGGCAGTGAATAGTAAAACAGCTGCCATTCAGGACTTGATCCTGGAAGAACAAGCTGACCTGGCATGTACTACAGAAACCTGGTTGTATGAGGCTGGTGTGTGTGTGTTAGTCACTCTCAGCTTTGCCCACCAAGTGTTTCTGTGCAGCAGCAGGTGAGACCTGGAGGACAGGGAGGTGGAGATGCAGTGGTCTATCTTGATTCCATCTCCCTGACCAGATGCCCTCTCACACAGTTGACTGGTTTTGAGTGTGTTTATTTAAAGGTGGGTAGCTGGGACAGAATAGGGCTTCTGTTGGTGTATGACCCATCCCCTCTGTACAACAGTCTCCCTTCCTGAACTAGCTCCACATCTAAGCAGGATTCAAATCCTGGTCTCCTAGCATCCTAGTCCAACACTCATGCCAATACAAAATGCTGGCTCACAACATATTCTTTCCCCCAGCAATTTAAAAGAGATCTGAGAAGTAAATATTAATTCTCTGTATGGACATCATCTCCAATTTACATAACAACTGAATGAGAGTAATTTAAAAAACTTTCAGTTTTGTTAATTTCCATTTTTAAAACAGTGTCAATTTTCTCTAGTTTTCTGTCCTCATGCCTGCAGAATATTAGTATGGGTCTCAATAGCAGCAATAAACAATGACATTTTTGCAGTGTGATGTTCACTACATTTTCTACTCTCTTTCTTGAGGTTATTCTCTGGCCTATAATTAGCGACTTCACCCTTTTCCTTTGTTCCATCCTGACACAGACTGTCTTCTGAATTTCCTTTTGCACAGAGTCAAATAGGAAATGGGAGTAGAAAAGCTAGGATTTTGTCTAATAAAATTCCAGAAGCAAAGCCTTGTGTTAGTAAAACCTTTTGTTCTGCTATCAAACTTGCTTGAAAAATTACTAATTTGCTTATTTCTGTATATGATAAAAATCTCCAAGTGCCCTCCTGAACATGGACAGTTGTGTGAGGAGAGGGCTCTGTAGGGTTTGTTTTAAGTGTCTCTACTAATTTTTTTATTATTCTGACTCTTTCAGTAGGAGAGATATATGTTTAAACTTGTCTTATTAACATGAACAAACCTTGTGCTATGAGAAAGTCATAATCTAAATTTAACCTTTATTTAACATTATTTTTTCATTAATCAGTATTTCATAAGACCTGGATCCAATTGTTAATGCCACTGAGAATAAATACATTAAATCAGTGGAGATTTGGTAAAACAATCAAATGTAAATTCTGTTTATATAAAGAGATTAACAATTGGATATA
This sequence comes from Sceloporus undulatus, assembly GCF_019175285.1. Classification (NCBI taxonomy): domain Eukaryota; kingdom Metazoa; phylum Chordata; class Lepidosauria; order Squamata; family Phrynosomatidae; genus Sceloporus; species Sceloporus undulatus. The sequence continues at coordinate 80,908,345 of NC_056522.1, read as the reverse complement.
AACTTAACGGCCATTTAAATTGTAACACTTTGGCCCGTTACAAACGGGCACAAAATGGCAGCGGACGTTCCACACGGCCGCCGCCATGAGGACATCATGACCGCACCGCCTCTATACGGGGCGGAGCGGACGTGACGTCCTCACTCCACGCCAGGGCACTTAGTGCGTCCTTAGCGCGGAGCAGGAAGGAGCTCCGTTTTGGAGCTCCTTCCTGGTTTGGTCCGCTGGGTCCAGCATTCACACGGCTACGCCCAGCGGACCAAAGGAGAAAGGGGCCAAGCAGCCCCTTTCTCCTCCTCCCTGCTGCCGCGGGGTGTCCTTGGGGCTTGTAGCCCCAAGGACACCCCTTTCCAGGCTGTGGGGAAGGGGCGTTTTGCCGCTTCCCCGCAGCCTGAAAAGTGGCGGATCGGGGCCTCAGTGGCTGCCGCTCTGGACGCTGAGACCCCAATACAGCGGGGAAAGGGGCGGGTGCAGCCCGCCCCAAACGGGCGGTCTGTAACCTGCCTATAATTCCATTTTATTTGCTGTTGCAAAATCCCATGAAATCCTGGGATTTGCAATTTAAGAAGTGGTAATTTAGAGTTTCCAGCCAGAGAGATCTAGTACTTCCCCAAACCACAAAACCCCAGATTTCATAAGATGCAGGCAGTACAAGTGAAACTATAGTGCTATAAATTGTGTGATATAAAAATACCTTATGTGTATGTGGAATTATTTTTGAAAAATGTTACTACCTAATGTTATATAGGTTCTAGCAACAATCCAATGCACATGTACCTCCCTGGATACAGTAAGATTTATTTCTAAATAATAATTATTATTTATACAAAATATAGTACCTGTTACTAACACTGCTAAATTTATTCTGCAGATGTAAGTACACTGCAGAAATAAAGCAGTTTACTCTACTTTAACTGCCATTCCTCTGTCCTGCAGAATCCTGTAATTTGGTGAGGCATCAGAGCTCTCGGGCAAAGCAGACTGAATACAAAAGCCTAGGGTACCACAGGATGGAGCCATGACAGTTAAAGTGGTATCAAACTGCTATATGTCTGCAGTGTGCATACGTACTGAGTCTACAAATGCATTATTGGCATTTTTTCATCTGTTGCTTTCTAGATTTAGCAAATGATTCAGATACTGTTTTTCCCCCCAGTCCTTTTAGATCACATAAAGATGCAAGCTTGGGTTGTGTACTTTTAGTTGCTTTGCTAACTAATAAGCAATAATCAGTGATGATACTCTGCTCTTTTTTTTAGGTAAAAGAGAATGTCAGTGAGAATGTCAATAACCTCCTACTTACTGCAAAGAAACGTTTGTACAAAGTGCTGATGACTAATTTCATTCAACACCGAATCAACATGGGACAGAGATACAATTTTGTTATGTCATACTTCCAGCAAGCTCAGGGAGAACAAACCTCAGATTATGCTGTTCTTCCCTTCTGTCATACTGCTCCCATTTCGGGTCACTGAAACTGAGAGGTACTGACAGACCCAAGATCGTCTAGCAAACAAGAAGTTCATGGAAAACAAACCTATCAGTGGTTACATTAGTTATGGTAATTGTATATTGCCTCCAGTCTAAGGTGCTCGGAATTATAAGCAGAAAGATGTGTTTATAGTTGCTTGTGAGCTTCGCACAAGTATCTAATTGGCCACAGTGCTGGACTAGGGTGTTTTTTTAATCTGATCCAACACTGTTCTTCTTATGTTATTAAGAATTATGAAGGTCTGCAAGAATGTCAACAATTACAGTGGGCCCTCCACATTCTCTGGCGTTAGAGATGTATGAAAGTGGAAAAACTTCAACCAAAAATACACTTTTTAAAAAAATCTGAGAGAATACTTCCCTGGGCATCTGTAGGTATTCCAGTGCAATTCTACAGTCAACAATATCATAGAATTGTACTATAGGACCTACAAATGCCTAGAGAAGTATTCTTTCTAGGAATCTCAGAGCCTGAACAAACAGGCCAAAATAAAGCTACTCAGTTTGGAGATATGCTATTTAAATTATGCATTTGTCCTAAGAGGCCGGAAGCCATGGCAAAGCCATGCTCCAGTCCTAAGGACTAGAGTGCAGCTTTGGCACAGCTTCTGGCCTCTTAAGATCCATGTGTCATTTAAACAGCATACCTCCAAAGTGACCCGAAGCAGCTTTATTTTGGCCTGTCTGTTTGGGCCCTCAGGTCCTCCAGCACAGCTTCTAGTGAAAGTTGGCCATAGAGTTGAACTGGGCAACCTAGAGATTCCTAGAGAGAACATGCTACTCCAATCAGCAAATCCTCCCCAACAGACATCCTCCCCAACTGGATGAAGAATGGTAATGATATGGGTCTTTTTGATCCAAGCCTTTCCTTTTATTTGCCTCCTTTTTTTCAAATATGTAAAGTGGCTGGGAGAAGCTTTGTGAGATTGGATCTCTTCCCTTGAGTTGGTACCTCTCTCGACTCTTATAAAGTGAGATCTATTTTCTTTTTCTTCTTCTTTTTTTAAAATAAAATTTATTAATTTTTTTTAAAAATAAAGAAAATAAAAAACCAGACATACAAAAATCTTGGACATTATCATACACACACAATGAGAAGTTACCTAGTAAAGTGAGATCTGAAACATCTCAAGTTCCCCGGGAGTGACTTCCCATGTATTATAAGACTACAAGGTAATTCTTGGGATTGGGATGGGGCTAGATCATTTTATGTGAAAGCCAGTATGCAGTAGTGGTTTGAGTGTTGGAATAAAATTTTGGAAAAGCAGAGTTAGAATCCCACTCAGTCATGGAAGCCTTGGGCGAGTCACACTCTCTCAAACTCAGAGGAAGGCAGTAGCAAACATCCTCTGAATAATTATTGCCAAGAAAACCCTGTGATAGGTTGCCTTAGGTTAGGGCTGCAGTAAGTTGGAAGGCACACAATAACAAGATCTTTTTGTGATAAAAAAGAAGAAGATAGAAAACAAATTAGCCTCTGGTAATGCCTAAAAATAAGATCCCTATTGAAGATCTCGTTGTAGTTCCAAAGACAGTTGTTGCTTAAGAGTTTAAATTAACTGGATTATGGTAATACGATGAAATGGAAACAGAAAATGTAATGCATTGCTGTAGAGAGCAGATGCTTTTGTATACCGGAAGAAATGCTGAAAATACTCTCAATCAGTGGAACATATGTATTCTCTCTGGCAGTATAGGTATAACCACTACTACCAGTACCAACACTATCTGACAGGAGTGGACAAATGTGTGATTGACCTACAAACAAAATATGCCAAAATGAGACGACACACTGTCTCATCTAATGTTAACTGTCTCTGCTTCTCTCCATTTACCATGAAGAACTGAACTGCATTATTGGTTATTAGAACATTGAAAAAAGTACTGCCTGTGTTCAATTATTTGTTTAAAATGCTTCTGTTCAACTGTTGTTATTTCATATATGTATAAAAATGTACAGAGGTGTGACTGATTAAAATGCTGAGACCTATTTCAGTACTTTGCAGACAGCAGGGCATGTAATGAAGCTAACAAATACCTTAATAATTATGAAAGAGGAAGAACGGACTGTTTTGCACTACAGCTGCCCTATCTGAAAAACTATAAATTTAGTCTCAGGAAACAAATTACCTAAAAGGAAATTCCATCACCTTATAGGGTCTTTTGGGGAGAGTTATTAATAGGCAGAAGGAAGTGAAAAAGAAGAACCTTGAATACAGATAGTTAATTGTTACTAATTCTTGGTAACAATTCATACACAGTTATTTTTCCATATGAATGAATGAAATTATCAATCATTCAATTATTATTATTATTATTATTATTATTATTATTATTATTATTATTATTATTAACCTTTATTTATAAAGCGCTGTAAATTTACACAGTGCTGTACATACAATCTTATTAATTGGACGGTTCCCTGCCCTCAGGCTTACAATCTAAAAAGACACGACACAAAAGGAGAAGGGAGTGGTGGTGGAGAAGGGGCCTTTCTAGTAGGATAATATATATAAAATACATAGCAATACAGGAAATGATTCAATAAAACAGACAACAAAAGAGCATCAAATAGCAAGTGACCGTTATGCAATGCCTGGGAACGCTTCTCTGAACAGGATGGTCTTCAGCTCTGTTTTGAAGCTGGTTAAGGAAGTGATGGCTTTTGCTCGCGGGGGAAGAAGGTTCCAGGAGTGAGGGGCAGCAAGCGAAAAGGGGCGAATCCGGGATGGAGCAGAGGAAATCCTGGGCTGGGACAGCAGACCTTGACTACCAGAACGGAGGGCCCTGGTGGGAAGATGAGGGGAAATAAGGTCTGATAAGTAGGGAGGGGCCAGTCCATGGAGGGCTTTAAACGTCGACAGCAGGAGCTTATACTGAATGCGGAAAGGGAGGGGGGAGCCAGTCAAGGGATGCCAACACAGGAGAGATGTGGTCAGAGCGGTGGGTGGATGTGATAATGCGTGCAGCTGAATGCTGGACAGAAATTAAAGGACAGAGGTGAGAGAGAGGAAGCCCGGCCAGGAGGATGTTGCAGTAATCGAGTCGTGAGATCACTAGGGCATGGACCAGGATCTTGGATATGGTCGGATTTTGGCAATATTGTATAAAAAGAATCTACAAGCCTTGACTGTGGTCTGGATCTGGGGGGATACATGACAGAGAAGAATCAAAGATAAAACCAAAACTGCGGGCTTGCTGGACTGGTTGAATAGAAATGTTGTCCACAGAGACAGAAATCAATTCGATCAATTAATCCATCTGTAACTTGATTTCCAGGCCAGGCCCATAGTTGAGGTCAAGACTGCAAAGGTGGCATGATCCCAGTCATTTTATGTTGTGAGTTCTCCATCTTGATGAGATTACTGTAAATTATTTTTTTTTATGTTCTGAACTTACAGGTATGTTTAAAATTATTATAGCTGTATGCTTATGCAGAATTTTAGATTATGCATAGTTCTACTTACAAGCGTTCAGAGCAAGAAACTGAAAATATAATTTAAAAAATATTCATAGCTATATAGTATTGTTTTAGGCTGGCTAAACATCCCAAGCTCCCTGAGTCGTTCCTCATAGGACATGGCTTCCAGACCCTTCACCATTTTAGTCGCGCTCCTCTGGATACGCTCCAGTTTCTCAATGTCCTTTTTGAATTGTGGTGCCCAGAACTGGACACAATATTCCAGGTGGGGCCTGACCAAAGCAGAATACAGTGACACTATTACTTCCCTTGATCTAGACACTATACACCACTTGCACCCCATTAACCAACTCATCCTTGTTGGTTAGGATGAGATCTAAAATAGCTGACCCCCTTGTTGCCTCTTCCACCTTTTGGACAATGAAATTGTCTTCCAGGCAAGTGAGGAATTTGCTAGACGTTGAGGATTTTGCTGAGTTTGACTTCCAGCAAATATCATGGTGAGGACTATATGAAATGTCTTTTCAGGGTCCCTTAAAATCACCATACAGCTTGCTGATCACTTTGTGTGGTGCTGTCTCCTGCTCTTCACCTCCACACTGGTGGTTGGAACATTCTTCAGAGGTTTGGGTGAAGGGCATTTCTTCTGTGGCTTGGAGTGGCACCATTTTGGAACAGACTGACTGACTGGAGCAGGGGTTATGTGGCAGCAGGGGAGAAGTGGCAGCAAATAAGAGCTTTCAAATTTGGGACCTTGCTTAAGTTTAGTGAGCTTTGCTGGGACTTGCCTGCCAGGTTGGAGCCACACTGCAGGTCCTGCAATTCTTGGAAAGAGTCCTTTGCCTTGGAGTGGCTCCTGTAGTTAAAATCTCTCCCTTTCCTCATCCATGTGTCACTAGTCCAGAGCATGTGGCCTCTGTAAACCCACTACATACGTACAATCTGTGCTTCTCTCCACCCTGACAAAGAAGGATTGAAAGTCCTTCCTTGCTAGAAAGAAGCTCTCTGTCCACTCTCCTGGACAGACCTCCTAGCACAAAATAACCGGGATGGCTCCACGTTTGAATACTCTTCATCACCTTAGTAATATTAGTGTTTGGGGTCAATAAAAGCTGCCCACATTCATAAATTTTGTTCATTGGTGACTGTCTCTGAAGCCTGTGGTCTTTTTTGTGAATAAGGGATGAAAGGGAAAATGTCAGAATGTGACCTTAAGTCCATCATGAGGTAAAGCCACATTGAAAACACTTTGCTTAGAGGGAGAAAAGGTAAGTTCCTCGTAATTTCAAGTTAAGTTAAATGTGTACTAAACATTCTGAGCCATGTTCCAAAATATATTGATACATTCTGTTAATAAGATAACATCTGGAACAATAGAATAAGATACAAAAAACAAGTATGAAGTACATTGTGCTTGTTATTTTTTTGGTGAGTTTACATGTATGTCATAGCCTTTTGCTTATCAATTGCTGGCACTGCATGTTATTGTAGGAATTCTGTGTAAAGCTGGTTTGTTTGTCAGGGGGTTGAACCCTAAGCAACCAAGCTGGAGTCCACCTGGCACAGTGTCATTAGATAAATTGCTGAGTTCAATCTATTATCAGACTTCATTCAATAACTTGAAAAGGTTTTTCAAATTTCCATTCAGGGTATAACCAAATAATGTGTATTTTGGAATTAAAAAAACCCAAGATACTCCTCTGATTGTAGTGTGCTAGTAATCCTGTTTGTTAAGAATTTAGGATTCATCATAGATGTTCTTCCAAGTTCTTGTACTTAAAATGAAGGCACAAGAAAGGTGAAGCCCTTTCAACTTACAGTGGACCCTTGTTATACGCTGGGGTTTGGTTCCAAGATCCCCCGTGTAATAACAAAATCCTTGTATGCTCAAGTCCCATTAGATATAATGACATAGCAAAATGGTGTCCCTAATAAAAAATGGAAAATCAAGGTTTGATATTTGAAACTTATACTTTTTTTGAACATTTTCAAACCGTGGATGCTTGAATCCGTGTATAACAAATTCGTGTATAAGAAGGGCCGCCTGTATTTCAGTAGTGTGAGACATAACCACAGCTCTATACATGACTGCGACTAGGTATTTGTGGCACAAAGGTAAAATCCAGTCAACGCAGGCTGACAGTTGACCCTTTTACACACTGTCCCATCTCACTCCCATTCCTACTGTAGGCCATCCCTTAACCAAACAACAATGGAAGCCAAGGGTGGGAAATGTGTGTTTGTGTGAGTTTCATGTGTTACACTTATATTTTTTTGGTGAACTTCTTACTTGAATCTAGAAACAAGAATTAAGGGTTTTATATTTCTCACGACTTTAAGTACAGTAAGTAAGTGTACAATTTAGCTACAGAATGAAGGCACAGTTGCTTCAGCTTTGTGGTCTCTCTCCTAAGTGCAAAGAGGAAAATGTGGGAAAGACATTTGTAATGCAGTATGTTTTAAATTATTTTGTCCAAATGCATGTTCAGGTTTCCAAAATATTGGGAGAATATTGGGAAGATAAGAGTATTTTTTTAAGTGTTGCTTTTGTAATAGAGAAGAATCTGAATTCTGAAGGAAAAAAAGGAAGACTGCATTGCAAGTGAATTGAATCAATGAAGGAACTACAGCCTTGCAATCTTTGAGCTTGCAAGACCTGAGCAGTTGATAACAGGGTCATCTCATCTGTCAGTTTATGGCAACCCCATGAATTTCATACTATGGGGTCTTAGGCAAGGAATAGTTAGAGGCAGTTTGCCATTTCCTTCCTCTTAAACATAGCCTACAACAGCTGGTATTCTTTGTACCCCATCCCCATACAAAGCAGGACTGACTCTTCTTAATTTCCAAGATCAGACAGGATCTGGTGTCAGGGTTATCAAAAGTCAAAGGTAAGTTGACAATTAACAACAACTTCCTGTAGTTGCATTCAGTAGAGCACTGAAGATGAAGAAGGTGCTGTTTTGTTTTAAATTGTGCAGTTTTAACTGCGTTTTATCCTTAAGTGTATGTTTTAATATTGCTAATAGTTTAATTCTATTTTAACATTGACTTTGTACATCTTTGTAACTATATTGTAATCACATTAATTTAAATTTTGATACAAATGAAACCAGAACTATACTAAAAATGGTGGAGGGACAACTGGAGAAGAAATTAGGGCAAGTTGTACAATACATGATTACAACTGTGATAGGGTTGCCATTTATCCTGGAAAACCTGGAAAACCCCAGATTGATCAGACTTAAAAATGTCCCGGCCAGCTGGGTCAGCTGAAGCAGTAAATCCTGGATTTCTCCTTTGTAGCAGGGCAATAGGTAGGTTAAAATTCCACAGTGGCAATGAAGCAGGAAACCATGCAAGGAGACCGGCTCTGCTCAGAGCCTTATCCCATCCTGCAGGCTCTGGTTTCTACCCTATTCCTCCATTCCCTCTCCCTGAGAAGCCCACAAGATGGGAAAGGAAAGGAGGCAAGCAGAGATGACCTTGTGTTTCGTGACGATTGCGCTTGAGCCTAGGCTTGAACTTAGGCCTGGGCAGCAGAGTGCAATGTTGCTTCCAAACAGCCTTGAGAAGGAGGCTTCCAGAGAGTAAAGGGTCTTTGGGGATGCCCAAAGAGTAAAGGGTCTCCCTCTGGGTTTGCTTGGAAGCCTCCCTCTCTTCACACCAACTAGGAGGAAAGAGAAGAAAAAAGAACTCTTAGATTGGAACTGAGTTTGGTACTTAGCTTGGTACTGAGGCTGAAACATAATGGTAGCAAAAGTGTAATGTGTGTTGAATATGCATAATCAGAACACAAATTAATAATGTACATAATTATAGTAATGTCCATGATATGCATATTAGATGCCCAGATATGAGGGACTGGAACATGGCAGCCCTAAACTATGAGAAATGAAAATGCTTGAAAGCGGAAGGACTTGGTTATTTTGACACAAGAAGATTGGTTAATCAAATTAAATGAATAAGCTGAAATGGATAAATTGACAATGTTAATTAAAAAAAGTTTTTTAAAAAAAGGATTGGGATTTGTTTATTAATTTTTGAGACATAGATGGGGATATTTTGTAGTAAGTGGGTTTTAATAAATAAAATTCATAATGCATAGAAGGAACTTTACTGTTTTGGTCGTAAAGTTAAATATATTTTCAAGTACAGTGGGCCCTCCACATTCACTGAAGTTAGGGACGCAGGACCCCAGTGAAACTAGAAAAACTGCAAATAAAAAAAGTATTTTTCCACTTGGGAGAACGCGTCCCGAGGAATCTCTGTCTCCTCCAGTATGCAAGAATGTCAACAATTACAGTGGGTCTTCCACATTCGCTGGGGTCAGGGATGCAGACCCCTGTGAAAGGGGGGAAATGGCAAATAAAAGAACTTATTTTTTTTTACCTGAGAAAACACTCGTTTAGGCATTTGTAGGTCCTCCAGTGCAACTCTATGGTCAACATCCACCAAACGTTGATCATAGAATTGTGCTGTAGGACCTACAAATGCCTAGAGAAGTTTTATTTCTAACATGATTAGGATATACTCTTTCTAGGAATCTCTAGGTCTTCCAGTGCAACTCCTGGAGGATAGAGATTCCTAGAGAAAACATATTGATCAAATCCATAAATAATAAAATCTGCAAAAGTCAAAGTTGCAAATGTGGAGGGCAGACTGTAAAGCCAAATGCTTTGGGGAAGGAAGTCATTGCTTTTATATACTTTTTTCTTTGTAGTTTTACTTTGTTAATCTTTCTTTTTTCTTTTAATTTTATTTGTATGTTTTACATAGTTTAAAAGTTTCTGTTTAAAAAAAAGTTATTTGTTAATTTGTTAATTTTAATTTTTTTTTAAAAAAAATCCCCCAAAAGTAATAATTTCAATTGATTCTTTGAGGCCCAATTAAAAAGCAGGCTGTAAATAGAGTTAATAATAAGCTCTTTTTAAAGATCCGCAAGGAATAAATCAACATCACTAAGCAATAGGTTGATGCCTCCACCGAGGCAGAAAAGGTCAGCTGCTGCAGTGATTAGGCAGTGTTCCCAAGACACTGGCTGCATTTGCACTGCAGAGATAATGCAGTTTGATTCTGCCCTAACTGCCATGGCTCAGTGCTTTGGAATCCTGGGATTTGTAGTTTGGAGAAAAGTGCTGAGGATACCACAGACAGCCAAAAAGACAAATAAATGGGTCCTTGAACAGATCAAGCCTGAAATTTCTTTGGAAGCCAAGAGGATCTAAACTGAGGCGGTGGCATTTGTCTGTATTTCTTTAAAATGATGAAGAGATGGCATGAGTAGGGCTCACTGGGAAGAGAAAGGAGAGGCCCCAGGATTTTTTCTTAATTAAATGTAAATGTTTAATTTTTTTTTTAAATTAATTTTTTTAATTTTTAAAATTTTCTTTAAAAACATTATATTTTACCAAATTTTCACTTTAACCACATGAAAGTATGTGTATGTAAACACTTTTATTCTGTGTATACTATATTGTAATGTAAAGGAATAAATTTAAACTTGCTAGTTGTTTAGGATATATGGGAATTGGGATTTCAGAGTAACAGAGGTGTTCTCTCAGGTAAAAACATATAGTGTTTCCCCCCACTTTCAGGAGGGCCCTGCATCACCCCCCCCCCTCTGTATTCGAAGATGCTAGGAAAGATAGACCGGTGCGTAAAGAGGGGGGCCAAGGCCAGATGGACAGACGAACTAGCCGCGCCAATGGGAGATAGGGAGGCCTGTGTCTTTAACAATGCTTTAAGAGATGCTGGAAGCAGGGGAAGCTCAGAGCACAGAAGAAGGAGCCCCCCCCCCCCCAAAATAGGGCTCTTTTAATTAAAATTTCAGATTTCAAAATTTTATTTTTTTTAAAAAAATAATAATGTTGAGTTTAAAATTTAATACCAGATTAACTGGCATGGCTCAGTGCTCCATTTCTCAGTGTCTTGTTGTCCAACATTTCCCTGTAGACAAGTATTCCCCACTTCTTCCCTATGGGCAAGTCGTCCCCTATGTTTCCCTATTGGCAAATATTCTCCTATGTCTCCCTATTTTCCCTATGTCTATATAGGGGCAAGTATCCCCCTATATTTCCCTAACCCCCTATGTTTCTCTATGGACAGGTATTCCCATATGTCTCCCTATGGGCAAGTATCCCCTATGTCTCCCTATGAGTGAATATTCTCCTATGTCTCCCTATGGGCAAGTATCCCCGTAAGTCTGCCTATTCCTCCTATGTTTCCCTATTCCCCTATGTCTCCCTATGGGGGTGTATCCCCCTATGTCTCTCCATTCCTTCCTATCCCCCGATGCCTCTCTCTGGGCAAGCAGCGTGTGCCATTCCTCCCAGCAGGGCCCCCTTTCCTTCCTCTGGGCCTGGGTTTTGGGAGGCCCTCATGGAAGGACCTCCGCCTCTGACTCTGAGGACGAAGAGGCCAAGGAGGAAAAGGAGGAGGAAGGCAGAGGCGAGGGGGCGCCTCAGGGTCCCTGCTCCCTGGTGGGGAGTCCTGAGCCCGGCGCCTCCCTCGGGACCCAGGAGAGGAGGAGGCGGAGGAGGAGGCGGGGAAAGGGCCCTGGCGCCACCGCCGCCCTCCCATTCCCCTTCCTTCCTTCCTTCCTCCCTGCCTCCCTTCCTTCCTTGCTCTCCCTCGCCGCCGAGGCCCAGGAGGAGGGAGCGGGCTCCTCATCTGGGAAAGGGGGAGACTCCCCGCCATGGCCGCCTCCAAGGTGAGGGAACGGGGAGGGAAGGGGCGCCCCAGGAGGCAACGCCCCACGCTCCCTGCCTTGGGCCCCGGGGAAGAAGGGGCGGTTGGCCGTTTCCCAAGGCACTCCTGGCAGGGAAGCACTGAGCAGGGCTGCTGCTGCTGCTGTTGTTGTTACTGTTGTTGTTGTTGTTGTTGTTGTGGGGCTTCAAGTGGCGTCCCCCTGATGGTGGGGTTTCCCTAGCATTGTTGTTCAGAGGGGGCTTTGCCATGGCCTTCCTCTTGTTGAGGGTTGTGTGTGTGTGTGTGTGTGTGTGTGTGTACTTTCTGAGCCATGGAGCCCCTCTCGTGGGGTTCCTTTCCCAGGTTTCCCTAGAAGGGCTTTTGCCATGGCTTCCCCCGAAGAGGCTGAGAGAGTGTGACTTGACTGCCACAGGGTTTCCTTGGCAAGGTTTCTAAAGAGGGGGTTTGCCATTGGTAATGTGTGAGTTGTGTGTGTTGTGTGTGTGGTTTCAAATAGTTTCTGTCTACAGAGACCCTTATCGTGGGGCTTCCTTGGCAAGGTTTCTTGAGCGGGGCTTTGCCATGGCCTCCCCTGAGGAGGCTGAGAGAGCGTGACTCCCCCAGGGTCACCCAGCAGGTTTCATAGCCAAGCCAGGATTCAAACCCTGGTCTACAGAGCCATAGTTCCAATGCTCAGCCCATAGTGGGTCTCTCATGGTGGTCTTTTGGGGGGGGGGAACTGGAAGTCCTTTTGACAGGACCTGCTTTTTTTCACTGTAGTGGATTGTGGGTGTCTTCTGATAAAACACACTCTCTCAGCCTCAGGCCCTGGCAAACCTCCTCTGAAGAAGCTTGGCAAGGAAACCCCATGATAGGATTGCCATAAGTCAAAACGACTTGAAGGAACACAACAACAACAACAGTGCTGAGTGGGGAAGATGGTGCGAATCAGAGATGATGTTTGGGGGATCCCTGTAGTCTCAAGGGATTAGGATTGAGGTTTCAGTTTATTGTCTCTTCTGGCTATAGGGAAAGGTGGGCAGGATTTGGGCCTCAGACATAAACTTTTCCCTTTTGGGCCGGGAAGCAGCAGAAGAGCCTGGACTGGAGAAAGAGTTGCTTACTTAAAATTACTTCCGGATAGAGTTTTACTCTATGCTGTTCAACACCTGTGCATTTATAAAGAAGACCAGAAAACAACATTGAGTGGTTTGAACATTGGACTAGGACTCTGGAGACAGGAAAGTTGGCCATGGTAGACCCATGCGGAAGAGACTTGCCAAGAAAACCTCATGATGGGGTCGCCATAAGTCAGAAATGATTTGAAGGCACACAACAACAACAACAACAACAACATGAACCCCCACCCACCCGTTAGGTTAGGTTTCTTTCCCCAAAAGTAACCTTTCTTAAGTTTCTCAAACAGGAGAAGATAGCAGTGGCATAAGTCAGTCACCCATAAGAGTTAGCACAGAGTTATACAGTATACAGAAAGGACCTGCTCTACAGCTTCTCCTCCCCTTTGTAGGTGTGCTCACATTTTGTTCACAACGTTCATACATATCCTCTGTTGGTACCTGTTGCTGGATGCGGTGCTGACAATATCTATTATGCGTTGTAATTCTGAAAGACTGCCCTTCTGAAAATGTTACAGATCTGAGGGAGTTTAACAGCTCTATCCTCTACATGCTTATTTGGAAATAAGTCCTGTAGTGTCTGTTGGGTCTTACTTGCTGGTTTGTGTTTTTAGAGTTGCAACCAACATTTGTTTTCCAGGCATTTCAAAAATACTTCTGAGTGCGTTTCAGAAATGCTTTTGTGGGGAAAGGACGAATGCTGACAGATCTTAAGGGAGGACTTCATGAGTGTTAAGGAAGTGCTGAGTCAAAATCAATAGTGTTCATAATATATATTTTACTTATTCAGTTACGACTTTTCATGTTTAGTTGTATGAAATTCTCCACTAATGGTTTAAAAATGCATGCTTTTTTTCTCACCTTGGTCGACCTCATATGTTTGAATTACCAGACCATGTTTACAGTCAGTGTTTCCAAATCACACACTATGGAAAAAAACTGTGTCATTTACCTGACCTACAAAAAGAGGATCATTGATGAATCAGTAACTTTTGATCTCTCTGTATGCTTGGTTTGGAATTGTATTTTAGAACCTTAATATAGTTACATTTTTAAACTTTTCTCCAAAACATTGAGTTAAAGCCTGTAGACATCTGGAATGAAGTTTGATTCTTACACTTCTCTTAAGTTTAACCAGTCAATCAAGCAATCAATCTGTAGTGTAATTATAATGTAATACTGTTATTGCTATTTTCTATTTGTCTTCATCTTACACTTGGTAGCTATTTGTCAGGCCTTTTTATAGGTGGTTGCTTATTCAGTGAGATCTTTGGCTTTAATACATGTTAGAAGTAGAACTGAATCTTTACAATCACAGTTGTCATGTTTAGACATTAGTCGAACCATAGTTTAGCATGGTGAAAGGCATCCTTGCCTGACCCTTTTGCCAACTGCAAACCATTCTGTTTCTCTGTATTCGGTTTCAGCTGCAGCCTCTTGTCCTGAGTATAGTTTATGCATCAAGATAATCAAATTTAGTGGCACTCCCATTCTGCTAAGAGCAAGCCATTGTTTTCAGTGATCTATGCAGTTGAATGTTTTGCTGTAGTTGATTAAGCACATGTTGATTCTCTTCTGGAATTCCCTTTTGTGCACCATTATTTTGTATGATTGCAATGGGATCCCTACTGCCTCTTCTTTTCCTCACTCTTGCTTGCACCTTTGGGATCTCATGCTCTTAAGTATGGTAGGAGTCTTTGCTGCAGACTTTTGAACATTAATTTGCCTGCATGGGAAGCCACAGGTGCCCCATTTATTGTATTAACGCATGCCATCCACGTGCCCTTGAGTCCGTGTATGGTGAACCCGCAACAGCGCAGGCGCACTGTATGTTCCTTTTCTGATCATAAAGCATCCCTGCCCTTGGTTTAAATTTTGCTTTGAAGATTTCTTGAATCTTCATGCAAGCAGATACAATTACTGCTAAAAGACAGTTAACGTTACTGTGATTGTCACCATTAGCTATTGATCATAATCGTAAAGACTGACTGATTTATTTTTTAATTTTGTTAAACTTTTAATAATTACACTTTTTATTAAATATCAGTTAAAAATCCAAGTGGCAAAGTCAACAAAACCCTAACGAGTTTTCAAGTTTGGCGGCAAAACTGAAAGCATAGATTTCCATAACATTATTCACAATTATATTTTTAAAACCCTCTAACTGCACATTCCACAGTATTCACATAGAAAGTAAACAGTTTTAGGTTGTTTCATAATGAAAGTGTAAGCGGGGAAAGAAAGAATGCTCACCACTCAGCTTAAACTGAGAAGTCACATTCAAGTGGTTTTGAAATTACTCCTTTTTGTTATTATATCTACAAAGATAGTTCAACGAAAAACAGCTATACATCAGTAGAGATGATGTAAGAATATTGCTCAGCAATTATGTCTTGTGAGAGAACTTGTTAAACATTGGATTTAAGTCATTTTTTCCTTTCCTGCTTGAATGCTGACTACGGAAAAACTGAACAAACTGCTCAGAACTTGATCTACTTCTGAAGATACTGATTAGATTACTCAATTGGACAAAATTGCACAGAATACATGGGCATAAGTGCTCAGATACGTGGCCCATGGGAGGGGGTGCCTGATGAGTTTGAGTTAAAACTGTGTACTGTTGTCCACATATCATCTAGAGAAATATAGGCATGTGATTTCAACATCTTCATGCCCCCCCCCCCAGCTCTCCACTGTGCTTTTTAAAAAGATCTTTGCCTGATGATGAAACTTGGGCTTTCAAAGCTAGCAGCAAGATTTGTGTATTTTTGGTTAGCCTAATGAAAGTTGTACCATAAAATGGACTTTGGAATTTGTTTAAAGTAAACACAGTTATTCCTGAATTTGTATGAGTGCAAGGCATTTCCTTTGGAATTTTACTTCATCTGGTTTGAAACTGAAATGTAGGACCCTAGAGCTGAATGTGGTTGTGTGACAAGAATGAGTCACAGCAAGTTCTCAGCTTCCACACACACGCACACTTCTGATGGGTTCTAAAGCTTTTATTTCCATTTTACAAATCCAACAAACTGTAGTTAGTAAAAACAGGACAACTACAAATAATCGTTTATAGAGCAATGGGAACAGTAGTTTTGTGAGACAACCAGCCGCCTCTTTTAGAGAGCTCTGGTGCACAATAAACTACAAAACTACTTAGAGAGCTCTGGTGCACAATAAACTACAATTCCTAGAATTCCTAGCACTGAGCCAGGGTAGTCGAAGTGGTGTCAAACTGAATTATTTCTGAATCTGCAGTGTGTTTTGGACCATAGTTAGTATTAACCACACTTTAAGATTCTGATGCCTCATTGAACTACCACAAATCTAAAACGGTGGCATATGTTTCTGATCTCTCCAGTATTACAGAAAATGAGATGGGAAGCAGAGTTTGTGAGCCCAAGGTTCACTGAAATTCATTCTATCATCCTATTTATCCCAAATGTGTTCAGAAAATATTGTAAGCAGAGCAAAGCTTAGACTCAAAGGCAGGAGGACTGAAGATCGAAAGAAGAAACATTAACAACCTAAGATATGCAGATGACACCATACTACTAGCAGAAAACAACAAAGACCAGGAACAATTGCTAAAGAAAGTCAGGGAAGAAAGTGCTAAGGTAGGCTTAATGCTGAAATAGTCCAAAAATTCCCATACAGGAACTTAGCCAGGATTTTGGGAAAGGGGGGCCAGACTAAGTGCCACCATTATAATGGGGCTTGGGTGTGATGGCGCGGCGGCATGTACCATTCATTGTATCTAATGGAAGGGGGGGTCCAGACCCCCTGTCCCCCCGTCTACGTCCCTGTCCCATAATTTGGATCAAACATTGATAAGAGAGCAGAGACTGTAATCAAGAAATTAAAAGAAGATAAGGACTGGGAAGGGCAACTATGAAAGAACTAGACAAGATCCTAAAGTCTGAAGATATAACACTGAATACTAAAGTTATGATCACCCAAGCCATTGTCTTCTCCATCACCATGTATGGATGTGAGAACTGGACAGTAAAGAAAGCAGATAGAAAGAAAATCAATTCATTTGTGATGTGGTGCTGGTGAAGAGTGCTGAGTCAAAAAGACAAATACATGTGTCATAGAACAGATCAAGCCTGAACCCTCCCTGGAGGCCAGGATGATTAAATGGAGGCTGCTGTACTTTGGACACATGAGAAGGAAAAACACTAGAAAAGGCAATGAGGTTAAGAAAAGTGGAAGGCAACAGAAAGAGAGGAAGACCGCATGCCAGATGGATAGGCTTAATCAGGAATGCCATGGGTCTGGGTCTGCAGGACCTAAGCAGAGAAGATGAGGACAGGGAATCTTGGAGATTTCTCATCCACAAGGTGGCCATGAGTCATGGCTGACTCAAGGGCAGCTAACAGCAACAACAATGACATTTTATAACAAAGGAAGTGATGGCAAGCGAAAATATACAAAGATCTTAGTACAGCCAGCCCTTCATATATGCGGGGATCCATTTTGGACCTCGCCAGGGATGGCAAATTTCATGGGACCTCAAGTCTTGTTCTCCTCAGTGGTGGCATGATATGCATGCAGCTGTATTGGCACAGCATGTGCACCATTGAGAATAATGGGGCAGGGCCACCCGTGGATGCTTCAGTCAGTGGATGGCAAGCCCATGGAAAGGAAAAGCTGACTACTAGCTTTCCAAACTTAAATTTCTTCATCAGCCAGGGATCATTTTAAAAGGGAGAGATGAGGGAAGGGGGGGAATCTTATAAACTGGGACTCATAAAAATCTTATAAATTGGGACTCAGAGGAGGTATACACAATTCTGACGTGCAATATCTCTGCACATCCATTCACCAGTAAGTCAGCTGTTACTATGGCAGAAGATTAAAGACTGAGTAGATTTGTGGGGCAAAGTTTGAGATGCACTGGGTGCCTTTCTTACCCATTTTGGTTACTGTGGCATTAATATGAAGATGGCTTGTTGATAGGTTGAATTCCTTAGATCATTTTCAGTGGGATACTGTGAGAAAATTTATTCATTCTTAATGTAGTTGTTTAACTGAATCACTGCCACTTTATCAACAGAACTATATAGTGGTAGTAAAATAGAAATTACTTTATTACTCAAGTATAGGGCCTTTTATAGAGGTCTATGGTATTTCTGACTTTTGTTGCGTGGTACTAAAGAACTGTGCTCCATTGATTTTGCTTTTACATGGAACGGCATTTATAAAGCATTATTAACACTGTATGCACTGTGAATTTCCTTTTGCCAACAGTTGGAAGCCAAAGCTATTGATAGTTTTCCGCTTAGGCAGTAACAGAAACAGAGCCCAATTGGTGTTTGTTTCTGTGTTTGGAACAGGCCGCTGCACTGTGTTCAAAGGAAATGAAGGGTCATTGTTTCGGTGCCAGACCAATGCAACTTCATTCTGTAAACAAGAGGCTTGTGGCGTCTTTTATTTGACATGCTCTTTAGAAGCAAAGGGTAGGGTGCACTGTTCTTTACTCAAATGAAACTGATTGATGAATAGTGGAGAAAAACATTTAAGAAACATTTAAGAAAAATATTCAGGAATAAGGAAATGTTTTGTTGCGGGAGGATTGACTTTATTTACATTCCAAACCTATTTAATAGTAAATACTAGGAGCTCCAAGAAGCAGATGCTGTGTTCACATTCTTCAGAAACTACATTTTTTGAGATCTGCTGTTAAAACAATAAACTGGATAATTGTAACAGTTTTATCTTAAAACAGAGATTCTTTAATAATGTTTTAAAAATCCAGAAATAATAAAAGACACTGACTTTAAACTAACAAATTTAGTTGAGTGGACAGCCTACTTCTGAAATGTCAGTGTAATCAATATTAACCACATTGAATTTGAAGTAAGTGTTGAGAGCGAAGATGTATTACATAATCCAGTTTGCAAGTTCACATTAATAGGTGAAAATTCAATGTTCCATAACTGATGATTGCAGATAACTTTGGCCTCATTTACACTACAAAATAACCTGATGTGGAAACCGGGTTATTTTGGTGATTGAATCTCTCCATGGGGTTTTACTCCTCTTTGTCTTTCACACTGACTGGGGAGGGGCAATGGGGATAAAATGCCAAGGAGTGATAATCATGGCGGGGGGGGTGAGGAAGAAGAGGAAGAAGATGAGGGCGGGGAGGGGAGAGGAGGAGGAAGGAAAAGGCAAATTCCTTATGAACAAACCTTGCCAAGAAAGCCCCATGACAGGTGCGCCTAGTCAAAAATGAAAAATGACTTGAAGGCACATAGCGGCAGAGGAGGAGTGCCACTCTTTCTTAAAAGACCTCCCTGTATTCTACCGATCAGTTTGTCACCTCCTCGTCCACTCCTGCCCCTCTCTCAGCTCTAGTGCGGGCCAAAAAGAAAGAAAGAAAGAAAGTCACACTCTCTCATCCTCAGAGGAAGGCAAAGGCAAACCCCCTCCAGACAAACCTTGCCAAAAAAACCCCATGACAAGTGTGCCCTAAGAAATGATTTGAAGGCACATAACATCAACAACAATAGAGGGGGGGTGGTGGCACATCGGGAACACTTGAGCCCTGGCACTCGGTCTCCAGCGGCTTGTCCTCCATTGCCTCCTGGGCTCCCCTCTGGTGCGCCCCTCGCCTTGCTGCTGCTCACTGGAACCCTCCGGGGGGACCATCTCCGTCCATGGCAGAGGTTGCAGTGGCACTCCATCTCACTCCCTTCCACCTTGCCCTGCCAGCTCTCTCACAAGCCAACCTGGGGCCTCCTTGCCTCTGCCCCACTTTGGCCCCAAGGAAAGGAAGAGGAGGAGGAAGGCGCAGTGGGGAGAGGAGGAGGAGGAGGAGGGAGGGCTGCCTTCGGGGGTCCTGGATGATCCAAATTGATCCAATAGCTTATTCCCATTATCAAAGATTCAGATTGTTGTGGTTCTTTAGAAAAGAACCAATAAGAGATCCAGTGCCAAATGCACCAGTTTAAGTGGGCTTTTCACACACACACACACACACACACACACACACACACATCACAAACTGCACCGATTGCGGTCGGGGCAAGTGTGAACTTTATGGAAATAGATTGGTTCCACATTGGTTTATTTCTATGGTATGAATGAGGCCTAAGACCTAATACCTGTGGTTAGTTCTATCTGGAGTAGACCCACTGAATGAATGAACATAAATGAATTGATTACAGAGTTCCCTTTGATTTAGTAGGTCTGTTTCAGTTGAGACTAACAATTGGATATAGGCCTAGGAAATTATTGTAATGAGAGCCAGCATGGTGTAGTGGCTTGAGCATTCCCATGGAAATCCAGTGGGCAACCCTGCATATATCATCTCAGAAATCCATACAATAACCTTGTCAAGTAGAACTGTAGTCTTATTACTGCTGTAGTGGATGTGGACGCTTGAGCCTTGGAAATACAGTAGTGGTTACTTGATGTGGACTTCACAGCTCACATTGCTGACTAGTATGCACCACCATTATTTATACAACAGATACTCAATAACATTGGCTTAGCTTTTTGATACTCTTTCCCCCATTTATAAGGATTTTTCCTTTGTGTTGCTGTTAATTGCTGCCAAGTGGACTTCTACTTATGCTTACCCTGTGACTGAGAGACCTTCAGGATCCCCAGTTGTCAGCTGCTTTGTTCAGATCAGATCCTGTCTTTAATTAACAGCAGTCTAGCTAGCTGATACAAGGGGGGGGAAACAACATTATCAGTTTATTTATGTTATAAAGACATGAGAATGACAAGGAAAAAAGGTGTTTAGTTAAAGACTGGGCATCTTTCTTCTTTGAGTCATCTTGCTGCTGCATTCCCCTCTCTCTTTCACCATGATACTTACTGATACAGTAAGATTTGTATTATGCTTTTCTAACTGTAAAGGACTAGTAGCACTTTAATCTTAGGATCTGCTGATACAGCTATGCTTTACATTGGGTGTGTAATGATGAATGTACAGTACGACCCCTGTATCTGCAGAATTAGTCACTGCAGTTTCACTTACCTACATCAGGAATAAAAGGTGTCTTTAGGCATCTGGAGGTCCTCCAGCATGTCTTTGTGGTCAACTTACACTAGAAATATGGGGTTCATCAGTATCTGTGGTAAGTCTGGGGACATATCCTTCATAGATACAGGGGTTGTATTGTACTACCGGAAATAACCTGAAGACACACCACAGTAATACTCCATGCTGTGTGCCATTCAACCTTGCAAGTTCAGCTTTGTTTTTACCTACAAGGGGTAGGTAACTACACTGCATCTGAGAAAATAGGCCCAACTCTACAAAAGCTCATGCAACCAACCTCTGTCTTTCAGTTAGTCTCAAAGGTGCAAGATCCCTTTGCTTATTGTTTTTTCAGACTAACACGGCTATGTCTTTGAATTCTACAGTGTGGTGTTACAGTAAATGAAGCTACTAATGTCTTTCTTATAAACTGATCAAGTACCTACTTTGTCCTCTTTTTATACAAGTGAGGAAAATTGAGCTCACATTTCCTCATTTTATTTTTAAACATATGTTACTCTAGCCACGTAGAAGTTCCGTTAATTAAAGTTGCTAGTTCCCTGAACGCTGTTAACATTTGGTATATGAATTCTCCACTGAGGTGCTTAAAGCCCACTCATAAACACCATCCTGTGTTTTGTTTGTAAAATAATAGTGCACATACTGCCTGAGAATCACACACCCTCTCTGACTTCCTATTGTGTAATCACACAAATGACAGTAGGGATGTGGTTACTCATGGAAGAATAGCTAGTCAGCACAACATAAAGATTCAGGAATGCCAAAACCTGTAGTCTCTACCTGTGAAGAGGCATATGAGCTTCTCCCAGTTGCCCATCGTGCTCATTATATCTGAAAGGTGACTGAAGTAGAGAATTTCCTCTTTCTGTGGATACTCTTTGTGTGATGTTAAATTTTGGGACCCTTGTTCTACCCATAATTCTTCAAACAATTGAACATATAGTACATTGCATTCCTGTTGTGCCAGAGAACAGATCACCTGAAGTGTAATGGAGTTCTTAAAAGAAGCCTTCCTCCCTCTTATCTGCATGATAAATGGTACAGTCCTGCCTCAATTAACAAAGCTTCTGACAAAGAAACTTTTTTTATAAAGTCTTCTTACACCCTCCCAGCCCCCCTTTCCTCCTTGACCATTGTCTAGCTGGACTTTTTTTTTAGCATCAGTGGCGTTAGGAAGAGATGGGCTGGAGAAACACAGAGTTTTACTGTTGGGTTGAAGTAGTCTACCTGGAGTAAACAATACACTAAAGCATGAGCAGAGAAAAAATGGGACTCTGCTATAGCGTACAGCATGCAAAGCAAACTGCTCAAACCAGAATCCTTTCCTGAGTATGCATCAACAGCAAAATAGAGAAAAGGAGTAAACAGATTGGTCAGCCTTACCGATTCCTCCCATTATGCTAAAAAGTTTGACAACCAAAATGGAAATCATAGCAAAAGCAGAAACTAGTGAAAGGAGGTGGAGGAGAATCATCCATGATGTATTTTGGAAGAGTGCTTTTTAGAAGGTTCGGATTTTTAAAATTATTATTACAAATGGCTTCTCTGACCACCATTGTGTAGTGCAGGGGTCGGCAACCCCCAGCCCGTGGGCCGAATGTGGCCCATGGAGGCGACAGGACCGCTCCCAGCCAGGTTCTGCCGCTGCCAAGGCCACCACCTCCTCCTCCACCTCCTCCTGGGCTGCATGAAGGGGCCCGTGGAAGCGGCCTGCCGCCTCTGTGGGCTCCCCCCAGGGCCCTTGCGGCCCCAGGCCTCTCCCTCCGGAGGGAGGCCTGGGGCCACATGGGCCGAAAAGGAGCCCTCGAAAGCGGCCTGCCGCCTCTGTGGGCTCCCCCCAGGGTCCTTGCGGCCCCAGGCCTCTCCCTCCGGAGGGAGGTCTGGGGCCACATGGGCTGAAGAGCCCGCGAAAGCGGCCTGCTGCCTCCACGGGCTCCTCCCAGGGCCCTTGCGGCCCCAGACCTCTGTCTCCTGAGGGAGGCCTCGGGCCGAGAAGGGGCCCGCAGAAGCGGCCTGCTGCCTCCTGGGCTCCTCCACGGCCCTTGGAGCCCTTTCGCCTGAAGAGAAGAGCTGAAGGGAAGGGCCTGGGACGGGTGCCCAAGCCCTTCCTTTCAGCCCTCCATCCCCTTCAGCCAAAAGGGCCCCTTGGAGCCCATTCGGATGAAGGAAGGGACCGAGGAGGAGAGGGCGGGCACACGCCTCCTCCTCCCCGCAGGGCTTCGGTGGACACTCCGCCCCCGGTGTGAGGCTCCGCCCCGGAGGGTGGAAGCTCCACCCCTGGCATGTAGCCCCGCCCCCAGAGGGTGGAAGCTCCATCCCCCCGGCTTCAGCCCCCCCAGTTGTCTGAGGGACAGCAACCCGGCCCCCGGCTCAAAAAGGTTGCCTACCCCTGGTGTAGTGGTTTGAACATTGGGGACTACAGCCCTGGAGACCAGGGTTCAAATGTGCCAACTCATATGTTCTGGAGATATTTGATTGCTTATTGTTTGGACTAGACTTTACATAGGGATGCTTTTGATGAGTGTTCAGAAATATTAACTGGTTCAGAATCCTGCAACCACACTGTTGTGTAGCAATAGGTAGCATATGACTCCCTAATTACTACAGCTTCATTGGTCAGTAATCCAGAAACAACTCAAATTCTGATTATAACCTGTGGGCTACGTAGCCATTTTTGTGGCCTCCCAAAGACCTTCCTGCTCCATTATTTTGATATTCCAGTTCAGTTCCTGCTTTTGAAAAGGACCTTTCCTGGGATTAAAGCAGTAGGGGGAGGGGAACTTGACAAAATTGCCCCCACTCTGTATAGAGTACAAGTGGACGTTTTGAGTAAATTACATTTTATCCAATCTTAGAGGGCCGCAGGGTGTGTGCAGCAGCCAGTGGACCTCAGGTAGTTTCCCACTCTTGCTCTAAAGCCTTGTACAACCTGGGGCCAGGCTGTTTGTTAGATTAAACTGGCCAGTATAGATTACACTGGCCTGCCCAAATGTTCAGATCTTTGGGAGAGGTCCTCTGCTCTGTCTTGTCACCATCAGAGACATATTTGTTGGGAACATAAAAGAGAACCTTCTTGGTGGCTGTTTCTTGGCTCTGCAATTCCCTGCACAAGAACAGATTAACTTTATCTTCTTGGTTTTCCTTTGGTAGGGAAATACAGTACTTTAAAAAAACAACAGCAACAGAGTTTTGGCATCTAAATTGAATATTGTTGATGGGGATTCTCATTTTTTCTTTCTGTTTTGTTTTACATCTTTTCTGATATTTTAATCATATTTGCTTTTATTTGAATTTTATAACTGTAAGACAACTTGAGTGTGATTTTGTGGCCAAAGGTCAGCTGTCCATTTAGTAAAAATTGATTAATTAATGCAAAATACACCCCGCTACTGAAATTGATACTTTTGTTGGGAGTAGATTTGGGGAAATGATGAAGCGCTCTGCATGTTTACATATGGAAGGGGAAAGCTAAAACAGGATTCTTTTGATACTGCTTAAGAGTGGAAAGCTTATTGTTTATCAGATAACAGATTTGAAGATAGTTTTTGAAGATGATTTTTAAATTTGCATGGTTTTATGAGGTAGCTTATGGACACAGAAAGAAGCAGGACTGCTCTCTGCATCTATTAAAGAAAATCATCTCCTAGCATTATACTGTACTATGTTGAAATTTAAAAAAAAGCCTTTTACAGATTTATGGTCTATCAGTACACTAGTCTGTGAGTTGAGACAATAGATCAGATTGAGTTCTGTCACATGGAATGTAGAAGATTTGTAATAGAGTGTCTTCTGACTAAATGGTGGTGTTGGAGTATGTTGGCTGGCTAATCTTAGATGTATGTAAGATAAGATGAGCAAAGGCCTCTGAGAACCAGTGTAGTATATCAGAGCATCATGTTGAATGTTAAAAGCCAAAGTTCAGTTTTCTTCTGATCTACAATGTATCTTTGGCAAGTCATTATCCCTTAGTCTAAATTATCTGATGGAGTTGTTGTAGGACTAGAACAGCCTTTGCCAAAATAACACATTGCAGAAGTGTTGGAATATAATATAGCACCAATCATCGTAAGTGGAATAGAAATGAAATTTGGAGGTTGTGTTTCCCCCACAATTTGGAGAGTAGGGTTCATGAAACCTTTGCTGTGCTCTGATTATCTAGAAAACCAAGGTGGCCAGGCCAATATGGGTGATAAGATAACAGTATCTGATGTGCCATTGTTTATGTTAGCCATAGTTTATTGCTTCACCTAAGAATTGTCCTGTAGCTGACCAAGCAAATCACATTTTGCTGTCTCTTTATCATCTTTCTTTTTTGTCCTTTTGTTTGCTTGTTTCAGGGCAGGCAATTGAGGGATCCACTTTGGTCGGAATGTAATGGCAAACCATGATTTAAACAAGCCAGAATTTGTAAGCCAACAGCAATCCATGACTTCTAATTGTGGTTTGTGGGATAACATGGTTTGTTTGCAGAACTGGGTTCACATGCAACAGCAAGCTAGAATTCAGCAATTCACAAATTCAGCCAGTTGGAGAATACAGAAATGTTGTTGTAGTTTATGTCAGGAGTGGAACAATTTTTGGTCTTAATTTTTCTGTTTTCCCCTCCAGGCCTTTATATCTCTTATTTGTTGTTTGTTTGTTTAATGGATTTATATCCTACTTTTCTCCCAAAATGGGGTTCAAGGTTGTTTTGAATTTCTATACTCCAGTATATGCAT
Source organism: Sceloporus undulatus (assembly GCF_019175285.1). NCBI lineage: Eukaryota > Metazoa > Chordata > Lepidosauria > Squamata > Phrynosomatidae > Sceloporus > Sceloporus undulatus. Next base: position 80,882,872 of record NC_056522.1, on the reverse strand, counting down.
ACTTTTTTTTGCGGGGGGGGGGGGGTATGCAAACAGCAAGAAACTACTTAAAGACTCAGGCTCTGTTCAGACCGGCCATTAAGGCCAGTCTGGGGGCACCATGATGCCGCATACTGCTCCACACAGTGCATGCATGGCATTATGGTGCTCCTCTGGCACTGCAGCCATGAAGGAGGGTTGCCAAGCCGTGGCAATGCGGCCTATAAGAAGCCACTTTTTGCAGCTCCTTTTTGTGCCCTGGAAAGGCTGGATTGGGGCCATGGCATGCAGTTGCCACGGCCCTGATCTGGCTGAAGAAGAGGCAGCTGGAGGCTGTTTGTACAGCTTCTAAATCATGTCATAGTTCCATTTAGTTCAGTGTTGTCTGCTCTGACTGACAGCAACTCTTCACTGTTTCAGCAGTCTTTCTGGAAGTGTCTGAGATTGAACCTGGAACATTCTGTTTTTAAAGTATGTGGTCTATTGCTAAATAACGGCTCTCTCAAGCTCCTGAAACTCTTATGTGACTATTTGACAACCAAAGGAGGCCTTATTGCAAACCTACCTCACTCAGTAGCTGTAGCAACATAACTAATCATAAAATTCTGACTACCGTAATCATTCAGTTTTCTTGCAGTCTCATAATGTTGCAAAATACAGTGGTACCTCGGGTTACGAAATTAATTCGTTCCACCATTCCCTTCGTAACGCGGAAATTTCGTAACCCGAAATAGCTTTCCGTTAGCGCTGGAAGCCTATAGCATTTGAATTTCGCGCCGAAATATATTTCGTAACCCGAAACAGTTTTTGCCAATCCAACTTTTTCGTATCCCGGAAATTTCGTAACCCGCGCATTTCGTATCCCGGGGTACCACTGTATAACTTCTGGTTTATAACAGTCATGGAGGTGCTATCATTCTGTCCTTCATTTTGTTATTAACTGATAAATTATGCACAGTATACAGTAGTTTGTCATATGCAGTGTTGTCCTTTCCCCTCCTTGGAATGTTAATGGCTATATTTTACTGGGTAAGTAATCCAAAATTTCCATAGTTTTGTGGTGGGTTGGTGTTTTTATGCAAAGAAACCTTGCCATGGGAAGTTAATATCTTTGCTTTGGCCTTAATTGCAATAGCAGATTCCTTTTGGGTTTTAAGACAGTAGTGCAGTGTTAGACCAGGATAGATCAGGAGTTTTTATTTATCAGCTGATTTAGATCTTACGACGTCCTTGTCTTCTTTATGTTAATTTGAAAATAACAAGGGCGAAAACACACACATAAGCAAAATTTCTTCTTGAAAATAGAACTACTGTAGTTTATAGTCTGACTAGATAGTGTTACCAAGCAGTTATTGTGTGCATATTTTATTTTCAGTCAAAAATTTAAACACTTTAAAAATATTCATGTATTCATATTCATCTGAGAAAACAATGCTCCATTAGGTACCTGGGCTTGATAATCAGAAAGTATCTATCTGCCAGCATATGCTAAATCCTAATAATTTAGTGAGGTTTGTGGAGAACAACACTTGTAGGCATCTTCAAATAAAGCATGCATATTTCAACAGCAACCATGGAGCAGTAAATAAGAGGGATGGACAACACTGAACACCAGTAGGACTGTTCTTGTTTTGTTATGTGTGTGATTTTACACCTCCAGGATTTCATGGCTTCTATAGTAACGGTATGCCTGACTCAATATTTGGTCCTACCAGTAGCAGGTAGTTGATTTTTAAAAGTACTTAAATAAAAATGAATGTTTTCAGCAACTTTAAGGATTCCTATTGAAATGTGAATTAGAAATCTTATAAACTCATGCATATGTATATACACACAGAACTCTTGAGCAGAACTTGATCCACAGTTCCCTTGATTCACTTAGGCGCTGCAGTTGTGTTCTGAAAAGTAACATTATCTAATTAAAAATCTGACATAAATGTTTACATTAAAGGAAATTTAAAAAATAAACACTTATTTTCTGTATGTGATTCTGATAATAAGTTGTTACTCTGAGGCAACTTTATATTTCATAAATCCCTTCAATAGTAGCTCCAAGGTGGTTTTCATAAATACTTGTAAGAGAATAAGAACATGGTTTAATTGTAAAATAATAATAATAGTAAAATAGCATTTAAAAGACCATTTCAGTATTTGTCATAGTCTCTGAGACCTAATGAATCATGGAGAGAGAAAAATCTTCAGGAACTTTTTGTGTTTGACAAAGATTTGGAGTATATTGCACTCCATTTTTTTGCTGAAGAGCTTATTTCCACTCAGCTATGCTAGTAATTGTTTCCTAGCATGTCATTTCTGTTTGTTTCAGAAATACTCAAAGCAGGTTTCCTGACATTAATTAGACAAGCGGTGTATGCTAAAGATTAATTCCTTCCTACAGTATACTTCTATGTTCATACACAACATGCATGCCATCATCATTAAGCTTGCATAGGCACCTATGCAAGAAATTTAAGACAGTATATTGGCTATACAAAATTTAGGTAGAATTGCATCATCCTTGGCTAGTTGTGCTACAGAGGATGCAACAAACTAGCATGTCAAATTTTACTGTTTTTTAAAATGAGAAGCAGATTTGGGCAGATTTTCATTCTAGCAAGGTACTGTTTTGTTTTGCTTTTTAAATGTGCAAAACTAGGGCAAGTTCTCCGAATACTAGTTTAATTAAAAGCAGAGGAGGTAGTTAACAAAACAGAAGAAAATCTAATCTGCAAGGATACTTGAAAAAATGTTCAAAGCAAAAACAGTAGGATAAGAATAAGGGAGAAGAAACATTTGTCTTCCTCTTCTAAATCCCTTCATAATATGATACTGACAAAGCAGCAGTTTGCCACTGTGCTCTTTTTCAAGTATCATGTTAGCACTAGTGGCTGCCTCCACATCCTCAATAAGGTGCCTACATTATAAAGTGAGTGTGAGGAAAGTATAGCCCCTCTCTATGTTATTGGTCTTGATCACAGCCAGGATCTTGAGGGCATTGATGTGTATCTCTCTCTCTGAAGGGAGACCAACAACCTTGAATGCAGAGATCTTTGAGGTGAGCGCCCCAGCCCGTTGTGAATGCATCTGTGGTGACCATCGTAGAAGGTTCTGGGGCCTGGAAAGGCATCCCCTTGAGGACATTGTCGGGAATGAGCCACCAGGAGAGAGAGTCCTTGACCTGTTGGGGAATGGCAAGTTTCTTGGATTGTTTGTTTTAGAGGTGATTGAAGACAGAAAGAAACCATCTTTGGAGGGGCCTGAACCTCAGGCGGGAAAGACAGACCACAGCTGTGGTAGATGCCATGTAGCCTAGAAGCTGCTGAATGTCCTTTGCTGTAGGGCAGACCTTGGAGAGGACCGGACGGAGATGATCCCAGAGGGAGCCTGCTCTTCTGATAGGCAGATAGGCACATGCCATGATAGAGTCCAGAGATGTGCCTACATATTTTATCACTCTGACTGGTTGAAAAGGATAGACTTGGTAGGATTGATGGTGAAGCCCAAGTCAGTGATGAGAGACAAAGTGACATGAATGTCTTTGAACAACTGTGTTCGAGAAGACGACACCAGCCACCAGTTGTTGAGATACGGAAAAATTATTATTCCTTGTATTCGAAGGTGAGAGATGACTGCCACCATGCATTTGGTGAACACGTGTGGGGAGGTAGAGAGGCTGAAGGGAAGAACGTATATTGAAAGAGATCTCCATCTTTGGCAAATCGAAGAAATTTGCGGTGTTGTGGTCTGATGCTGATGTGGAAGTACGCATCTTTCAGATTGATCGACGCAAACCAATCTGCTTGATGGAGGAAGGGGAGAATTGACTGGGGAGTTACCATCTTGAACTTGGGAGGTTTGATGTAAGAGTTGACCCCTCTAAAGTCCAGAATGGGACGAAGCTCACCACCTCATTTTGGAACTGTGAAGTACCAAGAAAAGAAGCTGTCCAGGCTGCAACTGGGTGGAATGGATGACACCTTTGTCAAGAAGGGGGACGATCTCTTCCTGGAGAGTAGGGGAAGATGGAGTGGAACAGAAAACGCCACATGGAGGAATATTTGAGAATTCTATGGTGTAACCCAAATGAATGATGGTAAGGACCCAGGTGTCGGAGGTCATTCTGCACCATTGGTCATAAAAGTTGGATCTGGGTCAGGGAGGAGACAGAGGGAGAGAGAGGATAGACGATGGTGTTGTCGTCTTGGTGGAGTTGTCAAAAATGAGGCTTAGAAAAGGAAGAAAGCTTCTTCAAAGATTGTTGTTGGGGTTTTTTTTAAATAATTTTTTTACTGAAAATTTATTACAGATACATAAAAAAGACATAATTCCTAATAATAAAACATACAAACATAAACAATCCTGTTCCTTATATAACTAACTAAAGAGTACATCACTTAAAATACCTTGATATCGATGGTTACTCAAATATTCTCACTCATTATGACTAGTATACACTGTCTTTATATCTAAGATTCTAACTTCCTGCTACAAGAGTTAAACCTGTTTATCATAACATTGTTTAATCGCCGTTATGTCTTTTACTTTATCTTTCCCTGTTCTGAGTATCTTTCCTAGAAACAAACATATACATTATTTTAAATCATAATATAACTGAGCAGGGGATTTTTACATTCTTCCATATGAGTTTTGCCCAGTGACTGTATTGATCCTATTGCCTAAAAAAAAAAAAGATAAACAAATAAGCAGATTAGACTGTAAATATCTTTCTTTACTTATAATATCCACTGTGTTATCTTATACTTCCTCTATTCTTAAACCATTACCCTATGGTTGTGGTGATCTACATAATTTTTTGTTTAATCACCGATCTTTGAAAAGACTGGTTGTCAAGGGACCCCAGTTGTTTTCTATATATTCAAACACCTGTTTCCATTTCTCCAAACATTTCTTTGATTTTTCGTACCTCGTTTTTCTTGACAATTTGTCTAGTTCTAATGTTTCTTGCACTTTCAGTATCCAGTCTTCAACCTTAGGAACTATTTTACTTTTCCAAAATTTTGCATAAAGCATTCTCGCGGTACAAATCATATAAAATAAGACACAGCCAAATTTCTTTTCTAAATCATCATTGACCATATTTAGCAAAAATATTTTGGGCTTATTCTCCAACTTTATGTTTAATATCTCATCTATTGTTTTGCGTATAGCCATCCAGAATCTTTTTGCTTTTTTACATTTCCACCAAATGTGAATTAATGTCCCTCTCTTTTTTCTGCATTTCCAACATTTATTAGAATGCTTCCCGTATATTTTACATAGTCTCATGGGTGTTAAGTACCACCTATAGTACATTTTATAACAGTTTTTTTATATATCTTCGCACTGAGTGTAGTTCATTCTTTTTATCCATGATCTTTCCCATTGTTCCAGTTCTAGTGATCTCCTAATATCTTGTGCCCATGCCACCATATTTGTTTTAACTATTTCATTTTTGGTGTAATACTTCTATAAACATTTATATAATGCCGATATTGGTGCACCTTTTTTGCCCAAATAATTTCCTCCAGTTCCGATTTCATGTTCATTATTCCCATGGTTTTTTGATCTTTTTTAAACCTTTCATTCAGTTGAAAATACATAAACCAATTATTTATCTTCCCTTTTCTTTTTAATTCATCTAATGATTTCATTTCCCAGTTTTTTTTGTGATGAGGCTTTCAGCAGATCTACATATCTCAACCATTTTTTCATTCCTAAAATGGATCTGTTTTTAATAATGCCTCATGAGGGGAGCACCACATTGGAATTTTTTTACAAATCAATTTTTTGTATTTGGTCCAAATCCTATAGATGGCATTTCTGATTAAATGATTTTTAAAGTCTTTGTTAGCTTTTATTTTGTCATAATACAAAAAAACATGCAACCCCAATCTTAAATTTGATCCTTCAAGCTTAAGCAAGGGATTGTTTTCTAACTTGAACCAATCCTTTAACCAAATCATTCTGCAAGCCTCATAATAAAGGTTTAGATTTGGAAGGGCAAAGCCTCCTCTTTCCACAGAATCTTGAAGGCATTTTAGTCTTATGTGGGTTTTTTCCCCTTCCCAGAAAAAGAGTTTAAATCTTTTTGCCATTTAGAAAAATTGAATTGTTCTGAAAGATTGGAATGCATTGAAAGAGAAATAATATTTTTGGGAGGATTTTCATTTTGACTACAGTACACCTATCCTTCCAAGTAATGATAGTTTAATATTTGTCCAACTCTTCATTTCTTTCTTCATATTAGACCAACATTTTTTATAATTATGCTTAAATAAATTTGTGTTCTTTTTTGACAGCTCTATGCCCAAATATTTTACTTTCTAACTTATCTGGAGACCTGATATCTTGTTCCACTCCGTATCTTCTATCCCTTTCATGTTTCTGTCAGAATTACTGTCTTTTTCTTATTAATTTTTAAACCTGATATCACCTCAAACTCCTTTTGTAAGTTTGATATATCTTCTAGCGGATTACTTAATGTTACTACCACATCATCCGCAAATGCACGTAGTTTAAATTCACTACCCTTTACTTTTACTCCTCTTATGCTAACAGCCTTTGTTATGTTATTTAATAGGTTGATTTTGATGTTGTTGTTGATTGTTTTGTTGATTGTTGTGTTGTTTATAGGGTCTTCCTGAAGACTGTTGTTAAGAGCCCTTATATTGGGATGAGTTTCCAGAATGCAGTTGAGAATAATAATAAGGGGCTGATCTGTCATGCCATTGGTGTCTCTTGAATTGTTGTTTATTCGTGGTCAGCCCAGTGCCGAGAGAGTCATCTGTATTGGCTGCAAACAGGCCCTCACCATCAAAAGGAAGGTCTTCAATTTTGTTACTGGCTTCATCAGTAAGATCTGTGGACCTGAGCAAGGCAAACCTGCGAAAGACAATGGCACTGGAAATTATTTTAGCCGAACAGTCAACGGAGTGTCTGGCCGAGTGGAGCTGTTGGTTAACCAAAGAAAGGGCCTCAGCATAGAAATCCATAGCTGCAGATTTTTGTTCTTCAGGCAGATAGGGGATGAAGGAAGCCAGGCTTGGAGGTTGGTGATCTTGGCATTCAGGGCAGCAGAAGAGTAGAATCTGCATCTGAAGATGTCCATATGTCAGTCATCTTTGTCTACTGGGGCAGAATGGGTCTTGCCTGGTGATTTTGTAGTGGATTAGACCATCTGAGAATTGGGTGCAGGAGGGGTGAAGCTGTATGGAGCTGTAACCAGTTGACCCTTGTACATGCCCTCAAGTTTCTTAGTTGCTGGGGGCACAGAGGCAGGTTTGTGCCTTACATCGGATAAGGAAGTCAAAAATGGAAGGATCGCCGGCTGGTTAGGAACAGGCAAAATACCATAAACTGGGTCCCTAGGAGGTTTAGGAGGTTGGTCAACATGGAGACCTATGGCCCTGGACATCCTGTAAACTACATCTGAGAAAAGGTGAACGTCCTCAACAGGAGACTGAAGCGTGGTATCTTCAACCTTTTCTTGGGGAGAAGCTATCACCGGTGATGGAGAGTGAGGGGATAGCCCTGGCTCATATGTGGATTCCTCAGTCGAGTGTTAACACCGTAGGTACAGAGAGGGCTACAGGTGGAACTAACTGAGGAATTGACAACGAGGCCATTGACGTTGAGGGTACAATCAAGATTTTTGGGCTTCACCATTGATGTCGAGGTCGACGTCGAGACAAGGGCCACCGCCGTAGAGTGAATGGGTGAAGCTGGAGGGCGGGAGACAGTGGCTGTAGTTCTAGGTGGTGGTGATGGGTAACGATAGCGGCCATCATCTCTAGGAGAGCGGGATTGAGAATGATGTCGAGGAGGAGAGCGAGAGCAGCGTCGAAAGTGAGAAGGGGAGTCATCGTGGAGATTGCGGTGAAGATACCGATCTCTATAGAAAGGAGAGTAGGATCTGTATGATAAGGGCCGTTCTCTAAAATATTATTCAGCTCGATAACGAGCAATGTAGGATCCCAAAGAATGAGGTGAGCCGAATCTGTATCCATCCTGGTCTTGAGGTGAAGGGGGCCTGTGGACTCTGTCTTCGAGGAGGCGGAGGCGAAAAGGAGAGTCTGTATGGTCTCAGTGCAGTTGCCAGGATCTGTGCCGGTAACATAGCTGGGACAGCAGGCAGAGGAGAGATTGTCGTTGGGACCAGAATGGCGACAGATGGCATAGGCATAGAGATAGCCATCGACGTCGAGTCCAGAGCCCCCAATGCCGAGTCTAAAACAGTGACCGGGATGGGGGGGGGTGGCAAATCATCCGCCAATGTCGAGGCAGGCATGAAGAAAGCCAACGTGGAGTTAAGCTTAGCTGCAGCTAAAGCTGTCGATGTCGATGCCAGAGCAGACAATGAAAAAAAGGCTGATGTCGGCATCGGGGCCCAAATAGTTGAGGGAGCAGCCACCACATTAGGTTTAGGCATCTTCCTGGGCTTGTCATGGGAAGCAGGAGAAGAGTCAGGCCTCTTCTTAGCTTTCTGAGGTCTCTGTTGGGAGACAGAGGGAACCTCCTGAGGCAAAGAAGACTGAAGAAGATGGTTGCAACATAGAGGCTATTGACGTCGATGTTGGTGATGCAGGAGCTGCGGTCGAAGTCAACGTTGGGGTAGCAGTTGTCGACGTCAAAGGCCTTGAAATTTTGGGAATTCGTGGAAGTTTGTGGATGGGAATTCTTCCCAAAGGATCTACAGCCAAAGCAGATTTTTGGGCAACAGAGAGAGAGTGCTCCCACAAGAAAGATTTGAGTTTGGAGGCTCTATTCTTGAGAGTCACCACAGTGAAAGCTTTACAATGGGGGGACCTATTAGAAATATGGGCTTACCCTAAACAAAAAAGGCATTTAGAATGACCATAATTGAAAGCAATTTTTCGGTCACATTCAGAGCTATGTTTAAACAGAGCGGCCATAAGAGGCCTAGAAGTGGTAGGCCCATTCCCACAAACAATCAACATTTTAGAGGGTAATGCTAGAAAAAGAGGGAGAAAAGACAAAAATCTACCATACAGTAGAAATCTACTCAGCTCAGGAGCAAACCGAAGGAGATGTTTCTCTTGGGGTGGACGAAAGAGAACTGAAGGAAGAGCTAGATTGGCGGGATTGGGCATGCTCAGTACATGGGAGTAGGTGGGGCTCCCGCCAAGCTGCTCAGCTTTTCAGCTTCCGAATGGAGTCTCTGCGCAGGCGCAATACCCCAATTGTGTGAGGGCACAGATGACCACTCGAAGAACCACAGTTACAGGTGAGTAACCTGTTCTTGCCCAAGGTCACACAATGGGGTTCAGTGGCTGAGCAGAGATTCAAACCTCGATCTCCAGAGACAGTCCAGTGGTCGAACCACTACACCATACTGGCTCTCTGCTATGCGGTGTAGGGCTGATGAAAGTTGAACTAGCCACCCTTCCACTCCTTCTCCATGCTAGGACTTCCTGATGTTGCCATCCCACCTGAGCTTAAAGTGCTGGGAAGTCAGTCCTCTAAAATCCTCTACCATCCAGGATTGAATTCCAAAGGACCTTGCTGATCAAACCTGCATTACCTAAACTTAGATGAATAGAGAGCAATTACTTTTTTTCTCATATTTGTGCCCACTGGGTTTCCTAATACAGCAATATCCAATGTTCTATGGATAAGGAGGAATTATTGCTATGCTGTACCTCAGATTTATCTCCTCTGACAAATATGCTCAAAATAGGCAGTCATTCTCCACTCATTAGATTATTGGTAATCCAGTTGGTAACAATGTAAAACATTGGGCAAAGGGATCTTTTAGCACCTTTGAGACTTTGACTCTCAAAGGTTCTTGCTACAAGATCCCTTCGCTTACTGATTTTCCAGAATAACACGCCTATGTCTTTGAAATGTAAAACACCCCAGCCCCCCCCACCCGCCGCTAGCAAATGCAATAACAGGAAAAGGAAAACAATATGGAAAATTACCTGACAGAAATGCTATAATAAATTTCAAAATCTGTAACTGAGAAAACAACAATTCAATTAATTAATAAACAATACAAGTTTCATTTAAATATGTCAGGAGTAATGACATTGAGGTTCATTTGTTTTCTTCAGTGTATGAAAAAGATAAATAAAATATAAAGTCTAGTTTCTAGTTCTTTTTCTTTGTGTACCATATATACTTGAGTATATGTTGACCTCATGTATAAGTCAAGGGCAGGCTTTGAGGCCAAAATTATGGATTTTGAAATGACCCATGGATAAGTCGAGGATAAAACTTAGGGGCATGTAACAAAAGATGTAAATGATAATGCAAAGGAAAATGATGCCAAAGAACTTAGAAAATTCTGGCAGGCATAACTGTTTGTGCTCATCCTAAAGGCTGGATGGATGAGAGAGTAGAGGGGATCCATGCATTTATATATATAGTAATGTAAGTACTGTACTTTAACATATATATATATATATATATATATATATATATATATATATATATATGTATATATATATATATACAAACACTCATATATATATATATGAGTTAAAGTACTGTACTTACACTGACCGCTGGATAAGTCGACCCAGGTATTTTGAGTCAATTTTTTTGACTAAAATTTCTAGACTTAGATTATTTCCTGCTCCCTACCTGTGGCACATTGTGAATAGATTGCTGTGCAGTTTCTTCTTTTTGTTGTATGCAATAAAAAAAAATAATTTGATTAAAACAAATAAAATAGCATTCAAATAAAAATTAATAAGAAAAGGGAATATGTCATATACAGTTTAAGGTTTCTTCATATAAATTAGTTGATTTAAATGGCCTGCTGACAACACTGCATACATTCCAAGAGAAGCTGACAAGATCTGCTCTTTGCCCTGATGTTTTGCTAGTTCAGATAAGGACAATTAGAGCAGATCTTTAATCCGTTGTTTTGTAAAACTTCTTTTTCTGGAGCTCAGTCACCACATATTTGGCTAACTATAGTGTGTGACAGAGTAGTAAATTCTAAACAGTGGGGATATAATTATATAAAACATAAATGTCACAGAAATATAATGAGATTTGTAGGACTGTCTTATTACCAACATTTCACCAAAAAGAGTTTACAACAAGACAGCTCAGTACAGTCGGCCCTTTGTATCCAGGGATTCTTCATCCACAGATTCAGTCATCTATGACTTAAATAAAGGCCAAAAAGCAAGCCTTGATTTTGCCATTTTATATGAGGGACACCATTTTAATATCCCATTGTATACAATGGGACTTAAGCATCCACCAATTTTGGTATCCACTGAGAGGGTGGGGGGCAGTCGTGAAATCAAACCCCAGTGGATATCGAGGGCTCACTGGATTATGTGGATAAGGGATCTGGTTTTTGGACCACATTATTAATAATTCAGACAGAGATCATGATTTACAGTAGAACTTGTGCAGTATCCTATAACTTTGGAACAAATTTTTATAGGTTGAATCCTGAAATTAAAGGAGGATATTTCAATATGGATGTTATGAAGCCTTGTTTAGGTTGAATGGGACATTTTATTTCCTGTTGCACTCCTCATAAAGCAGAGGTCTTTCATCTTTTTTGGCTCATGGATCCATTTCAGAATTTGATAGAAGCTTCCCAGAAAAAAATGCCCCTAAACACAGTTTTCAAAGTAATAGCCATGAACTTGTTAAGGCTATGGATTACAGGTTATAAAGTCATAAAGGAGGAATCTTAAATCTTAAAGAGGTTGCTGGTCTTGTCAGGCCTTGTTGAGTGGTTCTTGGAGTCCAGATGCTGCAGTCTTCCAGTTTAAAAAATGGGTGCTAGGAGGTGTTTAAACTGGAGAAATTGCCAATGATTGGTAAGCAAAATTCTTCCTTTAATTCATTAAAATTTTTGCATTTACCTTCCTATGAAAAGTGGTTCAGAGCCACTGAATAAGATCTTGCCACCTGTTCAAATCTGTGTTGATAAAATTAACTTGCCATGTGCACATGAGTCAGTCCTGATTCAAATTCAGACTGCTTTCTAGGTAAGTCAAGAGGAATGATTGGTTGACTGTTTGAAGGGACAGAGCAATAGGTGGGTGGTGTCAAGTGTTTGCCAGTCCTGAGTCTTATACAAAGTTATACCCCAGAGGGGCACTAACATTGGCCAATAGAAATGTTTGAAATAGAAATGATGGAAGGAGAATTGCAAAAAAGTCATTGATAATTGTAATTTCCTTCAGGAAAAATATACTTTGATTATACAGACTTCTGAGAAGGCAATGTCTTCCATTGGTATTTGCCCTGATGTCTTCAAATAGAGGTGGCAACTTCTAGAGAACTAAAGACCACTTCCCTGCCTTACACTTCAAAGGGCTCCAACTTTCCCTCCAACACATCATTTCTCCCAGAAATCTTGGGGAAAGCCCCTAAAGTGCCAGTAGCCATTTGTGAATACGCCTCTCAGTCTGTTTTGGGTTAGTAGGGACTCCAAAAGAGGAATTGAGCAGATCAGGGAGATTGCAAAGTGGTTGAGGCCCTTAGAGGACACAGTTGGTTCTTTGGGGCCTTTTTCAGGGTGTCAGAGAGTGCAGGCCAGAGAAGGCAATACATTGTCTGTGACAGTGTGTTAAGACTTGTTTTGGCACTTGGTGAATGAATCTAGCAGTCTCCTGAGTTTGCATATTCACATGTTTTCTCCCACACACCTGGGAGGAGGACTTCAGAAGGAAGTAGTTAAGCCTGGCTTCTCATTTCACTTGAAATGGTGATTGTGGTTTAATAAAAGCACATTTCTAGCCATGGGTTATGAAGTTGCAGCAGAAATGACAAGGTTCTAGACTACTACTAATGTACAAGAGGAGATAAAGGCATACAATACAGGAGGAAACAAAGCTCCTTCACATAGAACTTAATTATGGTTTAGCATTATATCTAAATGTACCCCTATATAGAAGTCTGTCAAAATTCAACCACATTGTTATAATACACTCAGGTGCCACTATTCCTCTGTGCACAAGAGTGCTAGGATATCAGTTTCATAGTGGAAATAACACAAGGATAATGCAAGACGAATGATATTATACTATGTATGTTCCAAATAGAATCTCTCAGAGAGTAGCTGAAGTCTTGGGCAAGGCCTGGTAAGTAAACATTATTTTTGGCAGGTCCAAGATGCAGATTAGTGCTTCATTTTTGTATAAGGCTCCATTGAAATCCAGAACTTTAGTATCTTTAGAATTCTGAATTGTACAGGCTAAGAGAAGAGAAAGCAGGCATTCCTCTCAGGTATCTCTCTGTCACAAAATGAGTTGTGAGCAGACACTATTTTTAATACCACAAATTGTGGGGGAATGTACTGAATGCCATTATGGCCTGAGTTTATATGTTACTTCAGTGAAACATACTCCAAATGCGGCAACTAAGACAGGCAGCTTTTCATAAGTACCCTTGTTATTTCATGCATTGAATAGTAATCAAATATGTAGAAAATTCTTAGTAGATAAAACAGTGGGGACAGCTTAATCTGGAAAATGTTGTAATTTAGGCATCTGTTAAAGGCATATAGAAGGGGCAATAAAAAAAAGCTGATTACTGTTGCATTGTAACCCAGAAACTGTTGGGCTTTGATGGCCATTGTAATCTGCAGAGGTGCAGCCTGGTGAAGCTGTATTTTTTGTGTATTAAACATGATCAATAAATGGAATTTCCAAGTGTACAGTATTGGGTGCTGGAGGCCAACATAGAATGATTCTTATCTTCATGTCTACCTTGTGATTTTCCAAAAGTACTTATATTTTACAGTGCTGTTCTTTTTTTTTTTTTTTTAAGTCATTGGAAGAGTTGCAACTTTCTTTCTAGTTCATGTAGATTATACAGTTTGTTGTGGGAGAATGCTGCTTGTGCTGTGAATAAGTGGTGGTTGACCTTTGTCTTGAAAAATTTCTGGATAATCAGGCCCAGGTTTAGGGGATTGCCATATTAAGGATATAATTTTAAACATTATAGATTTTAACAATATTCTTGTTCAGATTTTCAACATGTTAATTTGAATGGGTGACACATTACCAGTTGAACTCTGCTGTTTTATCATTTTTTGTAGGAGCTGATTTCTCCTTAATTGTAAAAACTGGTTTCTGTGACGTTTTGCAGTGACCTTTAAACTAAACACATGATACTTCTTTTTGCACACCTACAGGCTCGGGTTATGTATGACTTCGCTGCTGAACCTGGAAATAATGAGCTGACAGTTAATGAAGGAGAAATAATCACAATTACCAATCCGGTAAGACATGTTCAGTGGAAATTGAAATACCACATGCTAATTAGCTTCCTGGAATTTTGTTGAAGTAAAACTTGAGTAATTCTGTTGCTCAATCTGGAATTGCACATTTTCCCTTTCTGTCTTTGAGGCTAATGATAAATAAGCTAAAATAGATAGATATATTATTTAAAAGTCAGTCAGTAACTGACTGGTAAGGTGAGGAAGACAACTTGCCCTCTTGACCCTTGCCCATCATGGCTGGCCGTCCAGGGGGGGG